>NW_027362068.1:1152500-1670000 GCF_039654945.1 Dendrobates tinctorius | reverse complement strand
ATATATCCCCTCCTGTGTCATATACTGTGTGTATATATATCCCCTCCTGTGTCATATACTGTGTGTATATATATCCCCTCCTGTGTCATATACTGTGTGTATATATATCCCCTCCTGTGTCATATACTGTGTGTATATATATCCCCTCCTGTGTCATATACTGTGTGTGTATATATCCCCTCCTGTGTCATATACTGTGTGTGTATATATCCCCTCCTGTGTCATATACTGTGTGTATGTATATATCCCCTCCTGTGTCATATACTGTGTGTATGTATATATCCCCTCCTGTGTCATATACTGTGTGTATATATATCCTCTCCTGTGTCATATACTGTGTGTATATATATCCTCTCCTGTGTCATATACTGTGTGTGTATATATCCTCTCCTGTGTCATATACTGTGTGTGTATATATCCTCTCCTGTGTCATATACTGTGTGTGTATATATCCCCTCCTGTGTCATATACTGTGTGTGTATATATCCCCTCCTGTGTCATATACTGTGTGTGTATATATCCCCTCCTGTGTCATATACTGTGTGTGTATATATCCCCTCCTGTGTCATATACTGTGTGTGTATATATCCCCTCCTGTGTCATATACTGTGTGTATATATCCCCTCCTGTGTCATATACTGTGTGTATATATATCCCCTCCTGTGTCATATACTGTGTGTATATATATATCCTCTCCTGTGTCATATACTGTGTGTATATATATATCAGGGAGCTTCAAACAAGCCAGAGACCCTGAAAGACAAGGCATGCAAAACCTTCTATGCCATCCGAAGGAAACTCTACCATCTAAAGCCACCAGTGAGGGTCTGGTTAAAAATCTTCGATTCTATCATTGCCCCAATCCTCCTGTATGGCAGCGAAGTCTGGGGTCCTCACACCTACCCAGACTGGTCAAGGTGGGATTCAAGCCCAACAGAAACATTCCACCTGGAATTCTGCAAGCACCTTCTCCAAGTCCATCGGAGCACCTCCAACAGTGCTTGCCGGGTCGAGCTGGGCAGATTCCCTCTACACCTAACGGTTCTAAAGAGGGCACTGTCATTCCGGGCTCACCTACGTAGGAGCAATCCAAGCTCCCATCACCATAAAGCCCTGACACATGTAGGGGAAACAGAAAAACCAGGACCCTCGGAACAGCTCACCCAAACCCAACCTGACCAGAAAACCAATCACAACAACCTGACAAAAGCCGGAATCAGGAAGATGGTAGACGAAGGCCAGGAGAGGTACGTAAGTGACTGGAAGAACGACATCATCAGCTCACAGAAACTGACCATGTACCAGAGTCTACAGAGAGACTACAGACTGGCTCCATACCTGGAGAAACTCCAGGACCCCAAAGACCGCAAGATCCTGAGCCGGTATAGACTCAGTGCCCACAGTCTGGCCATCGAATCCGGCCGACACAGGCAGAGCTACTAGCCCAGGGAGGAAAGACTGTGCCAACACTGTGACCAGGAGGCCCTGGAGGATGAGACCCACTTCCTGCTACACTGCTCCAAGTACTCAGCAGTGAGGGACACTCACTTCAGGAGACTCTCACATCTCTTCCCGGATTTCACCACCATGAAGGAGGAAGAGAAAGCATACATTCTGCTGGGGGAAGAAGAGAGAGCAGTGGAGATAGCATTGCAATATGTGAACGAATGCCATAGACTGCGAGAAAGAGAACTCTGATATGCCATGGACTTCTATGGCACCCACCCTGGATATGCCCCAATCCCCCATCCACCTTCCCTATGCCATGGACTTCTATAGCCTCATCCTGGATCTGCCCCCATGCCGCCATCCACCTTCCCTATGCCATGGACTTCTATAGCCCCAACCTGGATCTGCCCCATCCACCTTTCCTACAGCCCCTTCCCAACATCCCTACAGTCCCTATCCCTATTCCCTTCTGTACACCTGCTTTGGCAAAACTAATGTGTATTTAGTCCTGCCAATAAAGCTTCTTTGAATCTTGAATCTATATCCCCTCCTGTGTCATATACTGTGTGTATGTATATCCCCTCCTGTGTCATATACTGTGTGTATGTATATCCCCTCCTGTGTCATATACTGTGTATATATCCTCTCCTGTGTCATATACTGTGTGTATGTATATCCCCTCCTGTGTCATATACTGTGTATATATCCTCTCCTGTGTCATATACTGTGTGTATATATCCCCTCCTGTGTCGTATACTGTGTATATATCCTCTCCTGTGTCGTATACTGTGTATATATCCTCTCCTGTCGTATACTGTGTATATATCCTCTCCTGTCATATACTGTGTGTATATATATCCCCTCCTGTGTCATATACTGTGTGTATATATCCTCTCCTGTGTCATATACTGTGTGTATATATCCTCTCCTGTGTCGTATACTGTGTATATATCCTCTCCTGTGTCGTATACTGTGTATATATCCTCTCCTGTGTCATATACTGTGTATATATCCTCTCCTGTGTCATATACTGTGTGTATATATCCCCTCCTGTGTCATATACTGTGTATATATCCTCTCCTGTGTCATATACTGTGTGTATATATCCTCTCCTGTGTCATATACTGTGTGTATATATCCCCTCCTGTGTCGTATACTGTGTATATATCCTCTCCTGTGTCGTATACTGTGTATATATCCTCTCCTGTGTCGTATACTGTGTATATATCCTCTCCTGTGTCGTATACTGTGTATATATCCTCTCCTGTGTCGTATACTGTGTATATATCCTCTCCTGTGTCATATACTGTGTGTATATCCTCTCCTGTGTCATATACTGTGTGTATATATATCCCCTCCTGTGTCATATACTGTGTATATATCCTCTCCTGTGTCATATACTGTGTGTATATATCCTCTCCTGTGTCATATACTGTGTGTATATATCCTCTCCTGTGTCATATACTGTGTGTATATATCCCCTCCTGTGTCGTATACTGTGTATATATCCTCTCCTGTGTCGTATACTGTGTATATATCCTCTCCTGTGTCGTATACTGTGTATATATCCTCTCCTGTGTCATATACTGTGTATATATCCTCTCCTGTGTCATATACTGTGTATATATCCCCTCCTGTGTCATATACTGTGTGTGTGTATATATATATATATATATATATATATATATATATATATATATATATATATCCTCTCCTGTGTCATATACTGTGTGTATATATCCTCTCCTGTGTCATATACTGTGTGTATATATCCCCTCCTGTGTCGTATACTGTGTATATCCTCTCCTGTGTCATATACTGTGTGTATATATATATATCCCCTCCTGTGTCATATACTGTGTGTATATATCCTCTCCTGTGTCATATACTGTGTGTGTATATATCCCCTCCTGTGTCATATACTGTGTGTATATCCTCTCCTGTGTCATATACTGTGTGTATATATATCCCCTCCTGTGTCATATACTGTGTATATATCCTCTCCTGTGTCATATACTGTGTGTATATATCCTCTCCTGTGTCATATACTGTGTGTATATATCCCCTCCTGTGTCGTATACTGTGTATATATCCTCTCCTGTGTCGTATACTGTGTATATATCCTCTCCTGTGTCGTATACGGTGTATATATCCTCTCCTGTGTCGTATACTGTGTATATATCCTCTCCTGTGTCATATACTGTGTATATATCCTCTCCTGTGTCATATACTGTGTATATATCCCCTCCTGTGTCATATACTGTGTGTGTGTGTATATATATATATATATATATATATATCCTCTCCTGTGTCATATACTGTGTGTATATATCCCCTCCTGTGTCGTATACTGTGTATATCCTCTCCTGTGTCATATACTGTGTGTATATATATATATATCCCCTCCTGTGTCATATACTGTGTGTATATATCCTCTCCTGTGTCATATACTGTGTGTGTATATATCCCCTCCTGTGTCATATACTGTGTGTATATACAGTGGGGAAAAAAGTATTTATTCAGTCAGCAATAGTGCAAGTTCCACCACTTAAAAAGATGAGAGGCGTCTGTAATTTACATCATAGGTAGACCTCAACTATGGGAGACAAACTGAGAAAAAAAAATCCAGAAAATCACATTGTCTGTTTTTTTTTTTTCATTTTATTTGCATATTATGGTGGAAAATAAGTATTTGGTCAGAAACAAGCAATCAAGATTTCTGTCTCTCACAGACCTGTAACTTCTTCTTTAAGAGTCTCCTCTTTCCTCCACTCATTACCTGTAGTAATGGCACCTGTTTAAACTTGTTATCAGTATAAAAAGACACCTGTGCACACCCTCAAACAGTCTGACTCCAAACTCCACTATGGTGAAGACCAAAGAGCTGTCAAAGGACACCAGAAACAAAATTGTAGCCCTGCACCAGGCTGGGAAGACTGAATCTGCAATAGCCAACCAGCTTGGAGTGAAGAAATCAACTGTGGGAGCAATAATTAGAAAATGGAAGACATACAAGACCACTGATAATTTCCCTCGATCTGGTGCTCCACACAAAATCCCAGCCCGTGGGGTCAGAATGATCACAAGAACGGTGAGCAAAAATCCCAGAACCACGCGGGGGGACCTAGTGAATGAACTGCAGAGAGCTGGGACCAATGTAACAAGGCCTACCATAAGTAACACACTACGCCACCATGGACTCAGATCCTGCAGTGCCAGACGTGTCTCACTGCTTAAGCCTGTACATGTCCGGGCCCGTCTGAAGTTTGCTAGAGAGCATTTGGACGATCCAGAGGAGTTTTGGGAGAATGTCCTATGGTCTGATGAAACCAAACTGGAACTGTTCGGTAGAAACACAACTTGTCGTGTTTGGAGGAAAAAGAATACTGAGTTGCATCCATCAAACACCATACCTACTGTAAAGCATGGTGGTGGAAACATCATACTTTGGGGTTGTTTCTCTGCAAAGGGGCCAGGACGACTGATCCGGGTACATGAAAGAATGAATGGGGCCATGTATCGTGAGATTTTGAGTGCAAACCTCCTTCCATCAGCAAGGGCATTGAAGATGAAACGTGGCTGGGTCTTTCAACATGACAATGATCCAAAGCACACCGCCAGGGCAACGAAGGAGTGGCTTCGTAAGAAGCATTTCAAGGTCCTGGAGTGGCCTAGCCAGTCTCCAGATCTCAACCCTATAGAAAACCTTTGGAGGGAGTTGAAAGTCCGTGTTGCCAAGCGAAAAGCCAAAAACATCACTGCTCTAGAGGAGATCTGCATGGAGGAATGGGCCAACATACCAACAACAGTGTGTGGCAACCTTGTGAAGACTTACAGAAAACGTTTGACCTCTGTCATTGCCAACAAAGGATATATCACAAAGTATTGAGATGAAATTTTGTTTCTGACCAAATACTTATTTTCCACCATAATATGCAAATAAAATGAAAAAAAAAACAGACAATGTGATTTTCTGGATTTTTTTTTCTCAGTTTGTCTCCCATAGTTGAGGTCTACCTATGATGTAAATTACAGACGCCTCTCATCTTTTTAAGTGGTGGAACTTGCACTATTGCTGACTGACTAAATACTTTTTTGCCCCACTGTATATCCCCTCCTGTGTCATATACTGTGTATATATATATATATATATATATATATATATATATATATATATATATATATATATATATCTATCCCCTCCTGTCATATAGTGTGTGTATATATCCCCTCCTGTGTCATATACTGTGTGTATATATATCCCCTCCTGTGTCATATAGTGTGTGTATATATATCCCCTCGTGTCATATACTGTGTGTATATATATCCCCTCCTGTGTCATATACTGTGTGTATATATATCCCCTCCTGTGTCATATACTGTGTGTATATATATCCCCTCCTGTGTCATATACTGTGTGTGTATATCCCCTCGTGTCATATACTGTGTGTGTGTATATCCCCTCGTGTCATATACTGTGTGTGTGTATATCCCCTCGTGTCATATACTGTGTGTGTGTATATCCCCTCGTGTCATATACTGTGTGTATATATCCCCTCGTGTCATATACTGTGTGTATATATCCCCTCCTGTGTCATATACTGTGTGTGTATATATCCCTTCCTGTGTCATATACTGTGTGTGTGTATATATATATATATATATATATATATATATATCTCCCCTCGTGTCATATACTGTGTGTATATATCCCCTCCTGTGTCATATATTGTGTGTATATATATCCCCTCCTGTGTCATATACTGTGTGTGTATATATATCCCCTCGTGTCATATACTGTGTGTATATATATCCCCTCCTGTGTCATATACTGTGTGTGTATATATCCCTTCCTGTGTCATATACTGTGTATTTATATCCCCTCCTGTGTCATATACTGTGTGTGTGTATATATATCCCCTCGTGTCATATACTGTGTGTGTATATATCCCTTCCTGTGTCATATACTGTGTATATATATCCCCTCCTGTGTCATATACTGTGTATATATATCCCCTCCTGTGTCATATACTGTGTGTATATATCCCTTCCTGTGTCATATACTGTGTGTATATATATATATATATCCCCTCCTGTGTCATATACTGTGTGTATATATATATATATATCCTCCTGTGTCATATACTGTGTGTATATATCCCCTCCTGTGTCATACACTGTGTGTGTATATATCCCCTCCTGTGTCATTTACTGTGTGTGTGTATATATATCCCCCTATGCTGCCCGGGCATAGTAACTAACTGTGGTTAGTTATAGCAAATTATAATTATCCTCCATCCCATAGGCCCATGCCCATATACATATCCGCCTTCCCATAGTCCCATGCCCATATACCCGTCATACATATCCTCCATCCCATTGGCCCGTGCCCATATACCCATCATACACATCCTCCATCCCATAGTCCCGTGCCCATAAACCCATCATACACATCCTCCATCTCATAGTCCCGTGCCCATATACCCATCACACATCCTCCATCCCATAGGCCTGTGCCCATATACCCATCATACATATCCTCCATCCCATAGTCCCGTGCCCATATACCCATCATACATATTCGCTATCCCATAGTCCCGTGCCCATATACCCATCATACACATCCTCCATCCCATAGGCCTGTGCCCATATACCCATCATACATATCCTCCATCTCATAGTCCCGTACCCATATACCCATCATACATATCCTCCATCCCATAGTCCCGTGCCCATATACCCATCACACATCCTCCATCCCATAGTCCCGTGCCCATATACCCATCACACATCCTCCATCCCATAGTCCCGTGCCCATACACCCATCACACATCCTCCATCCCATAGTCCTGTGCCCATATACCCATCATACATCCTCCATCCCATAGTCCCGTGCCCATACACCCATCACACATCCTCCATCCCATAGTCCCGTGCCCATATACCCATCACACATCCTCCATCCCATAGTCCCGTGCCCATATACATATCCGCCTTCCCATAGTCCCATGCCCATATACCCGTCATACATATCCTCCATCCCATAGTCCCATGCCCATATACCCATCACACATCCTCCATCCCATAGTCCCGTGCCCATATACCCATCACACATCCTCCATCCCATAGTCCCGTGCCCATACACCCATCACACATCCTCCATCCCATAGTCCCGTGCCCATATACCCATCACACATCCTCCATCCCATAGTCCCGTGCCCATACACCCATCACACATCCTCCATCCCATAGTCCTGTGCCCATATACCCATCATACATATCCTCCATCCCATAGTCCCGTGCCCATACACCCATCACACATCCTCCATCCCATAGTCCCGTGCCCATATACCCATCACACATATCTTCCATCCCATAGTCCTGTGCCCATATACCCATCACACATCCTCCATCCCATAGTCCCGTGCCCATACACCCATCACACATCCTCCATCCCATAGTCCTGTGCCCATATACCCATCATACATATCCTCCATCCCATAGTCCCGTGCCCATACACCCATCACACATCCTCCATCCCATAGTCCCGTGCCCATATACCCATCACACATCCTCCATCCCATAGTCCTGTGCCCATATACCCATCACACATCCTCCATCCCATAGTCAACCATTATGACATCATAATGAGCGGCGGGCCTTGCAATCTATGATGACATCAGCGTCGCCATGGCAACCATTATGACATCATAATGAGGGGCGGGGCTTGATACGCACACACTGTTTCCCCATTATGTAGATAGGGGCAGAATTGTTTGGGAAATTGGAACGCGCGGGGTTAAAATTTCGCCTCACAACATAGCTTAGGACGCTCTCGGGGTCCAGACGTGTGACTGTGCCAAATATTGTGGCTGTAGCTGCGACGGTGCGGATGCCTATCCCGGACATACACACATATATACACACACACATACACACTTTGAGCTCTATATATTAGATGTGTCATATACTGTGGGTGTGTGTGTATATGTGTGTGTGTGTGTGTGTGTGTATATATATATATATCAGGCAGGCAGTCGTGGCCAAAAGTATTGACACCCCTGCAATTCTGTCAGATAATACTCAGTTTCTTCCTGAAAATGATTGCAAACACAAATTCTTTGGTATTATTATCTTCATTTAATTTGTCTTAAATGAAAAAACACAAAAAGAATTGTCCTAAAGCCAAATTGGATATAATTCCACACCAAACATAAAAAAGAGGGTGGACAAAAGTATTGGCACTGTTGGAAAAATCATGTGATGCTTCTCTAATTTGTGTAATTAACAGCACCTGTAACTTACCTGTGGCACCTAACAGGTGTTGGCAGTAACTAAATCACACTTGCAGCCAGTTGACATGGATTAAAGTTGACTCAACCTCTGTCCTGTGTCCTTGTGTGTACCACATTGAGCATGGAGAAAAGAAAGAAGACCAAAGAACTGTCTGAGGACTTGAGAAACCAAATTGTGGGGAAGCATGAGCAATCTCAAGGCTACAAGTCCATCTCCAAAGACCTGAATGTTCCTGTGTCTACCGTGCGCAGTGTCATCAAGAAGTGTAAAGCCCATGGCACTGTGGCTAACCTCCCTAGATGTGGACGGAAAAGAACAATTGACAAGAGATTTCAACGCAAGATTGTGCGGATGTTGGATAAAGAACCTCGACTAACATCCAAGCAAGTTCAAGCTGCCCTGCAGTCCGAAGGTACAACGGTGTCAACCCGTACTATCCGTCGGCGTCTGAATGAAAAGGGACTGTATGGTAGGAGACCCAGGAAGACTCCACTTCTTACCCCGAGACATAAAAAAGCCAGGCTGGAGTTTGCCAAAACTTACCTGAAAAAGCCTAAAACGTTTTGGAAGAATGTTCTCTGGTCAGATGAGACAAAAGTAGAGCTTTTTGGGCAAAGGCATCAACATAGAGTTTACAGGAGAAAAAAAAGAGGCATTCAAAGAAAAGTACTCGGTCCCTACAGTCAAACATGGCGGAAGTTCCCTGATGTTTTGGGGTTGCTTTGCTGCCTCTGGCACTGGACTGCTTGACCGTGTGTATGGCATTATGATGTGTGAAGACTACCAACAAATCTTGCAGCATAATGTAGGGCCCAGTTTGAGAAAGCTGGGTCTCCCTCAGAGGTCATGGGTCTTCCAGCAGGACAATGACCCAAAACACACTTCAAAATGCACTAGAAAATGGTTTGAGAGAAAGCACTGGAGACTTCTAAGGTGGCCAGTAATGAGTCCAGACCTGAATCCCATAGAACACCTGTGGAGAGATCTAAAAATGGCAGTTTGGAGAAGGCACCCTTCTAATATCAGGGACCTGGAGCAGTTTGCCAAAGAAGAATGGTCTAAAATTCCAGCAGAGCATTGTAAGAAACTCATTGATGGTTACCGGATGCGGTTGGTCGCAGTTATTTTGGCTAAAAGTTGTGCAACCAAGTATTAGGCTGAGGGTGCCAATACTTTTGTCCGGCCCATTTTTGGAGTTTTGTGTGAAATGATCAATGTTTTGCTTTTTGCTTCATTCTCTTTTGTGTTTTTTTATTTAAGACAAATTAAATGAAGATAATAACAAAGAATTTGTTTGCAATCATTTTCAGGAAGAAACGGAGTATTATCTGACAGAATTGCAGGGGTGTCAATACTTTTGGCCACAACTGTATCCCATCCTGTGTCATATACTGTGTGTGTATATATATATATATATATATATATATATATATATATATATATATATATAAATATATATATATTTTTTATATATTCAATTCAAAGAAGCTTTATTGGCAGGACTAAATACACATTAGTTTTGCCAAAGCAGGTGTACAGAAGGGAATGGGGATAGGGACTCACTGTAGGGATGTTGGGTAGGGGCTGTAGGAAAGGTGGATTGGGCAGATCCAGGATGGGGCTATAGAAGTCCATGGCATAGGGAAGATGGATGGGGGGGATGGGGCAGATCCAGGATGGGGCTATAGAAGTCCATGGCATAGGGAAGGTGGATGGGGGGATGGGGCAGATCCAGGGTGGGGGCCATAGAAGTCCATGGCATATCATAGTTCTCTTTCTCGCAGTCTATGACATTCGCTCACATATTGCGCTGCTATCTCCACTGCTCTCTCTTCTTCCCCCAGCAGAAAATGTTTTCTCTTCCTCCTTCATGGTGATGAAATCCGGGAAGAGATGTGAGTCTCCTGAAGTGAGTGTCCCTCACTGCTGAGTATTTGGAGCAGTGTAGCAGGAAGTGGGTCTCATCCTCCAGGGCCTCCTGGCCACAGTGTTGGCACAGTCTTTCCTCCCTGGGCTTGTAGCTCTGCCTGTGTCGGCCGACCTCGATGGCCAGACTGTGGGCACTGAGTCTATATCGGCTCAGGATCTTGCGGTCTCTGGGGTCCGGGAGTTTCTCCAGGTATGGAGCCAGTCTGTAGTCTCTCTGCAGACTCTGGTACATGGTCAGTTTCTGTGAGCTGATGATGTCGTTCTTCCAGTCACTTACGTACCTCTCCTGGCCTTCGTCTACCATCTTCCTGATTCCGGCTTTTGTCAGGTTCCTGTGGTTGAAGGTTCGGTCAGGTTGGGTTTGGGTGAGCTGTTCCGAGGGTCCTGGTTTGTGGAGACCACCTCTATGTAGCATGACTTTATGGTGATAAGAGCTTCGGTTGCTACTTTGTAGGTGAGCCTGGAAGGACAGCGCCCTCTTCAGGACCGCTAGGTGCAGTGGGAATCTGCTCAGCTCAGCCCGGCAGGCACTGTTGAAGGTGATCCGGTGGACCTGGAGAAGGTGTTTACAGAATTCCTGGTGGAATATTTCTGTTGGGCTGGAATCCCACCTTGACCAGTCTGGGTAGGTGTGAGGGCCCCGGACTTCACTGCCATACAGGAGAATTGGGGTGATTATGGCATCAAAGATTTTTAGCCAGACCTTCACTGGTGGCTTCAGATGGTAGAGTTTCCTTTGGATGGCATAGAAGGTTTTGCAGGCCTTGTCCTTCAGGGTCTCTATGGCTTGTTTGAAGCTCCCTGACTGGTGAATTTCTAGGCCCAGGTAGGTGTATTTGTCCGTTTCTGTAAAAGCGCAGTTGTTTAGCACAAATGGAAGGTGCTGATTTGATCCTTTCCCGTCTCCTCTGGAACACCATGAGGTTGATTATCTTTGCATTAATCGGTAGTGCCCAGGTGGAGCTGAATTTCTCCAAGATTTTCAGGTTGTCTTGGAGGCCTTTCTCAGTTGGTGAGAGCAGCAGTATGTCATCTGCATATAGCAAAAATTTCACCTGTGCATCGTGGAGGGTGAGACCTGGTGCTGTTGAAGATTACAGAGCGGTAGCCAGCTCGTTGATGTAAATGTTGAAGAGCGTTGGGCTTAGGCTGCAGCCTTGTCTGACTCCCCGGCTCTGCTGGAATTCAGCCGTTCTTCTACCACTCTCGCTCACGCTGCAGCGGTTCACGGTGTAGGAGCTTTTGATGACATTATAGGTCATTCCGCCTATTCCGCTCTCCAGCAGTTTCAGGAATATGCCTGGGTGCCACACTGAGTCAAAAGCCTCTCTAAAATCCACGAAATAGGCATATATCTTCCCGTTCTTTGTATTGTGGACGTGGCTCTGAATGAGGCTGTGCAGGGGGTAGATGTGGTCAGTGGTGCGGTGGTTTGGCATGAACCCTGCTTGGCTCTTGCTGAGGACGTTATGCTCAGTGAGGAAACTGAGGATCCTCTTCTTCAGTATGCTGTTGAACAGTTTCCCCAGGTTGCTGCTGACACAAATTCCTCTATAGTTGGCTGGGTCATACCTGTCCCCATTCTTGTGGATGGGTGTGATGAGGCCTTGATTCCAGGTACAAGGGAAGTAGCCAGCACATAGCACAATATTGAAGAGTTTAACCATTGCGGCCTGTATTTCTGGTGGGCTGTACTTCAGCATTTCTGGTAGGATTCCATCCAGGCCACCGGCTTTTCTACACCTTATGGAAGAGATTCTCTCTGTAATTTCCTGTAGTGTGATTGGTGTATCCAGTAGGTTTTGGAAATGTTTGACTTTTTTTTTCCTCCATTGCTTTTAGTTTTTCCATTATGTTTTTCTGTTATTGGTTTAGTTCTTCCTTTGGGATGTCTTTATAGAGGTCTCTGAAGTACTGGAGCCAGATGTTGCCATTTTGGTTATGGATGTTGTTTTTCTTGTCTTTTGTGTCAATGTGGTTCCATAGTTCCCAGAAGAAGTTGTCTTGGAGGGCGTCTTGGGTTGGTTAAGCTTAGTAGAGTAACTCTGCTTCTTCCTCTTGAGGATGGTTTTGTATTACCTTTGCATGGTGTTGTAGACATCCCTCTGCCCGGATGGTTGGGGTCTCTGTGTTTTCTAATTTGAGGCTGCTCTCAGGGTCTTACGTACAGCTTTACATTCTGTCAAACCAACCATTGGTCTGTCACGGAGGGGGGTACGTGACCTCTGGCCGCACACGGCTATTACAGGCACAGATGGCTTATCTTAGTTATCCCACCGCTGGTACCATGTGATAAAAACAGCAAGCTAGTCTTGCCCTAACAATTTACCGCAGGGGGGTTTATTTTGGTTATGCCACCACTGCCACAATATGTTACAAGCTGTTGGGATTTATGGATATCCCACTTTGCCCTTCACCCATGACAGCACTACCTGAGAGAGGGATCCGCCCCGCCAGGACAGGATCCTACTGAGATATAAGGGGCGGCACCTCTCCCCCGCTTCAGTTGGGTTCCTGTCCTGGAAGGAACCCCACTATCGGCGGTGCCTGTCATGGGCAAAAAGGAAAAAAAGAAGAAAAAAAAAAAAGGAAAAAAGACCCAGCCCCGGCGCGGGAAGAACAGGTATCTTATCTGTAGCGCCGGCCGTCTGGTGCTGGAGGCACAGTCCCCGGGCCCTCCGGGGTTCCGGGTTCGTGTGGGCGCTGGTGGGATCCCCGGAAGCCCCCACCGTGCCGCCCTCCCCTCGCACGCGCCTGCAGCTCGATCCCCGAAGCATCTGACAGGGGAGAGACGCGGGCGCTTTCCAGCCACTGACATCAGCGGCGCAGAGGATTGTGGGCGCGCCGGCTGACGTCAGATCCAGGCGACGGTGTCATGGCGCCTGGTGCGAGGCCGGCCGGCTTTTTCTGAAGGCAGTCGGCTGGCGATCGCGGGGGGGGGGTGGCCACTCACAGGACGGAGGCTCATTTAAACGAGGTTGCGGCGGGGCAGACTGTGTAGCGATGGAGACAGAGCAGGAGAGGTCCTTATCTCTGCCGCCCTCACAGCCCTCCGGCCACAAACATGGAAGCCGCTCAAGCAGCAGCCGCCCCAGCCGCAGGTCGGAAGAATCCTCGAGATCCAGAGAGCACAGGTCACATGCTCCAACGCAGCCTCAGAGTCCGGTACCCTTGATTACGGGTGGTGAGTGATCTTCGTGACTGCTAGCATTTGTATTAATAGGGGTTCCGTGTCTATGTTTATCCCCGTAGGAAAGGCCCAAAAAAGCAGGAAGCAAGAAAAATAATAGGGACTGCGCCATATGTAAAGCGGCCCTAACAAGGGACTGTCAGAAAGACCTCTGTGCCAGTTGTATTCAGCGTACTATGGCGGAGGAAGCGCCTAGTTTCGCGGCTAATCTGATATCAGCCCTTAGGTCAGAGATGGAGGGTTCAATTAAGACCCTATTGAAAAAAAGGAGGAAAGGTAGAAAGGATACCCCTAGTTCTCCCTCAAATTCCTCTTCGACCTCGTCTCAATCAGTACAGGCATCTCCATCAGACTCCTCAGACAGTGACACAGGGGGTAAGCCATGTTTTCCGGTAGAAGACACGTATGCCCTCCTGAAGGCCATTAGAGCAACAATGGGCCTGCAGTAAGAGAAAACGACAAAAACCCTAGAAGATGTTATGTTTGGGGGGCTCCAGGAGAGGAAAAAGAGTACCTTTCCCGTGAACGAGAAGATTCAGGCGCTTATTGACAAAGAGTGGAGGAAACCTGAAAAATCAGGGGCTCTTCCTTCCACCTCTAAGAGGCGATACCCTTTTGAACACAAGGACGCGGAGATATGGGACAAAGTCCCAAAAATAGACGCAGCAGTATCCAGGTCCTCTAAAAAATCGGCCCTGCCCCTGGAAGATTCAGGGGTTCTTAGAGACCCGCTAGATAAGAAAGCAGACTCATATCTGAGGCATGCATGGGAAGCGACTGCGGGAGGATTAAAGCCAGCGATAGCGGGTACCTGCACGGCACGCTCCCTCATGATCTGGCTGCAGCAGTTGGAAGAAAAACTAGCATCAAGGGTCCCAAGAGAGAAGGTATTGGCGGATATGTATCTCTTGCATGGGGCAGCAGCCTTTTTAGCGGACACCTCGGCGGATTCTATGAGGTTAACGGCCAGAGCAGCAAGTTTATCAAACGCTGCTAGACGAGCACTTTGGCTTAAAGGCTGTCCAGGTGACCTGCAATCTAAGGCGAAACTGTGCTCTCTCTCCCCTGTGATGGGAGATTCTTATTCGGGAAGAACTTAGACGACATCCTGGAAAAAGCGAGCTATAGGAAAAAAGGTTTTCCCAGGTTCCCAACAGAGCAGAGAAGACAGCCCTTTCGGAGAGGCGGAAGATTCAATAGGAGGCGTCCTCCGGCCGATAGAAGATGGGAGGACAAAAAGAAAAGAGTCAGGCTTCATGTTTGGTGGAGGTTCCTCCACCTCAAAAAAAATCACCACAATGATGCCAGTATTCCAATAGGGGGGAGATTGGCACTCTTTTCCCAGGCCTGGGAAAAGATCTCCTCCAATACCTGGATCCTAGGCATCTTAAAAGAAGGCCTGAAAATCCCGTTTGTTCGCCAACCGAAACCCGTGTTCGTAGTTACCCCTATCAGGAGAGCGGCCGAAGAACAGTTGGCCCTGGAAACAGAGATCCTGAACCTAATAGACAAAAAGGTCCTTTATGAAGTCCCGGACACACAGAAGGGAAGAGGATTCTATTCACCACTTTTTTTGATCAAGAAACCGGACCAGTCGTTCAGGACAATTATAAACCTCAGAGGACTCAATCGGTGGATAGGGAATCAGACCGTCAAGATGGAGTCAGTGACTACGGCCATAAAGCTACTACATCAAGATTGTTTTATGGTGGTAGTCGATCTGAAGGATGCATATTATCATATCCCTATCCTTCCAGATCATCAAAAATTCTTGAGGGTAGCGCTTTATATCCAAGGCGTACTAAAACATTTCCAGTTCGCAGCTCTTCCGTTTGGTATATCCATAGCCCCGAGAGTGTTCACCAAGGTCATAGCGGAGGTAACAGCTTTCCTTCGGATTCGAGACACAGTGGTAATACCCTACCTAGACGATTTCCTCATAGTGGGCGACTCGGAGGACCATTGTACTGCGCAGTTAAGCCAGGTGACCGTCACCTTACAAGAATTGGGGTGGATAATAAACTTCAAAAAGTCAAGACTACAACCCCTAAAACAACAGACCTTCCTGGGATTTATCCTGGTCTCAGAACAGGTGTGTCTGCTTCCGGAGGCCAAAATAGAGAAGGTACGGAACATGGCTTTGTCAGCCCAAAACCAACCTCAGATGACGTTGAGGAAAGCGATGTCTCTACTACGCGCTCTGACGTCCTGTATTCCGGCAGTCAAGTGGGCTCAATTTCATACCCGTCAACTCCAGTGGGAGATACTAGCAGCACAAAAATCGCTAAGAGGGCGTTTATAGAAGGAGATCTGAAGCTTTCACTAGAGACCAAAGTCTCTCTCAACTGGTGGCTGGACAATACAAATTTGGCCTCAGGAATACCTTGGGACAAACAGGCGACAGATGTGATCCTAACAGACGCAAGCTCCCGGGGGTGGGGGGGCGCACCTAAGGGGTCACGTAGGCCAGGGCTCCTGGACACCTCAAGAAAGAAGGGCATCCTCCAATCTCAGAGAATTGTGGGCTGTAAACAAAGCCCTAATCCACTTCTTTCCCCTACTCAGGGGTCGCGATGTCCGCATCATGTCGGACAACAAAGTAACGGTGGCATACATCAACCACCAAGGGGGGACAAAATCATACTCCCTAATGAAAGCAGCAGATGACATCCTGAGCAAGGCGGAGCAACACTTACAATCCCTAACAGCCTTACATATAAAAGGGGCAGAAAACATAGAGGCCAATTTCCTAATCCGCAATACTCTGAGGCAGGGAGAATGGGTCCTAAATCGGTCCATTTTTCAAAAAATAACGCAGCTTTGGGGGGAACCAGTGATAGACCTCTTAGCCAACAAACACAACAGGCAAACACGAAGGTTTTGCTCCCTAAACCCAAGGGAAGATCCATGGGCAGTGGACTCTGCACATTCAGTGGGACTTCAAGCTGGCCTACGCGTTACCCCCCCCCCCCCAGTCGCTCTGATCCCAATAGTGGTCAGGAAGATTATGACCGATCAAGCCGAGTAATCCTAATAGCCCCATTTTGGCCAAAAAGGCCCTGGTTTGCTCTACTGTGGAGAATGTCCATCTCCGATCCATGGATTCTGCCAGAAGTTCTGGACCTTCTAGCCCAAGGCCCGATATTCCACGCGCAAGTCAAGGGATTCCATCTGACGGCGTGGAATTTGAAAGGTCGCTTTTAAGGGGTAAAGGTTTTTCCCCGGGGTTGGTGGCCACCCTGCTTAAAAGTAGGAAACCGGTGACGACTAACATCTATGGCAGAACATGGAATAAATTCCTACAGTTCCTAGGTAAGCCGTTAGGACAAGAACCCCCAATTAGTGCCATCTTGGAGTTTTTACAGGCAGGATTACAGCTGAGGTTAGCGGTAAATACGCTTAAGGTTCAGGTGTCTGCGCTAGGGGCGCTCTATAACTGCAACTTGGCAGCGAATAGATGGATAGCCAGATTCATCAAATCATGTCATGGGGCTAAAACTATTCCAATACCCAAGATAGCTCCCTGGGATTTAAACCTAGTACTAGAGGCCCTTACAAAAGAACCATATGAGCCATTACATCAGCTTTCCGTAAAATTTCTGACCCTGAAAACAATCATTTTAGTGGCCCTTACATCAGCCCGTAGAGTAAGCGACCTGCAGGCTAGGCTCTGTCAGTAAATCCACCCTATACACAAGTTTTTCAGGACAGGGTGGTGCTAAGGACAGATCCCGCTTATCTGCCTAAGGTAGTGTCAGATTTCCATCGGGGTCAAGAGATTATCCTCCCATCCTTCTGTGATAATCCAAAGAATCCAGGGGAAGAAAAATGCCATAGTTTGGATGTTAAGAGAGCCCTACTAGAATACATATCTGTCACCAGCCAGTGGAGGAAGTCCCAGTCCCTATTTGTAGCTTTTCAGGGTGCCAGGAAAGGCTATGGGGTTTCAAAAGGGACTATTGCTAGATGGATTAGGGAGGCCATTAGTGTAGCCTACACAGCTGGTGGTATCCCGATTCCTGACGGCATCAAGGCTCATTCCACCAGAGACGTGGCGACCTCCTGGGCTGAAAAGGCAGAGGTATCAAATGAACAGATTTGTAAGGCCGCTACCTGGGCCTCACCTTCAACCTTCTTTAGGCACTACAGATTAAATCTATACTCCTCTGCTGACTTCACCTTTGGTAGAAGGGTGCTGCAAGCGGTGGTCCCTCCCTAAGGTGTTTCGTAGTCTCCAAAAGTCTCTCAGGGTGGTGCTGTCATGGGTGAAGGGAAAACCACCATGGTTACTTACCGGTAGCCGGTTTTTCCGGAACCCATTACAGCACCCGTATATTCCCCCCCCCCCTTTTTCACCGTATGGGTGTGCACGGTTAGTAGGGTGCATTTGTGTGATGTGGTGTTGGATTGAACATGTAACTAACCGGGAAGTCCTCTCAATGCTCTGTAACCCAACTGAAGCGGGGGAGAGGTGCCACCCTTTATATCTCAGTAGGTTCCTGTCCTGGCGGGGCGGATCCCTCTCTCAGGTGGTGCTGTCATGGGTTCCGGAAAAACCGGCTACCTGTAAGTAACCATGGTGGTTTCCAGTTCCACTTTGAAACTTGCAGCTCTCTGGCACCCCCCTTATCCTCTGGTCAGTCAGGGAATTACACCTAGGATAATTAGTCGCCGAACAGGCTGCTTGTTGTGCAATGGCTTAGGCCCGCTTGCAGTGAGGGAGTTATAAATGCTTTGGCCACAGTCACACAATCAGCTTATAATTCAGGCTACACTGAATTGTGTGTGAGCTGAGGGGGACGGACAAGGGGGGTGAGTGGCTGCAGTCTCAGGTTACAGGCGAACAGTGAGCCAAAACTTGCAGGCAAAGGGAAAAGGAAGGGGGTGGTTAAGCCCCCCACACTGACATAGCATAGTTCAGTGTGTAAATAGAAGATTCTGCAATGTGATAGTCTGGGGAATCTCACATCATATTTGACATTACCATTACACCTCCCACTTTTAGAGGGTGCTAAGAAGGTAGGACCCATCGGTACTCGTCCATGGGCACCTCAGCTGGTTCGCCCCGGCGGGACAGCCCATCGGCATTTCCATGCTCGCTACCTTTTTTGTGTTGTACAGTAGTCGTACTGCTGGAGGGCAAGGCTCCAGTGCAGCAACCTTCCATTGGTTCTGGACACTGTATGCAGCCAGCTCAGAGGGTCGTGGTCAGTTACTATCGTGAAGGTGCGCCTGTACATGTAGGGCTGCAAACGTTGCATCGCCCAGACCATGGCCAGGCACTCCTTCTCGATGATGGACTATGCCACTTCCCTCGGCAGAAGTTTCCGTCTCAGGTACAACACTGGGTGCTCTTGGTTCCCTGAGTCGACCTGGCTGAGCACAGCACCAAGGCCAAACTCGCTGGCGTCGGACTGTACCAGGAATGGGCAACTGCTGTTGACTGCTTTCAACACTGGAGAGTTGCACAGGGCTGTTTTCAAAGCTTGGAAGGCCGCCTCGCAGCCGGCTGTCCAGTTGACTGTTTGAGGTAGACTCCGCCTGGTGAGGTCCGTCAAGGGTTTTGCAAGGGCGCTATAGTCCTGTCCGAACTGCCTATAGTACCCTGCAGTGCCCAAGAAGGACATTGCCTGTTTCTTGGTCCTGGGGTGGGCCAGGACACGATTGCGTCCACTTTCTCCGCTTCTGGACTCATGGAACCTCCGCCTACTTGGTGTCCCAGGTAGTGGACCTTGCTCATGCCCATTTGGCACTTTCCCGGCTTGATGGTCAGACCTGCCTGGTGAATACGCTTGAGCACCTCCTGAAGATGCTGATGGTGTTCCTCCCAGGTGGAACTGAAGACTACAATGTCGTCCAGGTACGCCACGGCGTACTTCTCCAGTCCCTGAAGCAGGTGGTTGACCATCGCTGGAAAGTGGCAGGGGCATTTTTCATGCTGAAGGGCATGACCGTGGACTCGTACAGTCCAAAGGGGGTGATAAAGGCGGATCTCTCCTGCACCGCTGGGCTCAGGGGAATCTGCCAGTATCCCCGACTCAAATCCATGATGGATATGTATTTTTTGTTTGCCAACCGCTCAAGCAGATCCTCGATGCGCTGCATCGGGTGTGCATCAGAGGTTGTAATGGTGTTGAGCCCCCTGTAGTCCACGCAGAACCGGGTGGTCCGATCCTTTTTGGGCACGATGACTACAGATGAGGCCCAGGCGCTCTTGGACCGTTGAATCACCCTCAGCTGTAACATCTCGTCGATCTCTTGGCGCATAACTTGCTGCACCTCCTCGGAGATCTGATAAGGTGTTCGCCGTAGTGGGGCGTGATTCCCGGTGTCCACCTTGTGTACTGCTAACTCTGTCCGTTGGGGTCGGTTGGAGAACACTGCCCGAAAGTGTTCCAGAGTGGCCACCAACTGCGACCGCTGGGGTACGGTTAGCGAGGCACTTGCCTCCATGTCCTCAATGGACTCATTGGCCTTGGTTTGTGCCAGCATGTGCAGGAGGGGGTCTTCCTCCTCATCCTCGGGCAGGTTGCAAACCGGTAGGATGCAGGTTTCACGTTCGTGATGAGCCTTCAGCATGTTGACGTGATGGGCCTTGCGCCTACCCAGAGCGTGGTCAAGCGTGACCATTTAGGTGACCGGGTAGAGCTGTTGGTAGACGACGTATGGGCCTTCCCAGGCTGCCTGAAGCTTATCTGTTGGTACAGGGACCAGCACCCACACCTTTTGACCCACCTAGTAGGTCCGCTCCCGGGCGTTCTGGCCGTACCAGTGCTTCTGGTCAGCCTGAGCCTGCACCATGTTGTCATGTACCAACTGCGTCAAGGTCTGCATCTTGTCACGGAAGCGCATGACATAATCCACGATGGACACTTCTGTGAGGTTTGGCTCATCTAAGGATTCTCTTACCAACCCAAGGGGTCCCCGGACTCGCCTGCCATACAGGAGCTCGAAGGGGGAGAACCCTGTCGAGGCCTGTGGAACTTCTCAGTAAGCGAATAGCAGGTATGGGAGGTACCGCTCCCAGTCGCGCCCTTGAGTCTCAACTAGCATGCGGAGCATCTCTTTGAGGGTACCGTTGAAGCATTCACACAAGCCATTGGTCTGTGGGTGATACACACTCGATACCAGGTGCCACATCTGCATTTTCTCACAGAGAGCATCCATTAGGCGAGACATAAATTGGGTCCCTTGATCGGTAAGCATCTCCCTGGGAAATCCTACTCTTGAAAAGATGGTCACCAGTGCATCCGCCACCTTATCCGCCCTGATTGAGGACAGAGCTATAGCCTCTGGGTACCGGGTAGCGTAGTCTACCACGATGAGAATGTATCGCTTTCCAGAGCTGCTGGGGACGGCCAGCGGGCCTACAATGTCCACCGCGATTCTCTGGAAAGGCTCGTCTATCACCGGCAAAGTGATCAGGGGGACCTTAAGAACAGGCCCCGTCTTCCCCACTCTTTGACAGGTGGCACAGATGCGGCAGTATTGGGTCACGTCTGTCCCCATCTTGGGCCAATAGAAGTGTTGAGACAGCCGGGCCTTAGTTTTGCCGATCCCCAAGTGTCCAGCGAGTGGAATCTCATGGGCAATCCGTAACAACTCAGCCCTAAATTGATTGGGGACTACCAGCTGTCTTTCCCTCAACCACTCCTTTTGGGATTCTCCGGGTACTGTCTCCCGGTACAACCTTCCTCGTTCCCAGAACACCCTCTCCTTATTAGTCCCGGAGGTGGGCATCTCGGCGAGGTGTCTCAATTTCTCCAGGCTCGCATCTGAGTGCAGAGCAGCCTGGAACTCCTGGCTGGAGGCAGCCAGAAGTGCCGTCAAGGTCCCTTCCTCACTTGGACCTTCTGGAACCTGGTCTGGGTTCACCTCTGGTTCAGTCTCTCCTGTAGCGGAGGAGGGTTCAGAAGGCAGGGCGCTACCTGCATTTTGGGCACTCTGACTGCGGGTGACAGCAGTTACATAGGTGGTCTCCCCGGAATTTTCCATAGACCCATCAGCCGGTGCTGCTATGAGTTCTACCTCTCCATCCACCGTCAACATTTCAGGAGCAGTGCTACTTATGGGCCAGTTACCTTCCTCTGTGGCACTGGACAGTGGCATGGCATCGCCTTCCTCACGACTCCAATGCACCTCCCCATTTCCTGTAGCACCGACGCTTGCCCCTGCTAAGGGTTCCTCAGCCATCTCGCTCCGCAGAGCGACAGGGCTGAGCAGTCCTGTAACTGTGGACACCTCAACCTTTGCAGAAAAATGGTTATCAGGTTCAGCTGGCACATTTACATCATCATCACCACTAGGGAAATAATGGTTATTAGTGGCATCATTACTCATCAAAGCATTGGCAGGTAACACATTCAGTTTCCCATCATTATCATCATCATCAGGGTTAACGTTCCCCTTATTATCTGATTGGGGAGGGGTGTCAGGGACGTAGTATGCAACCATCCTCCCCAAATCAGTCCCCAATAAAACATCAGTGGCCAGATTTTCGGACACCCCCCACTTTCCTCACCCCGCTCCCAGCACCCCAATCAAGAAAAACCCGGGCCATTGGCAAGGGACAGCGGGTGCACCCAATCCCGGTGAAAGGGTTTTCCCCTCAATCATCTCTTCTCGTCCCGCGGCCTCAATACACCTCTGTGCGTATCCTGGGGGGGACACACAGAGACAGGGCCAGCGTCAGGGGCAGGCAGACGAGGCAGCTGCCTAAGGCCCCAGCTCATCCAGGGGCCCCAAGCCAGTGGTGTGCCACTAATAGCGGCACACCACGCAGCCGCTATTGGGCCCCTGATTAAGAGGGGCCCGGCGCCACACCCCATGCATCGCACATTCAACTTATCAGCATCATAGATACCAATACAATTGAAAACAGTGATGAAGGAGAGCGCGTCAGATGACGTTCCCTCTCCCATCACTCCCCTCTGCCTCTGAGAGTCAAAATGAGAAAACAAATCCAGAAAATCACCTTGTCTGATTTGGTAAGATTTATTTTGCAAATTGTGGTGGAAAATAAGTATTTGGTCATTAACAAAATGTCACGGTCACGCGCGACTGGACACAGCGCCTCCAGCAGGGCGGATTTAGATGACACTCGTGACCCTGGATACACCGCCTCCAGTTGGGAGAATTTAAATAATAAAACGTGCAGCTGGATACGCCGCCTCCAACAGGCGAATTTCAGAAATACACTAATTCTGGAAACCCCGCCTCCAGTAAGGCGAATTTAAACAATATAAGGGAAAACCTGGGTAACAATAACAATGGTGGCCCTGCGATAGGGAACGTGGAAGTGGAGACCTCCTGCACTCCCCTGAGTCAGTGTCTCTACACTCCTAACGTTCCCTAGGCCGGTTCCGCATTGGGCGACGATCAGGAACCTAAAAACCCTGACACGCCCTGCACCTAAACACTCACTAGTGAAGTGGACGGTGCGGAAACTGATCCCACCACTGCACTAAAACACACATAAGGAAAAGAGACAAAACAGGGAAACACTACTTAGCTTTGCTCTGTTGCTTACGCTCCCAGCAACAGAACCCACCACCTGCGTGCATCTTTTCCTCCGACCGGATCCAACACCATAGTGCAGCCTTGGAGCAAACAGAGTCCACCACTTGCGTGCAGCTGTCCAGAAACAGAGTCCAGCATATGAGTCCAGCTGTCCAGCATCATGAGTGCAGCTCTACACCATAGCTGCCACTCCACCAAGCCATGCAAGAACTCATTGCTGACACCATAGCTGCAACTCCACCAAGCCATGTCAGCCCTCCTCGCAGACACCATAGCTGCCACTCCAGGACTCACTGAGCTGCCCGGGACTCTCCTTCAGCTCAATCCTTCACCCAGACTTGCTTGTAACTGAGGACAATCACCAACAGTGATTACCACACCTGACACACTTTTATAGAGCAATCACACCTGTTTTGTAATTGCGTGCACAAAACTAAAGTAACCAAGTGCAATGATGCTCACCACCACCGGGGGGCAAATTTAGAGCAAAAGACACCACAGTGCAATAATCTTAATGGCCACCGGGAGCAAAAACCAAACCTAAGCACAGAAAAAAAGGTTACCTGTGCTTTATCTCATAGAATCATAGAATCGTAGAGTTGGAAGGGACCTCCTGGGCCATATGGTCCAACCCCCTGCTCAAAGCAGGATTCGCCAAATCATCCCAGACAGATGTCTGTCCAGCCTCTGTTTGAAGACTTCCATTGAAGGAGAACTCACCACTTCTCGTGGCAGCTTGTTCCACTCATTGATCACTCTAACTGTCAAAAAGTTTTTTATAATATCTAATCTGTGTCTCCTCCCATACAGTTTCATCCCGTTGCTTCTAGTCTTTCCTTGTGCAAATGAGAATAAAGATGATCCTTCTACAACGTGACAGCCCTTTAGATATTTGTAGACCGCTATTAAGTCTCCTCTCAGTCTTCTCTTTTGCAAACTAAACAATCCAAAATCCTGCAACCTTTCCTCATAAGACAGGGTTTGCAGACCGGTCACCATTCTGGTTGCTCTTTTCTGAACTTGCTCCAGTTTGTTGATGTCTTTTTTAAAATGTGGTGCCCAAAACTGGACACAATATTCCAGATGAGGTCTGACCAAAGAGGAGTAGAGGGAAATAATGACTTCACGTGATCTAGACTGTGTGCTTCTGTTAATACATTCTAGAATTGTATTTGCTTTTTTTGCTGCTGCATCACACTGTTGACTCATATTCAGTCTGTGATCTATTAGTATACCCAAGTCTTTTTCACATGTGCTGTTGCTTAGGCCTATTCCTCCCATTCTGTATATGCTTTTTTCACTTTTATTGCCCAGATGTAGTACTTTGCATTTTTCCCTGTTAAAAAACATTCTGTTAGTTGCTGCCCACTTCTCCAGTTTATTTATATCTTTTTGAATCCTCTCTCTCTTCTCTAGTATTAGCTATCCCTACTAGCTTTGTGTCATCAGCAAATTTAATCAGTTTACCCTCAATTCCTTCATCTAAATCGTTGATCAAGATGTTGAACAATACAGGGCCCAGGACAGAGCCCTGTGGTACCCCACTTGAGACATTCTTCCAACTGGATGTGCAGCCATTTACGACCACTCTTTGTGTCCGATCACTAAGCCAGTTATGAATCCACCTAACAGTTGCCTTGTCCATTCCATACTTAGTCATTTTTTCGATAAGGATTGAATGAGATACTTTGTCAAATGCTTTGCTGAAGTCAAGATATACTATATCTACAGCATTTCCTTGATCCACCCAATCAGTGATTCCGTCATAGAAGGAAATTAAGTTAGTCTGACATGACTTATTAGTTACAAACCCATGCTGACTCTGTTTAATCACTTCATTCTTATGCAGGTACTGACATACATGTTGTTTAATAATTTGTTCAAAGTTCTTACCTGGTATAGAAGTCAGACTCACCGGCCTATAGTTGCATGGATCCACCTTCTTCCCCTTTTTGAAGATAGGAACAACATTTGCTCTTCTCCAGTCTTCTGGGACTTCTGTTCTCCAAGAATTTTCAAAGATTATGGAGAGGGGTTCAAAAATTTCTTCTGCTATCTCCTTCAGTACTCTGGGGTGTAATTCATCTGGACCTGGAGACTTGAATTCATTTAGGTTAGCTAAGTGTTTCCTCACTATCTTTCTGTTTATAGATATCCTGGATTCTTCTATTCCCTTAATAGGACAGTGAAGAACAGTTGATGTTACATTTCCTTTCTGAGAGAAAACAGATGCAAAATAGGAATTTAAAAGTTCGGCCTTCTCAACATCCTGTCTTACCATTTCATCATTTTCATCCTGTAAAAATCCTATAGCATCTTTGACTTTTTTCTTTTACTTTTGACATATCCCCAAAATCCTTTGTTACTGCTTTTGACATCTCTTGCGAGCCTCAATTCATTGTCAGCTTTAGCTAATCTGATTTGTGCCCTGCAGGTTCTGCAGACAGCATTATATTCTTCTTTAGATATGCCTCCCTCTTTCCATTTTTATAAACATTTTTTTCTTCCTTTTTAGCATGTGCATAAGTTCTGTGTTCATCCATCCTGGCTTCCTTAAATGCTTCCTATTCTTCCCTCTTTTTGGAATTGTTAACAATTGTGCTTTGAGAATTTCATTTTTCAAGATTTCCCATCCTTCCTGGGCATTTTTGTCTTTAAGGATATCCAGCCATTGGATCCCTCCAATTCTCTTTCTGAATCCCTTAAAATCTGCCTTTCTGAAATCTAACCTTGACGTCTGAGTCTTCACAGGTCTTCCTCCTCGAGTTATCCAAAATTCTAAAATAGCATGGTCGCTACCTCCTAGGGTCCCAGCCACTTTTACCTCCTCAACCATTTCCTCCCTGTTTATAAGGATTAGATCCAATGTAGCAGTTCCCCTTGTTTTCTCCCCTACCTTTTGGAAGATAAAGTTGTCAGCAAGAGAGGATAAGAATTTCCTTGACCTGTTAGTTTTGCCTGAGAGAGATTCCCAACAAATGTCTGGATAGTTGAAATCTCCCGTGACAACTATGTCATGTTTTTTGGAGAACTTGGCCATTTGATGCATAAAGAGTTCATCCATATCTTCAGCTTGCACAGGCGGCCTGTAGTAAATGCCTACAATGGTGTCCTTTCCATTGTTCTGTCCTTGTATTCTTACCCAAACAGTTTCCACAGAACTCCCAGTCTCTGAAGCTTCAATCTCTGTGCAGATATACGCGTTTCTACCATACAATGCGACACCTCCTCCTCGTTTATCAAGTCTGTTTCTTGCAAATAAGTTGTATCCTTCTAGTCTTGTATTCCAATCATGTGTATCGTCCCACCAAGTTTCAGTGATTCCAATGACATCATATTTCTTTTCCTGTGTTAGTAGTTCCAATTCTCCTTGTTGTTGCCCATGCTTTGTGCATTAGTATAGAAACATTTTAGTTTGTGATTGGTTTCTCTTTCTCCAATATTTTTATTAATTAGATTCTTTCGTCTTTGTTCTTCCTTTCCACTTCTATTAGCAGAGTTCTCAATAGCATTTGTCAGGTGTATGGCTTTTTCTGGTCTTTTGCTTCCCTTCCCATGTTGTTCTAGTGTAAAGCTCTCCTTACAAGTGCAGCAAGGCGACGTCCAAATACATGTTCTCCAGTCTTCGTAAGGTGCACCCCATCTCTAGCAAGTAGTCCATCGTAAAGGTAATTCACTCCGTTATCCATAAATCCAAATCGTTGCTGACGGCACCATCGACGTAGCCAGTTGTTCACCTGCAGAATCTTATTCCACCTCCTTGTTCCATGGCCATCCACTGGGAGGATGGAAGAGAAGACCACCTGCGCTCCCAGTTCTTTCACTTTCTTGCCTAAGTCTTCAAAGTCTCTGCAGATGGTTTCCAGGTCGTTTCTTGCAGTGTCATTTGTCCCCACATGTAGTAGCAGGAATGGGTAGTCATCTGTAGGTCTGAAGAGTCCTGATATCCTGTCAGACACATCTTTAATTTTTGCACCTGGAAGACAGCACATTTCTCTTGACGTTATATCCGGTCTGCAGATAGCGGCCTCTGTTCCTCTCAACAGGGAATCCCCCATGACCACCACTCTCCGTTTCTTCTTCACAACATTTTTCTTTCTCCATCCAGGAGGAATCTGAAGGCGTACAAGGTTGCTGTTTGTGGGCAAAGTCTTATCCTGATGTATTTCTTCATCATTTTCCTGCGTGAGAGCCTGGTACTGGTTTCTGAGCAGTATGGGTGCTGACTGCCTCCTGATCCTCCTGCTTCTCTGGGTCACATATCTCCATTCCTCTGTTTCTTCAGGTGCACTTCGAATTTCTTCTCTTTCTGTAACATGAAGAGATAATTCTGCTCTAAGAACTCTTCACCTTCCTTAATGATCTTCAGTGTAGCTAACCTCTCTTCCTCCAGCAGGGACACAAGCCGCATTTGTGGCATGTGAAGTTTGGCTTTTTCACTGGTAAGTCTGTGAACATGTAGCAAGAAATGCAGCTCACCAAATGGCTCCTGGCCTCCTCCATATTGAGATTTCTTAAAAATGATGAAAAATGAGCCAAAAGGTTTTCCGATTTCCTCTTTTCAGCTGCAACGGCCAAAACCCAGTGATAATTGAGCTCGCGGAGACTCTTCACTTATCCCAGAAGGCACTGGGAATATGCAAATGATCTCCTCAAGACTCTTCCCCTGTCATATCCAACCTGGATCATGACACAAAAGTTGATCTCAATATTTTGTTATATATCCTTTGTTGGCAATGACAGAGGTGAAACGTTTTCTGTAAGTCTTCACGAGGTTGGCACACACTGTTGGTGGTATGTTGGGCCATTCCTCCATGCAGATCTCCTCTTGAGCAGTGATGTTTTGGGCCTGTCACTGAGCAACACAGACTTTCAAATCCCTCCAAAGGTTTTCAATGGGGTTGAGACTGCAGACTGTCTTGTCCACTCCAGGACCTTCATATTCTTCTTATGAAGCCATGTCTGCGTTGCCCTGGCGGTGTGCTTGGGATCATAATCATGCAGAAAGACCCAACCATGTTTCACCTTCAATGTTCTTGTTGATGGAAGGAGGTTTGCACTCAAAATCTCATGATACATGGCCCCATTCATTCTTTCATGTACACAGATCAGTCATCCTGGTCCCTTTGCAGAGAAAGAAGCCTCAAAGCATGATGTTGCCTCCCCCATGCTTCACATTAGGTATGGTGTTCTTTGGATGCAACTCAGCATTCTGTCTCCTCCAAATACGACGAGTTTTGTTTCTACCAAACAGTTCTACTTTGGTTTCATCAGACTATTTGACATTCTCCCAATACTCTTCTGGATAACCCGAAAGCTCTCTAGCAAACTTCAGACGGCCCTGGACATGTACTGGCTTAAGCAGGGGGACCCATCTGGCACTGCAGGACCTGAGTCCCTGGTGGCGTAGTGTATTACTGATGGTAGTCTTTGTTACGGTGGTCCCAGCTCTATGCAGGCCATTCACTAGGTCCCCCCGTGTGATTCTGGGATTTTTGCTCACCTTTCTTGTGATCATTTTGACCTCACGGGGTGAGATCTTGCGTGGAGCCCCAGATCGAGGGAGATTATCAGTGGTCTTGTATGTCTTCCATTTTCTTATTATTGCTCCCACAGTTGATGTCATCACACCAAGCTGCTTGCATGTTGCAGATTCAGTCTTCCCAGCCTGGTGCAGGGCTACAGTTTTGTTTCTGGTGTCCTTCGACAGCTCTCTGGTCTTCACCATAGTGGAGTTTGGAGTGTCACTATTTTGAGGTTGTGGATAGGTGTCTTTTATAAACAGGAGCCATTACTACAGGTAATGAGTGGAGGACAGAGGAGCCTCTTACAGAAGAAGTTACAGGTCTGTGAGAGCCAGAAATCCTGCATGTTTTTAGGTGAACAAATACTTATTTTCCACCATAATTTGCAAAATAAATCTTCCCAAATCAGAGAAGGTGATTTTCTGGATTTGTTTCCTCATTGTGACTCTCATAGTTGTGCTCTACCTATGATGTCAATTACAGGCCGCTCTAATCTTTATAAGTGCGAGAACTTGCACGATTGGTGGCTGACTAAATAAATACTTTTTTTCCCCCCACTGTATATTCACACCATGATAGTGTTTAATGTGAGAATCCAAAATGCCTGACACACGTGATTCGTTGCTTCCGCCAACTCTCTCGTCTTTCTCGACATTTGACTATTTTAATTCTGTAAACTTTAAAAAAATGAGGTATCCCCATTGTGCATTTTCACAAAATGTTTGGCTGCTCTGGAGTAGGAATCATTTTTGTTCTTAGTATTTGTAAGGTGCTCGGCAATGTGTATTTTCAACTTTCTAATAGTGTAAGCAACATAACGCAGTTGACATATGGTGCAGTCTATACAGTGTGCCGTGTGGTGCAAGTCAAAATTGATAAAGGCATCAATCATGAGGCTCGCTCCACACGACCAAGCAAATGAAGTTTTGTTTTTTTTTTGCCTCTCCTAACCCTTTTTCTGCCTCTCCCCCATCTTCCTCTCTGCCTCTCCCCCGCCTGCCTCTCCCCCGCCTGCCTCTCCCCCGCCTGCCTCTCCCCCGCCTGCCTCTCCCCCGCCTGCCTCTCCCCCGCCTGCCTCTCTCCCGCCTGCCTCTCTCCCGCCTGCCTCTCTCCCGCCTGCCTCTCTCCCGCCTGCCTCTCTCCCGCCTGCCTCTCTCCCGCCTGCCTCTCTCCCGCCTGCCTCTCTCCCGCCTGCCTCTCTCCCGCCTGCCTCTCTCCCGCCTGCCTCTCTCCGGCCTGCCTCTCTCCGGCCTGCCTCTCTCCGGCCTGCCTCTCTCCGGCCTGCCTCTCTCCGGCCTGCCTCTCTCCGGCCTGCCTCTCTCCGGCCTGCCTCTCTCCGGCCTGCCTCTCTCCGGCCTGCCTCTCTCCGGCCTGCCTCTCTCCGGCCTGCCTCTCTCCGGCCTGCCTCTCTCCGGCCTGCCTCTCTCCGGCCTGCCTCTCTCCGGCCTGCCTCTCTCCGGCCTGCCTCTCTCCGGCCTGCCTCTCTCCGGCCTGCCTCTCTCCGGCCTGCCTCTCTCCCGCCTGCCTCTCTCCGGCCTGCCTCTCTCCCGCCTGCCTCTCTCCCGCCTGCCTCTCTCCCGCCTGCCTCTCTCCCGCCTGCCTCTCTCCCGCCTGCCTCTCTCCCGCCTGCCTCTCCCTCCGCCTGCCTCTCCCTCCGCCTGCCTCTCCCCCCGCCTGCCTCTCTGCCTCTCCCCCGCCTGCCTTTCCTTTCCACACTTTCAGTTTGAATTTACAGTGTGCACATTCCAATAAGAACAAACAAGCATTGCATGAACGAGGTGTCCAACTATTTGACCGATTTCTGTACATAGTTCCCCCTTACAATATAATTTACATCTTGTATTGTGGTTGCAGCCTCCTTTCCTGTGTCCTGTGAAGGTTATAGTCCTCATGTAATGGTGATTTATATGCTTTTCCCTCAGGTGGAAATTCGGGAGGATGAGGAGCAGCAGGTGAAGTTGGGAGAAATTCTGGAGCTGCTGGTGGCCGCCGGATACTTCCGGGCCAGAATTAAAGGCCTTTCCCCATTTGACAAGGTGATGATTGACACTTGTGTGGTGCATGTGACATGGCATCTGACATGTGATGTGTGTCCTCCCTGCAGGTGGTCGGCGGGATGACCTGGTGCATCACTACTTGCAACTTTGACATTGACGTGGATCTGCTCTTCCAGGAGAACTCCACCATCGGACAGAAAATGTGCGGGAAGAATTCTATGTATCGATTTTATTGGTGGGGAGAATCTGAGATTGTGTACATGGGTGATGTCTCATCCTCTCAGTGGACCCAGGGGAGCCCAGTGCCAGAGTACAACCTCCTCTCCAATATACCCCGGGGAGCCCAGCACCAGTCTACACCCTCCTCTCCAATATTCCCCGGGGAGCCCAGCACCAGTCTACACCCTCCTCTCCAATATGCCCGGGGAGACCAGCACCAGTCTACACCCTCCACTCCAGCATGCCCCGGGGAGCCCAGCACCAGTCTACACCCTCCACTCCAGCATGCCCCAGGGAGCCTGGCTCCAGTCTACACCCTTGTGATGAACGGGGGTCTTGCTGCCACCAAAACGCGATGGACAGCGGACCCTGTGTCACCAATATGTCACAATCCCACCACTGACACGGGTGTATCAGCGGACGGAGGGACGCGACACACTGCTGGCACACGGCTATCACAGGCACAGTGGGGGCTTATCTTAGTTATCTCACCACTGACATCATGTGACAAAAATGCAGCAAGCTAACCTTGCTCTAACAATTTACCGCAGGGGGGTATTTTGGATGCTCCACCACTGCTAACGACCTTCCAAGAACTGTGGGGATTTATGTATATCCCACTTTCTCAGTTCCACTTTGGAATTATCAATGCTGTGGCCGCAGCCCCCCTTTAGCAATATAAGACCCTTCTGTCCTGCCAACTAGCCTAATCGATCGCACACACCATGCTGCCACCATCCACGCTTTTCTTAATTCACAGAGTTAAATTGAGAGGGTCCGTGGCAAACCCCTGAAATCAGTAGCGATTATCTAAAAGAGACACATAGTTCGTTTCTTAGAGCATGGAGACAAACTGATAATTTTAAGATTTATTCCCAAAAGGGCAGTGATTATACAGATAAAAGTTGCTATAAAGTTGTGACATTAAATATGTACAAATACAAATATAAATCAAAGTGGATGAAAGAACAGAAAGTAACACTCACATGCGTTCAGTCGGTATCAGGCGGATCATGCGGCTTGGGGGATGGGCAGCAGCCAAACGTCCCAAGACATGGGGTAGGTCTGTTCAGCATCAAAACTCCAGCTTAACTGACTGGAACTTGCTAGGGGATAACTATAGACTTGGGTCTGTGACCTCATGAAATGGGCGGTCTGTAGAGGTCCAACCTCCCTCTCTCCAAGTTAGGATTTGGCTACAAAACTTAGAATAGCTATATCTAAATGAGAAAAACCCGTACCAACACACATAGGGCATCACTGTTTGTGATTTACCGAATAGAATCCGAAGACACCAAGCATGCCATACTTAGGACCCTCCATTTGGGAGCAATCCATACATCAGTTTCTGGAGAGGTTATAACTGTGAAAATTAGGAATTAATAAGCTGGCTTCGTGCCCTTCGCAGAAATGTGGGTTTTATATATCTGCTGCGTATGGTTTTTACAATAGGACTTGTTTTAATATTTCCCATATACTGGCATACAGCCTGTGTTTTCAGAACAAAGAGAGATCTTTTCCCCCTCCAGTCTCTTCGAGAGGAAATGGACGATTTCAGGTTACCAGCAAGCACAGAGCTGATAAGGAGCTAAAGGAGGGGGCTGTAAGGGAAGGGGGATTGCAGCTACATGATAGGCTCGTCTCCTTGATGTGTAGCAATGGGAGATTCTAGAAAGTTCTAGAAACATCATACTTTAACATACGGATCTCACAGACATTTTACATTACAACCCTCCACTCCAGTATTCCCCGGGAAGCCCAGCACCAGTCTACTCCCTCCTCTCCAGTATGCCCGGGGAGCCCAGCACCAGTCTACGCCCTCCTCTCCAGTATGCCCGGGGAGCCCAGCACCAGTCTACTCCCTCCTCTCCAGTATGCCCCGGGGAGCCCAGCACCAGTCTACACCCTCCTCTCCAGTATGCCCCGGGGAGCCCAGCACCAGTCTACACCCTCCTCTCCAGTATGCCCCGGGAAGCCCAGCACCAGTCTACACCCTCCTCTCCAGTATGCCCCGGGGAGCCCAGTGCCAGTCTACACCCTCCTCTCCAGTATGCCCCGGGGAGCCCAGCGCCAGTCTACGCCCTCCTCTCCAGTATGCCCCGGGGAGCCCAGCACCAGTCTACACCCTCCTGCCTAAAAATACCACAAAAACTGCTATCAATAATTTAGCTCATCCATTAAAGCTATAACAATACCAAGAAAAAATGGAATCCAGAGCAATGAATAAAAATCTAAGATTTTTTATTTATACTCAGTAGTAACATACAATATGTAGATAAGAATATCAAAATAAATATAAGGGAATCGGCGACATCCATTTACCACATATGAATAAGAGTGAAGGCACTAATAATAATCCATACATACAGGCAGATAACAATAACAGAATCGGCTTTCTAGATTATCTTTTGACTGTATTAGTAAATAGTATCTCCCATAAAGTGCATAGTGCAAATACGGTTATAATATCCACCAGTGTGCGAGACTATCAGCTAATATAAGAGTAGTATAGATAAATGAGAGAAAGAGAGAGCCAATTTCATAAAGAATGCCTAAGATTCAAATATAAGGTACCACCCTCTACAATATGCGGACAGCGGGACCCCTACGCGCGTTTCGCTTCTTGCTTCATCGGGGGGCGTCCTCTCTAGTATGCCCTGGGGAGCCAGTCTACACCCTCCTCTCCAGTATGCCCCAGGGAGCCCAGCACAAGTCTACACCCTCCTCTCCAGTATGCCCCAGGGAGCCCAGCACAAGTCTACACCCTCCTCTCTAGTATGCCCCGGGGAGCCAGTCTATACCCTCCTCTCTAGTATGCCCCGGGGAGCCAGTCTACACCCTCCTCTCTAGTATGCCCCGGGGTGCCAGTCTACACCCTCCTCTCTAGTATGCCCCGGGGTGCCAGTCTACACCCTCCTCTCTAGTATGCCCCGGGGTGCCAGTCTACACCCTCCTCTCCAGTATGCCCCGGGGTGCCAGTCTACACCCTCCTCTTCAGTATGCCCCAGGGAGCCAGTCTATACCCTCCTCTCCAGTATGCCCCGGGGTGCCAGTCTACACCCTCCTCTCTAGTATGCCTCGGGGAGCCAGTCTATACCCTCCTCTCTAGTATGCCCCGGGGTGCCAGTCTACACCCTCCTCTCCAGTATGCCCCGGGGTGCCAGTCTACACCCTCCTCTTCAGTATGCCCCAGGGAGCCCAGCACAAGTCTACTCCCTCCTCTCTAGTATGCCCCGGGGAGCCAGTCTACACCCTCCTCTCTAGTATGCCCCGGGGTGCCAGTCTACACCCTCCTCTCTAGTATGCCCCGGGGTGCCAGTCTACACCCTCCTCTCCAGTATGCCCCGGGGAGCCAGTCTACACCCTCCTCTCCAGTATGCCCCGGGGAGCCAGTCTACACCCTCCTCTCCAGTATGCCCCGGGGAGCCAGTCTACACCCTCCTCTCCAGTATGCCCCGGGGAGCCAGTCTACACCCTCCTCTCCAGTATGCCCCGGGGAGCCCAGCACAAGTCTACATCCTCCTCTCTAGTATGCCCCGGGGTGCCAGTCTACACCCTCCTCTCCAGTATGCCCTGGGGAGCCAGTATGCCCCAAGGAGCCCAGCACCAGTCTACACCCTCCTCTCCAGTATGCCCCGGGGAGCCAGTCTACACCCTCCTCTCCAGTATGCCCCGGGGAGCCAGTCTACACCCTCCTCTCCAGTATGCCCCGGGGAGCCAGTCTACACCCTCCTCTCCAGTATGCCCCGGGGAGCCAGTCTACACCCTCCTCTCCAGTATGCCCCGGGGAGCCAGTCTACACCCTCCTCTCCAGTATGCCCCGGGGAACCCAGCACCAGTCTACACCCTCCTCTCCAGTATGCCCCGGGGTGCCAGTCTACATCCTCCATAGACCTGTGAGATATTTGCTATTTTGGAGCCATTGATATTTTTGCCGCTAATATCCGCCGGTTAAGTTGATCGCTGGGCTAGGCATCCGCTTCTCTTTGTGAGCCGGATGTTATTCTCACCTGGTAATGGTTGCAGTGCAGGGTCAGCCGGCTTGAGTCTTTTATTCTTTTCTTTTCAGAGGTTTAACAGAAAAGATTGTGTCGGTTTTACCAAAAATGAAATGTCCACATCGTCTGGAGCCGCATCAAATCCAAGGACTGGACTTCATCCACATCTTCCCCGTCATCCAGGTAAGAAGTGCACTGTACCATATTCTGGTTATACCATTTGGGCATGCTCTGGTGAACAGAGAAGGAGCTGGAAAATGAGTAGGTACACTGACACCTGGGGATGAAATCCATCTTGTGGTTCTTGTGGAATCTGGATTTGTAGTGTTCAGTTACTGAGATTCTCGCGCTCTGGGGCCAAGGGAGGGCCTGTTGGTGGGTGGGGTCAAGGGAGGGCCTGTTGGTGGGCGGGGCTAAGGGGAGAGAGATGATACTTGCACCACGCTTGTCCTGAGTCTTCATTTGTCCCGGCAGTGGCTTGTGAAGTGCGCCATTGAGACGCGGCAGGAGATGGGAGATTATGTCCGATCGTTCTCCATATCTCAGTTCCAGAAGGATCACAGTTTCCCTGAGGTGAGTGTCCAGGGTGCAGTCCACAGCCGCTCTACTCATTATGGTTTGCGTGGTACTCAGGAGATGGGTTATTTTAATTTTTTTATCCAGTATTGGGCAGGTGGGGGTCCCATCCATCTTCTTTGCTCCTTTATAATAGCATTGTTACACCTATAGGGGGCGAGAGAAGTCCACTTATATACTGCTCAGGTGCGTCCTCTCTGCCTGTATGCGACTCAGGACTCCATGCGGTGCGTCCTCTATGCCTTTACGCGGCACAGGACTCTACGCGTTGCGTCCTCTGTGCCTGTACGCGGCTAATGACGATGCTGTGCATCCTCTGTGCCTGTACGCGGCTCATGACTATGCGGTGCATCCTCTGTGCCTATACGCGGCTCAAGACTCTGCACGATGTGTCCTCTGTGCCTGTACGCGACTCATGACTATACGGTGCGTCCTCTGTGCCTATTTGTGGCTCAGGACTCTGCACGATGTGTCCTCTGTGCCTATATGTGGCTCAGGACTCTGCACGATGTGTCCTCTGTGCCTATATGTGGCTCAGGACTCTGCACGATGTGTCCTCTGTGCCTATACGCGGCTCAGGACTCTGCACGATGTGTCCTCTGTGCCTGTACGCGGCTTATGACTATACGGTGTGTCCTCTGTGGCTATGCTCGGCTCAGGACTATACGGTGTGTCCACTGTGCCTGTACGCGGCTCATGGCTATACGGTGCATCCTCTGTGCCTGTACACGGCTCAGGACTCTGCGCGGTGCGTCCTCTGTGCCTGTACGCGGCTCATAACTATGCGGTGCGTCCTCTGTGCCTATACGCGGCTCCGGACTCTGCGTGATGCGTCCTCTGTGCCTGTACGCGGCTCCGGACTCTGCGTGATGCGTCCTCTGTGCCTGTACGCGGCTCCGGACTCTGCGTGATGCGTCCTCTGTGCCTTTACGCGGCTCCGGACTCTGCGTGATGCGTCCTCTGTGCCTATATGTGGCTCATGACTGTGGTGCGCCCTCTGTGCCTATACGCGGCTCATAACTATGCGGTGCGTCCTCTGTGCCTATACGCGGCTCCGGACTCTGCGTGATGCGTCCTCTGTGCCTATACGTGGCTCATGACTATGCGGTGCGTCCTCTGTGCCTATACGCGGCTCCGGACTCTGCGTGATGCGTCCTCTGTGCCTATACGTGGCTCATGACTATGCGGTGTGTCCTCTGTGCCTATACGCGGCTCCGGACTCTGCGTGATTCGTCCTCTGTGCCCAGGGCTGTGGAGTCGGAGTCGTGGAGTCGGAGCTCATTTTGGTGGAGTCGGAGTCGGTATAAAATGGACCGACTCCGACTCCTAAAATATATAATAAATTGGGTACAGTAATTCAATGCAGGATGTGCTGAATATTTTTTCATAGGAATTTGGGAAAGTTATGAAATGTCCTATAAATGGCTGTTATATTCCTGATCTAAGGCTACATTCACACAGCGTTTTTCCTGTGTTTTTTGAGGATACGTTTTTCAGCTGCAAAAGCTGATCATCTTTTTAAAAAACTGCATCACCTGAAAGGTTTTTGAGCTCATAGATAATGTTCTCAATACCAAAAGCAGATTAGAAATCTGCTCTATCTATATATCCATATCTGTCTATCCATATCGTATCTGTACCAAAAAGAATGAAAACCGGGTAGTACACCAATATATATTCTGTTCTATCTAAATATCTTGATTATTGGATCATAAAAATGATTAAATGTCTGAGGTTCACATTGTACTACAATAAATTTATCACTTAAATATAAGCAATATGTCGGAGTCGTGGAGTTGGAGTCGGAGTCGGTGTAAGGGAAATTGAGGAGTCGGAGTCGCAGGTTTGGCTTACCGACTCCACAGCCCTGTCTGTGCCTATACGCGGCTCCGGACTCTGCGTGATGCGTCCTTTGTGCCTATACGCGGCTCCGGACTCTGCGTGATGCGTCCTCTGTGCCTATACGCGGCTCCGGACTCTGCGTGATGCGTCCTCTGTGCCTATACGCGGCTCCGGACTCTGCGTGATGCGTCCTCTGTGCCTATACGCGGCTCAGGACTCTGCGTGATGCGTCCTCTGTGCCTATACGCGGCTCAGGACTCTGCGTGATGCGTCCTCTGTGCCTATACGCGGCTCAGGACTCTGCGTGATGTGTCCTCTGTGCCTATACGCGGCTCCGGACTCTGCGTGATGCGTCCTCTGTGCCCATGCGTGGCTCATGACTATGCGGTGCATCCTCTGTGCCTATACGCGGCTCCGGACTCTGCGTGATGCGTCCTCTGTGCCTATACGCGGCTCCGGACTCTGCGTGATGTGTCCTCTGTGCCCATGCGTGGCTCATGACTATGCGGTGCGTCCTCTGTGCCTATACGCGGCTCCGGACTCTGCGTGATGCGTCCTTTGTGCCTATACGCGGCTCCGGACTCTGCGTGATGCGTCCTCTGTGCCTATACGCGGCTCAGGACTTTGCGTGATGCGTCCTCTGTGCCTATACGCGGCTCAGGACTCTGCGTGATGCGTCCTCTGTGCCTATACGCGGCTCAGGACTCTGCGTGATGTGTCCTCTGTGCCTATACGCGGCTCCGGACTCTGCGTGATGCGTCCTCTGTGCCCATGCGTGGCTCATGACTATGCGGTGCATCCTCTGTGCCTATACGCGGCTCCGGACTCTGCGTGATGCGTCCTCTGTGCCTATACGCGGCTCCGGACTCTGCGTGATGTGTCCTCTGTGCCCATGCGTGGCTCATGACTATGCGGTGCGTCCTCTGTGCCTATACGCGGCTCCGGACTCTGCGTGATGCGTCCTCTGTGCCTATACGCGGCTCCGGACTCTGCGTGATGCGTCCTCTGTGCCCATGCGTGGCTCATGACTATACGGTGCGTCCTCTGTGCCTATACGCGGCTCCGGACTCTGCGTGATGCGTCCTCTGTGCCCATGCGTGGCTCATGACTATGCGGTGCATCCTCTGTGCCTATACGCGGCTCCGGACTCTGCGTGATGCGTCCTCTGTGCCTATACGCGGCTCAGGACTCTGCGTGATGCGTCCTCTGTGCCTATACACGGCTCCGGACTCTGCGTGATGTGTCCTCTGTGCCCATGCATGGCTCATGACTATGCGGTGCGTCCTCTGTGCCTATACGCGGCTCCGGACTCTGCGTGATGCGTCCTCTGTGCCTATACGCGGCTCCGGACTCTGCGTGATGCGTCCTCTGTGCCCATGCGTGGCTCATGACTATACGGTGCGTCCTCTGTGCCTATACGCGGCTCCGGACTCTGTGTGATGCGTCCTCTGTGCCCATGCGTGGCTCATGACTATGCGGTGCGTCCTCTGTGCCTATACGCGGCTCCGGACTCTGCGTGATGCGTCCTCTGTGCCTATACGCGGCTCAGGACTCTGCGTGATGCGTCCTCTGTGCCTATACGCGGCTCCGGACTCTGCGTGATGCGTCCTCTGTGCCTATACGCGGCTCAGGACTCTGCGTGATGCGTCCTCTGTGCCTATACGCGGCTCCGGACTCTGCGTGATGCGTCCTCTGTGCCCATGCATGGCTCATGACTCTGTGCGGTGCGTCCTCTGTGCGCGGTTCATCCTCCCCAGCTTTCTCATCTGTTGCACTTGATTTTTGTAGGACATGGAGTTTATAAAGCGAAAGGAGAAAGCTGTGAAGTCCCTCAGTGAGACCTTTGTGAGTAATGGGGCGTGGTGGCGGTCTAGGGGTGTGGTGGCGGTCTAGGGGTGTGGTGGCGGTAATTACGTTTGTCTCCTCCGCAGGATATCTATAAACCTCGCCGTAGATACCGGCGTCAGGATGGTGCCGCGGATTTGGTGGATGAGGAGTCGCGGGTTCACTCCACTCTCCTGGAATACGGCAGGTACTGCAGGGGATGACGGCTGACTACTATCACTTTCGAAATCCCGTCCCCGGGGTTCACATAGTTTTCTCTTCTGTTGGAGGCTCCCTCTATCCAGATATGTGTACTGAGCGCCACACAGGTTACATGTGCAGGATGTGGAGCAGTCACTAACTCTGCAGACCCTCGTACAGGTTTATCAATTGTGGGGTCACATAAGGACTGTGTGCAGCTATGGGCCACTGCAGCTCTACTGATCCAGCTCCCTTTATAGTGCCTGGTCAGCAGGATTGTGCTCGGTGACTACAGGCAGTGTCAGGTCGGCGCTGTAAGGGTATGTGCACATGTTGCAGATTCTGCAGCGGATTTGGCCCTGCAGATCTGCAAGTGATGTACAGTACCATTCTAGTCTATGGAAATCAAAACCACAGTGCACTGCTGCGTTTTTTTCCGCGCAGATTTGCTGCGGATTTAAAACTGCAGCATGTCACTTCTTTTGTGCGGATCTGCAGAAGTTGCTCCATGATAGAAATCCACAGGTGTAAAACTGCAGGGGAAATCTGCACTAAATCCGCAGGTAAAACGCAGGTCATTTTACGAATTCCACAGCAGAATCTGCAACGTGTGCACATAGCCTTATACTGATCACATTGACACCTGGGGATGAAATCAGTCTTGTGGTTGTGGAATTTGGATTTGTAGTGTTCAGTTAATAATATTCTGGTGCTGTGGGGTGGGCAGAGCTAATGGGGGCTGTGCTTGCATATGCATCTGTCAGGGATTCGGGGGGGAAAGTCTTGCCCCCCCATTTATAAGGAATTTATATATTTTATATATGGTCGGGTGATATATAAATCCCAACAACTTATGTTTCCACTTTCAGTTCCGGTTTGGAACTTGCAGCTCTCTGGCACTCCCCTTAACCCTCAGGTCAGTCAGGGAACTGCACCTAGGTTAAGTAGTCACCAGAAATGCTGCCTTGTCGTGTACTGGCTATCGGGCACTCTGCAGTGAGGGCGGTATGTATAGCACCAGTCTCAGGCTGGAAATACACACAGAAACCTCCGATCCATCACCGCCAGGGTTTCCCAATACCACCAGAACACTCTACTGCCACCAGTTCCTCATTTGATGCTAAAGATTATATCACGGGTCAGGAACAAACCCGCAGGTAGCTTAATTTGGCGCAGAGGACGTGTCAGTTCGATCATAGAGCAAGGAAAACGAAGCTAGTAAATTTTGTAAGTTTACGCCACAAAATATAGGCAGGGTTTACAAAAATACAAAAGATATTACAAAAGGAGACAAAATACAGTATGTGCAGACAGGTACAAATAAAAGGGATTAAAATAAGAGACTTACTACATTTGAGTCACAGGTATGACGTGTCTGCGTGTCACTGGGGGGCAGAAACTTTTCTCGGTTTCTGATGGGCGCAAAGGCTGCAAAACGTTGCTGTGCGTAGCCTAAATTCTACCGATTCTGAAAATGTTTCCTGTCTCTAGGATTAATGTGTGTTTATACAATTCGAGTTTGAATAGACAAAGGAAATTCGCAATCAGTGGTGGGAAAATCTGCTCTGAACTGGTTTGGGTAATGACCAGCGGCTGGAGGAAGGTAGGGGGGGGAGAGGGGATAGAATTACACAGAGCAGAGAGAGGGGGGAGGGAGCTGCCAGGGGAATCGCTTGTCTAGCATGCCATTCACAAACCAAGGAGAGGCGACAGGCAGCCCTGGACGGGTGCTTCGGTTATTTAGGAAAGAACTCATATTTTCCTGACCGGATCCTTATGGGCTTATGACCAGTCACTGACCCTTCGCTAACCTGTCTCCGATTGTACATACTGCGTTTGTGCAATTCATATTGTAGTCTTCAAAAAAAATTTAACTACAGCAAAATGGCGCCAGCGGCAGTGTCTGCGCTGGAGCGTCTATGTAGTGTGCAGGCAGGGTCGCTGGCGCCATTTTTGCTGTAGTGTGTTTTTTAAAAAAGACAACAATATGAAATGCACAAGTGCAGTATGTAAAATGGGAGACCGGTTAGTGAAGGGTCAGTGACCGGTGTTGTGGCTGCACCGTACATGATGGACGGTCTACCTCTTGTGCCCCGACCCTCGCTCCTCCTGTAACTGGTGAACGATGTGATGTCTCCATCATCTGTACATGTCTGCGCTTATTGTACAGCACTACGGAATATGTTGGCGCTCTAGAAATAACCGTATTATGATTTAGGACACATGATGGCGGATAGCGACTCGTCTGGGGCGTTTTTTCTTTTACTCCCTTAGCCGTGTATCTGTACTGTCTGTACTGTCATCTCGCCAGGTCCCCATGTTATAAAGACGTCTGTAATATAAACGTACTAGAAATTGGCAGCCCACGAGGCATAAATATACAGCGCATGACACAGCTCGGCGCATGCCCGAGCGCCCTCGGCAAACTTGAGTAACGAGCCCTAGTTCTCATCAATAATAACTAAATACTTTACCAATGTTCTCAGTAAATCTATTGGTAAAGGTGATATTGACATGAAATTCTCCCCAGATGACTGGAACAACCATCCAATCTACACAGGACAGAAATCACCGGAGGTGTCCATACATCATGTGTAATGATACTGGACACGTTGCCGACATGTGATGAAACTTCACGACACCTCCTGCATAGAGAAACTAGTCGCAGGCATTGCTCAGGTGGCTTTTGACCCATTCTTCCACACAATCACTCTTCGCATCCTGAAGCTTCCATTGCTATTATAGCAGGGTGTAGCTGGCGCAGACGACGTTTCACATCCACAAATTGTGCTCTGCGTTGACACTTGAATGGAGTAGTCTGGGAAGGAGGACATCCTTTGGCCATTGCCGGATATGTCCCCTTTATCACGAGCTGCCGTAAGGATGTTGTCACGGTCCTTGTAACAAAGCTATTTGATGAGGACTGGGCGTGGAGGTGCTCCTGGTGGTCATGGCCGGATCGGTACCCTATGCGCCCTCTCCAAACAAAGGGGTCAGGTGTTCTGACCCAAACAGGGAGAGCTCCCATTTCTCAAAATAATCAGTAGGGTGGTTGTTCTCCATTTTTTCAGGGTTGCCAATTACCCTTATGTTATTCTGCCTAAGTCTGCTCTCCAAATCGTGTGTTTTAGCCAGCACGGCCCAGATCTGTCGATCATGTCTGCGGTTGTCACTGATAAGTTGAGGCTCTTTATCCTCCAGGTCACTAATTCTCCCGTCAGATGCTGGAGTGCGATCTTTTACTTTTTGCAGCCCCTGTCTCACATAGGAAAGTTCTGTAATCTCACCCATCTGGTCACTAAGTGAGGACAGAGCAGATCCATGCTGTATAGCAGCCATAGATATACATCTGTCTGCTGGGCTGAAAAAGCCCTGAAAGGGGTAACCTCTGGCTGAGACTGCAGGTGACTATCTATAGGTTCCTCACACTGCCCTGAGATAAGAGAAACCATTAGCCAGTCCTTTCATGCCTTCATTCATGACAGAAGCCCCTCTGGATGTCCTGGCATAGCTGGCCAGTGTAAATGCTGCCTTTTCAGCAGAAGATTTCACTACAAGTACCTGAAGGCCTCCCGGCACCATCTTGAGTTCTCTTTTCTCCTTCATCTCATTGGGGGACACAGGTACTGTGGGTGTATGCTACCGCCATCTGGAGGCTAACACTAGGCAACAACACAAGGTTAGCTCCTCCACCGCCGTATACACCCTCGCCCTGAATGCGGGCGGAAACCAGTTTTTTGCTTGGTGTCTATGGAGGCACACGTCTGGTCCTTATTCTCCAGACTTTTTTTGTCCATGAAGATTAGACAGGGGCAACGGATCCTATTGAAAGGGTCCGATTTCCCCAAACTAACAACGGGCGAGCACGTGCGAGTGGCCCTCCATGTATCCTTTCCCGCGACGTGGGACATGATGCCGGACCTAGCCCTGACCACCCCTAGGTAGAGAAACCATGGGCTATTCAGAGGCACAAGACGGTCCGAGCGGCCCCCACTGCTCCACCAACGCAAAACGAAGGTGCTGCAAGGAGGCGGACGGTCCCTTTCCTCGGCTGAAGCTGGACGGAGTTAGGGTGCCTGCGCCGTCCAGGATCCCCACACCACCCCCCGCTCCCTGGTTTGTTGTTCGCCCTGAAGGGCCTACCTGGAGTTAAGTGGACAGCCGCATTTAAGGTACAGGCGTGCAGGGGGCTCCTGGGCAGCGGTGTGCGTCTCCCTAAGGCCCTCCTCGTGTCCATAGTAGGAAGAGTAGCGGCGTTTTTTTTTTGCTGTCATCACCGCTGCGGCGCGGCACTGTCGCCGTTGCGGCGCTGCGGGCGTTGGAGAAAAATTGAGCCCCCCGGTTTTTGGCCAGTGTTAGGCCGCGGGCGGTGGAGAGAAATTTAGCCCCTGGCTTTTGGCCGGTGTTAGGCCACGGCGGAAGTACCGCCCTCGGCGCGCAGCGTCACTTCCGGCGGCCCGCCCCTTGGAGCCTGGGCGGGCGCTGGATAAATCCAGGTCCCGGCTTCAGTGCGGGGTAGGCCGCGACCAGAAAAGAGGTCGGTTTGCCCCACGGAGGTGCAGGAGGTCGGGCGCGCAGTCGGGGGACGCAGGTCGGGTGAGTGCAGCTTCGCTGCGGAGGCTGCTAAAACAGCAAGGGGGCCTCCCCTCCCTCGCATTGAGACAGAAGAAAAAAAAAAAAAAATTTTTTTTTATTTTTTGGATATATAAAACGCCTGGCAGGCACAATATGGCCGGGAGAGGGAAGACGCACACTTTACTCTACGCTGCATGCACTTCTTGTAAGGCCCCGTTTCCACGAGCGCAGAGCGCCAAAGTGTGCGAGGCCTGCGACTCCCCTCGGCGACTGAATCCAGAGAGCCGAATCCTCCGGAATGGGCGCTATCATTGTCCCAGTCTATGGCCTCGCTTACAAAGGCGATCGAGTCCCTTCACGCCCCAAAGGGAGGCAAGGATAGTGGCTCGCTTATCTGGGAAGGGTCCTCCACCTCACAGGAACATTCGGCCTGCAGGGGCCGTTCCCATGCCAGACACAGGCGAAGGAAACAAACCCGTACGAGGTCTCCTGGCCTATCCGGTGCCTCGGCATCGGGGAGTTCAGCATCACGCTCCCCTTCACCAGGGAGCGGGCAGAGTTTAGATCGTGACTCAGACGAGCCACTTGATCTAGATACCCCGGGATGCCGGGAGACAGTGGACAGCCTCATTGAAGCTGTCAATCAAACAAACCCTGGGGATTGAAGAGGATGCTACCTTGGCCGTGAGCCATAAGGTAGCCTTTAAGCGGGCCAATCACCCGCAAAGAGTATTTGGCACTCACCCAGAATTTGAGGATATAGTGCAGCGCCACAGAGAACGCCCAGACAAGCGCTTCTCGGGCCAGAAGTCTATAGAGGCAAGATACCCATTTGCCCCGGAACTCTGTAAGAAATGGGCGGAATCCCCAGTGGTGGACGCGCCAGTGTCGCGCCTGGCCTCGAAGTCCTTGTTGTCGGTGCCTAGCGGCTCGTCCATTAAGGACCCCACGGATCGGCTCATAGAGGGCTTGGCGCGATCAGTTTTTGAGGCATCAGGTTCGGCGCTCGCCCCTTCGTTCGCGGCGACGTGGGTAGCCAAGGCCATGATGTCATGGTCAGTCTTTGAAGGAGGAGGTGAACTTGGCGAGCCGATTCAATTTCCAAGAAGTCCTTGACTTCCTTGCCCTATCAGGGAGGCCGCCTGTTCGGTGAGAAGTTGGATCGGCTCATCTCCGATGCGACAGGAGGGAAAAGCAGCTTCCTCCCGCAGCAAAAGGCGAAACAGCCTTTTCGCCGGGTCCCGACACGTTTTCGAGCCTTCCGCAACACCAGATGGATGGCAGCAGCCAGTTCGGCCGGCCCACCTCGCTCCAACCAGGATAGGGAGCGACAGGTCTCATATAGACACATTCCGGTGGGAAGGATGCGCGCTCGCCAGTCCAGGTCGAGAGGAGCCAGGGCCCAGAGACCCTCAGCCAAATGACTCGGAGCCCTTGGTAGGCGACAGCAGCAGGGTGGGCGGCCGCCTGCTCTTGTTTCGCCATATCTGGGCCGAGTTAGCACACGACTTATGGGTGGTGGAACTGGTGACTTTTGGGTACAAAATAGAGTTCATCAGGTACCCTTCAACACGGTTTTTCCTCTCCCGACTTCCCAGGGTGGAGCCCCGGGCCAAAGCGCTGCTAGGGGCCATCAATTCACTCCAAAACAATGGAGTCATTGTTCCCGTACCAGAGCATGAAAAAGCTCAGGGTTTTTATTCCAATCTGTTCGTGGTCCCCAAAAAGGACGGGACAGTCAGACTGGTTTTGGACCTAAAGCTCCTAAACAGGTTCATCAGAGTCAAACATTTCAGGATGGAATCTCTCCATTCTGTTATCAGCCATGGAGCAGGGAGAGTACTTAGCCTCGATCGACATCCAGGATGCCTACCTGCACGTTCCCATCTTTCCTCCGCATCAAAACTTTCTTCGGTTCACCATCAATGGTCGACACTTTCAATTCGCAGCACTCCCATTCGGGATAGCCACCGCACCCAGAGTGTTCACAAAGGTAATGGCGGTCATGATGGCCGTCTTACACTCGCGGGGCATAGTCGTCTTGCCATACTTAGACAACCTCTTGATGAAGGGTCCCTCATTTCGGCCATGCAAGGAGAATGTCAGCATTACACTGGATGCACTCTCCCGCTTAGGTTGGTTGGTCAACAGGAAGAAATCATCTCTGGTCCCAGCTCGGAGGATTGCTTTTCTAGGAATGGTCTTCGATACTTCCCAAGGGTTGGTAATTCTCCCTCAAAACAATTCCATTTGCTCAATTTCATCTTCGACCCCTACAGCACGCTCTCTTGTCAGCATGGGACAAGAACCCGTTCACTCTCGATCAGCGGTGCCGGCTATCCTCTCAGGTCAGGCAATCGCTAGAGTGGTGGACGACCAGATCCTCCCTTCTTCAGGGAAAACCGTTTCCCCCAGACCACTGGCTAGTGGTCACGACCGACGTCAAGTCTCCTCGGCTGGGGAGCAGTTTTTCGCCACCACACGGCCCAGGGCCGGTTGTCGCAACAGGAAGCTAGTCTCCCGATCAACTTGTTGGAAATACGAGCGATCTGGCAGGCGCTGCAGCATTTCCAGCACCTCCTAGCAGGACGGCCTATTCGGATACAGTCAGACAATGCCACAGCGGTGGCTTATGTAAATCATCAAGGGGGCAAAAGCAGCAGGGCAACCATGCGCAAGATAGCACATATGTGCTTCATTGGGCCGAGAAGAACCAGTCGGTAATTTCGGCAGTTTACATCCCAGGCATAGAAAATTGGGCAGCGGACTTCCTCAGCCGACAAGAGGTCGTGGCTGGGGAATGGGCCCTGCACCCCGAGGTCTTCCAGCAAATTTGCCAACGGTGCAGAACACCGGATGAGGATCTGATGGCGTCCAGGATGAACGCCAAGGTGCCTGTGTTCGTCGCTCGGTCACGAGACCCACAAGCGTTTGGGGTGGATGCGTTGGTCCAACCATGGAACTAGTTTCGCCTTCCATACCTATTTCCCCCATTGTCATTGCTTCCGAGAGTCGTCAGGAAGATCAAAGCAGAGGGGGTCCCAGCAATTCTGCTGGCACCAGACTGGCCCCGACGGGCGTGGTACGCAGATCTTGTGCGGCTGCTCACCGACGTCCCATGGCGACTGACAGAGCGCCCAGATCTCTATTGCACCAGGGACCGATCTTCCACCTGAACTCAGGGGCCCTGTGTATGACGGCATAGCCATTGAATCTTGGATTCTAACTCAAGCAGGTTTTGAGTGTAAGGTGGTCGCCACAATGGTTAGCGCCAGGAAACCGACCTCGGCGAGAATTTACAACCACACCTGGAAAGTTTTCTTCACTTGGTATCGAGAGCGGGGTCTTTCGCCCCTGACATTCTCTATTCCCAACATCTTGGCCTTTCTTCACTCAGGCCTAGACTCGGGGCTGGCCCCAAGCTCCCTTAGGAGACAGATATCGGCGTTGTCCGTCCTTTTCCAGCGAAAGATTGCTACTAATATGCAGGTAAAGACTTTCATCCAGGGAGTCTCTCATCTAGTACCTCCCTATAAGGTGCCGATGGGCACCTGGGACCTTAACCTGGTCCTGAGTGTTCTGCATGAATCGCCTTTTGAGCTGCTACAGCATATTTCCTTATCGTTCCTCTCTTGGAAGGTGGTATTCTTGGTAGCCATTACCTCCGTTAGGCGAGTCTCAGAGTTGGCGGCTCTGTCTTGCCGAGCACCTTTTCTCGCTTTCCACAAGGATAAGTGGTGCTTAGACCATCTCCCCCCTTTCTTCCGAAGGTGGTGTCCTCTTTTCACATCAATGAGGATATTGTCTTGCCTTCGTTCTATCCGGCACCGGTGCATCGCGTGGAGAAAGCTCTTCACACCTTAGACCTCGTGAGAGCACTCAGGAGGTACGTGTCGTGGACGGCACCTTTTCGCCAGATGGATACGCTGTTCGTGCTCCCTGAGGGGCGCAGGAGGGGACTCGCGGCCTCAAAAGCGACCATAGCCAGATGGATCCGTTTAACTATTCAGGAGGCCTATTGCATTAGGTGCGCCAGTTCCATCAGGGATCAAAGCGCACTCTACTCGGGCAATGGGCGCCTCTTGGGTGCTTCGGAGGAACAGGTATGCAAGGCAGCGACCTGGTCCAGCCTGCACACATTTACTAAACATTACAGTATCCATACTCAGACTTCGGCGGATGTGAGCCTGGGTAGAAGGATTCTCCAAGCAGCAGTGGCGCACCTTTGAACGAAGAGGTGCATGCAGCTTGGATCGTTGAGTCAATCTCCCACCCAGGGACTGCTTTAGGACGTCCCACAGTACCTGTGTCCCCCAATGACACGAAGGAGAAACATGGATTTTTGTGAGTACTCACCGTAAAATCCTTTTCTCCGAACCGCTCATTGGGGGACACAGCACCCACCCTGTTAGCCAAGTTGGCTCTCGTTTATTTAATTATATGTTCTTTTGTGAATGTCAGGTTGGTCCTTTGCCAGGCATATTGTTTTTCTGCATTAAGGCTGATTGTAATTGTTCTCCTACTGCTTTTGCACTAAACTGGTTTCCGCCCGCAATCAGGGCGAGGGTGTATATGGTGGAGGAGGAGCTAACCTTGTGTTTGCCTAGTGTCAGCCTCCAGATGGCGGTAGCTTACACCCACAGTACCTGTGTCCCCCAATGAGCGTCTCTGAGAAAAGGATTTTACGGGGAGTACTCACAAAAATCCATGTTTCTGCTCCTGCAGCTGACTCATGCTGCCTCCTAGCAGCTTCCCAGGCGGTGCTGCCTCCTAGCAGCACCCCAGGCGGTGCTGCCTCCCAGCGGCTCCCCAGGCGGTGCTGTGTTATGAATGAGTCACCGGAGGTGGAAAAAACAAAAATGCAAGCTAAGTCCAGAAAACCGGAGAGGTTGGTAGCTAGCGGATTGCAGACCCCTGATCCTATTCACAACAACTAACAGTAGCCGTGGAGCGTTCCTACGGTGGTCCTAGACGCCTCTTCACAGCCAGAGAACTAAATAAGCCTAAAGAAAGAAAGGGGAAATCTAAACTGCCCCAGAGCAGACCCCAAAGCAATAGACAGCCCCCAACATGTATTGTCGGTGAAAACAGATGAAAACACAAACACAGACAGAAAGACAGGCAGAGCAAACGATGGGGCCCAACTAACTAGATAGGAAAGGACAGAAAAGATGCTGGCTGCAATCCGCAAAAACCCTACCAAAAATGTCCCAACACGTCTGATAAGAAAAACGGCCCTGAAGTCACTAGACTTCAAAATCCCTATATCAGCACTCCGATATATTCTGAAGACAGAGCAAAAGAGATTTAACCGATCAGGGACAAAAATGGAAATTCAGCAGAGCCCCAGCCGGGGCTGGCAGAACACAAAACTAAGCAAATCAGACAAAATCTCATGGAACAATAACAGAGCAAAACTTAGCTTTAGAAGACAGGAACTGAACTGGAGGCCAGAGCTCAGAGCAGAGAAATCACCAGCAACCCTACAGGGCGTCGGCTACCTTATATCCACTCAGAGATTCCGGATGTCCAATCGCAATCCACCTGTTCAGGTGACAGGTTTCTCCCATCCAAATCAGTTTCACCACCTTTCACCAGCAGAGGGAGTTCATCGGACATCAAAGGTGAACGAGAAAATGAGCTCACAACAGTGTTGCCTCCCAGCGGCTCCCCAGGCGGTGCTGCCTCCCAGCGGCTCCCCAGGTGGTGCTGCCTCCCAGCGGCTCCCCAGGCCATGAATCAGGATCTGCTGCACACCGGTGAGTGCAGGAGCTCAGAGGAGGATGATATTGCTGATTTTAGAGTTTTTCGGGGCCCAGTGGAGTCTCTTCAGGTTTTGTCTCCCGGAGCTAATCTCTTCTTTTTCTCCTCACATGCCAGGCCTCCTGGGCTGCAGCTATAGTTCACTTTGTAGAACTTTCTCTCATCTCCCTACTGCATCTGTGGAGCTCAGCCATAGTGATCTTGGGGTTCTTCTTTACCTCTCTCACCAAGGCTCTTCTCCCACGATTGCTCAGTTTGGCTGGATGGCCAGGTCTAAGAAGACTTCTGCTGGTCCCAAACTTCTTCCATTTAAGGATTATGGAGGCCACTGAGCTCTTAGGAACCTTGACTACTGCAGAGATTCTTTTGTAACCTTGGCCAGATCTGTGCCTTGCCACAATTCTGTCTCTGAGCTCCTTGGCCAGTTCCTTTGGCCTCATGATTCTCATTTGGTGTGACATGCACTGTGAGCTATGAGGTCTTAAGGCCCTTTTACATTTAGTGATCCGACCGGCGATCCGACCCGGTCAGGATCGCTGGTGCATCGCTAAATGATCGCTAGTGAGCTTTCACACAGAAAGATCTCACAGCGATGCAGCAGCGGACGATACTCACCTTTCACACACAGCGATCCTGATGTCCTCCCGCCCGCGTCCAGCGTCGCTCGTCTCACACAGCAGGAAGCCCAGCAGGAAGCGGATGACGAGAAATGGAGCCGCCCGATCTCGCGCGATCAGCGATGGACAGCGGGGGAGCCGGTCGGAGGTAAGTATCACACATAGCGATATCGCTGCTACGTCACAAAATCAGTGACGTTGTAGCGATATTGCTAGCGATATCGCTATGTGTAAAACCCCCTTTATATAGACAGGTGTGCGCCTTTACAAATCCAGTCCTATCAGTGTAATTACACACAGCTGGACTCCAATGAAGGAGTAGAACCATCTCAAGGAGGATCGCAAGGAAATGGACAGCGTGGGACTTACATATGTGTGTCTGAGCAAAGGGGCTGAATACTTATGACCATGGGAGATTTCAGGTTTTTTTTTAATAAATTTGCAAAAATAAGTACATTTCTGTTTTTTCAGTCCAAATGGGGTTCAGAGTGCACATTAGTGAGAAAAAAAAATTAACTTTTCTGAATTTACCGAATAGCCGCAATGAAACAGAGTGAAAAATGTAAAGGGGTGTGAATACTTTCCGTACTCACTGTATTTCACCCACTTCACCTGAGGGATCCACTCCTTGTAAGATCCACAGAACTCCATGGTGTTATGCGAAGTGTTCGATACCAGTCCGTCCTTCCTCCAGATCACGGCCGCAGCGACGTTTCCACCCGTCTGTTCTACTGTGGCAGACATCGTCCCCTCGCTGCGCAGACGCTCTCCTAACCTGGAACAAATAGAGAAAAAGATCCATGCACAAAAAAGCGCACACCCAAGAGTAAAACTATGTATAGACCATGATACGTAAGAAAGTACAGGGCCTGTAAGGGTGTGTGTGTCAGGGTGTGTATAAGCGTCTGTGTACGGGGCCTGTAAGGGTGTGTGTCAGGGTGTGTATAAGCGTCTGTGTACGGGGCCTGTAAGGGTGTGTGTCAGGGTGTGTGTATAAGCGTCTGTGTATGGGGCCTGTAAGGGTGTGTGTCAGGGTGTGTGTATAATCGTCTGTGTACGGGGCCTGTAAGGGTGTGTGTCAGGGTGTGTGTATAAGCGTCTGTGTACGGGGCCTGTAAGGGTGTGTGTCAGGGTGTGTGTATAAGCGTCTGTGTATGGGGCCTGTAAGGGTGTGTGTCAGGGTGTGTGTATAAGCGTCTCTGTACGGGGCCTGTAAGGGTCTGTGTGTCAGGGTGTGTGTATAAGCGTCTGTGTATGGGGCCTGTAAGGGTGTGTGTCAGGGTGTGTGTATAAGAGTCTCTGTACGGGGCCTGTAAGGGTCTGTGTCAGGGTGTGTGTATAAGCGTCTTTCTACGGGGCCTGTAAGGGTCTGTGTATAAGCGTCTGTGTACGGGGCCTGTAAGGGTGTGTGTCAGGGTGTGTGTATAAGCGTCTGTGTATGGGGCCTGTAAGGGTGTGTGTCAGGGTGTGTGTATAAGCGTCTCTGTACGGGGCCTGTAAGGGTCTGTGTGTCAGGGTGTGTGTATAAGCGTCTGTGTATGGGGCCTGTAAGGGTGTGTGTCAGGGTGTGTGTATAAGCGTCTGTGTACGGGGCCTGTAAGGGTCTGTGTGTCAGGGTGTGTGTATAAGCGTCTTTCTACGGGGCCTGTAAGGCTCTGTGTGTCAGGGTCTGTGTATAAGCGTCTTTCTACGGGGCCTGTAAGGGTCTGTGTGTCAGGGTGTGTGTATAAGCGTCTGTGTATGGGGCCTGTAAGGGTCTGTGTGTCAGGGTGTGTGTATAAGCGTCTTTCTACGGGGCCTGTAAGGGTCTGTGTGTCAGGGTGTGTGTATAAGCGTCTGTGTATGGGGCCTGTAAGGGTCTGTGTGTATAAGCGTCTTTCTACGGGGCCTGTAAGGGTCTGTGTGTCAGGGTGTGTGTATAAGCGTCTCTGTACGGGGCCTGTAAGGGTCTGTGTCAGGGTGTGTGTATAAGCGTCTCTGTACGGGGCCTGTAAGGGTGTGTGTCAGGGTGTGTGTATAAGAGTCTGTGTATGGGGCCTGTAAGGGTGTGTGTCAGGGTGTGTGTATAAGCGTCTCTGTACGGGGCCTGTAAGGGTCTGTGTGTCAGGGTGTGTGTATAAGCGTCTTTCTACGGGGCCTGTAAGGGTCTGTGTGTCAGGGTCTGTGTATAAGCGTCTTTCTACTGGGCCTGTAAGGGTCTGTGTCAGGGTCTGTGTATAAGCGTCTTTCTACGGGGCCTGTAAGGGTCTGTGTGTCAGGGTGTGTGTATAAGCGTCTGTGTACGGGGCCTGTAAGGGTCTGTGTGTCAGGGTGTGTGTATAAGCGTCTGTGTACGGGGCCTGTAAGGGTCTGTGTGTCAGGGTGTGTGTATAAGCGTCTGTGTACGGGGCCTGTAAGGGTCTGTGTGTCAGGGTGTGTGTATAAGCGTCTGTGTACGGGGCCTGTAAGGGTGTGTCAGGGTGTGTGTATAAGCGTCTCTGTACGGGGCCTGTAAGGGTCTGTGTGTCAGGGTGTGTGTATAAGCGTCTTTTACGGGGCCTGTAAGGGTGTGTGTCAGGGTGTGTGTATAAGCGTCTCTGTACGGGGCCTGTAAGGGTGTGTGTCAGGGTGTGTGTATAAGCGTCTTTTACGGGGCCTGTAAGGGTGTGTGTCAGGGTGTGTGTATAAGCGTCTCTGTACGGGGCCTGTAAGGGTGTGTGTCAGGGTGTGTGTATAAGCGTCTTTTACGGGGCCTGTAAGGGTGTGTGTCAGGGTGTGTGTAGGAAATGACGGTGGAGACGTCGCTGCTGCCGTTATATGGTGGAATGAAGATCTGGTATCGGACGCTTCGGAGGACGCCGTCTGTGGTAGACCTGAAGCAGTTTCCTTGTGATCAATAACATCTCTCTAATTTCTTTTTTTTTTTTTTTTATTATTTTTTCCCAGGAGATATGAAATCGGCAAATCTGGAAAGATGGAGAAGGTTCGGCCAATACCTGTCATGTAATAACTAGCGGTATCAGCAATACACAGCGGTGATATATTATACAGAGGTGACATCGCCGCTCCCCAGATATCAGTTATATTAGACAGAGGAGACATCGCCGCTCCCCAGATATCAGTTATATTAGACAGAGGTGACATCACCGCTCTCCAGATATCAGTTATATTATACAGAGGAGACATCACCGCTCCCCAGATATCAGTTATATTAGACAGAGGTGACATCACCGCTCCCCAGATATCAGTTATATTATACAGAGGAGACATCACCACTCCCCAGATATCAGTTATATTATACAGAGGAGACATCGCCGCTCCCCAGATATCAGTTATATTATACAGAGGAGACATCACCGCTCCCCAGATATCAGTTATATTATACAGAGGTGACATCACCGCTCCCCAGATATCAGTTATATTATACAGAGGAGACATCGCCGCTCCCCAGATATCAGTTATATTATACAGAGGAGACATCACCGCTCCCCAGATATCAGTTATATTATACAGAGGAGACATCACCGCTCCCCAGATATCAGTTATATTATACAGAGGAGACATCGCCGCTCCCCAGATATCAGTTATATTATACAGAGGAGACATCACCGCTCCCCAGATATCAGTTATATTATACAGAGGAGACATCACCGCTCCCCAGATATCAGTTATATTATACAGAGGAGACATCACCGCTCCCCAGATATCAGTTATATTATACAGAGGTGACATCACCGCTCCCCAGATATCAGTTATATTATACAGAGGAGACATCACCGCTCCCCAGATATCAGTTATATTATACAGAGGAGACATCGCCGCTCCCCAGATATCAGTTATATTATACAGAGGAGACATCACCGCTCTCCAGATATCAGTTATATTATACAGAGGAGACATCACCGCTCCCCAGATATCAGTTATATTATACAGAGGTGACATCGCCGCTCCCCAGATATCAGTTATATTATACAGAGGAGACATCACCGCTCCCCAGATATCAGTTATATTATACAGAGGAGACATCACCGCTCCCCAGATATCAGTTATATTATACAGAGGAGACATCACCGCTCCCCAGATATCAGTTATATTATACAGAGGTGACATCGCCGCTCCCCAGATATCAGTTATATTATACAGAGGAGACATCACCGCTCCCCAGATATCAGTTATATTATACAGAGGAGACATCACCGCTCTCCAGATATCAGTTATATTATACAGAGGAGACATCACCGCTCCCCAGATATCAGTTATATTATACAGAGGAGACATCACCGCTCCCCAGATATCAGTTATATTATACAGAGGAGACATCACCGCTCCCCAGATATCAGTTATATTATACAGAGGAGACATCACCGCTCTCCAGATATCAGTTATATTATACAGAGGAGACATCACCGCTCCCCAGATATCAGTTATATTATACAGAGGTGACATCGCCGCTCCCCAGATATCAGTTATATTATACAGAGGAGACATCACCGCTCCCCAGATATCAGTTATATTATACAGAGGAGACATCACCGCTCTCCAGATATCAGTTATATTATACAGAGGAGACATCACCGCTCCCCAGATATCAGTTATATTATACAGAGGAGACATCACCGCTCCCCAGATATCAGTTATATTATACAGAGGAGACATCACCGCTCCCCAGATATCAGTTATATTATACAGAGGAGACATCACCGCTCTCCAGATATCAGTTATATTATACAGAGGAGACATCACCGCTCCCCAGATATCAGTTATATTATACAGAGGTGACATCGCCGCTCCCCAGATATCAGTTATATTATACAGAGGAGACATCACCGCTCCCCAGATATCAGTTATATTATACAGAGGAGACATCACCGCTCCCCAGATATCAGTTATATTATACAGAGGAGACATCACCGCTCCCCAGATATCAGTTATATTATACAGAGGAGACATCGCCGCTCCCCAGATATCAGTTATATTATACAGAGGAGACATCACCGCTCCCCAGATATCAGTTATATTATACAGAGGTGACATCGCCGCTCCCCAGATATCAGTTATATTATACAGAGGAGACATCACCGCTCCCCAGATATCAGTTATATTATACAGAGGAGACATCACCGCTCCCCAGATATCAGTTATATTATACAGAGGAGACATCACCGCTCTCCAGATATCAGTTATATTATACAGAGGAGACATCACCGCTCCCCAGATATCAGTTATATTATACAGAGGTGACATCACCGCTCCCCAGATATCAGTTATATTATACAGAGGAGACATCACCGCTCTCCAGATATCAGTTATATTATACAGAGGAGACATCACCGCTCCCCAGATATCAGTTATATTATACAGAGGAGACATCACCGCTCCCCAGATATCAGTTATATTATACAGAGGAGACATCACCGCTCTCCAGATATCAGTTATATTATACAGAGGTGACATCGCCGCTCCCCAGATATCAGTTATATTAGACAGAGGTGACATCGCCGCTCCCCAGATATCAGTTATATTATACAGAGGAGACATCGCCGCTCCCCAGATATCAGTTATATTATACAGAGGAGACATCACCGCTCCCCAGATATCAGTTATATTATACAGAGGAGACATCACCGCTCCCCAGATATCAGTTATATTATACAGAGGAGACATCACCGCTCCCCAGATATCAGTTATATTATACAGAGGAGACATCGCCGCTCCCCAGATATCAGTTATATTATACAGAGGAGACATCACCGCTCCCCAGATATCAGTTATATTATACAGAGGAGACATCACCGCTCCCCAGATATCAGTTATATTATACAGAGGAGACATCACCGCTCCCCAGATATCAGTTATATTATACAGAGGTGACATCACCGCTCCCCAGATATCAGTTATATTATACAGAGGAGACATCACCGCTCCCCAGATATCAGTTATATTATACAGAGGAGACATCACCGCTCCCCAGATATCAGTTATATTATACAGAGGAGACATCACTGCTCCCCAGATATCAGTTATATTATACAGAGGAGACATCACCGCTCTCCAGATATCAGTTATATTATACAGAGGAGACATCACCGCTCTCCACATATCAGTTATATTATACAGAGGAGACATCACCGCTCCCCAGATATCAGTTATATTATACAGAGGAGACATCACCGCTCCCCAGATATCAGTTATATTATACAGAGGAGACATCACCGCTCCCCAGATATCAGTTATATTATACAGAGGTGACATCACCGCTCTCCAGATATCAGTTATATTATACAGAGGAGACATCACCGCTCCCCAGATATCAGTTATATTATACAGAGGTGACATCACCGCTCCCCAGATATCAGTTATATTATACAGAGGAGACATCACCGCTCCCCAGATATCAGTTATATTATACAGAGGAGACATCACCGCTCCCCAGATATCAGTTATATTATACAGAGGAGACATCGCCGCTCCCCAGATATCAGTTATATTATACAGAGGAGACATCACCGCTCCCCAGATATCAGTTATATTATACAGAGGAGACATCACCGCTCTCCAGATATCAGTTATATTATACAGAGGAGACATCGCCGCTCCCCAGATATCAGTTATATTATACAGAGGAGACATCCCCGCTCCCCAGATATCAGTTATATTATACAGAGGAGACATCACCGCTCCCCAGATATCAGTTATATTATACAGAGGAGACATCGCCGCTCTCCAGATATCAGTTATATTATACAGAGGTGACATCACCGCTCTCCAGATATCAGTTATATTATACAGAGGAGACATCACCGCTCCCCAGATATCAGTTATATTATACAGAGGAGACATCGCCGCTCTCCAGATATCAGTTATATTATACAGAGGTGACATCACCGCTCCCCAGATATCAGTTATATTATACAGAGGAGACATCACCACTCCCCAGATATCAGTTATATTATATTATACAGAGGAGACATCGCCGCTCCCCAGATATCAGTTATATTATACAGAGGAGACATCGCCGCTCCCCAGATATCAGTTATATTATACAGAGGAGACATCACCGCTCCCCAGATATCAGTTATATTATACAGAGGAGACATCACCGCTCCCCAGATATCAGTTATATTATACACAGAGGAGACATCACCGCTCCCCAGATATCAGTTATATTATACAGAGGAGACATCACCGCTCTCCAGATATCAGTTATATTATACAGAGGAGACATCACCGCTCTCCAGATATCAGTTATATTATACAGAGGAGACATCACCGCTCCCCAGATATCAGTTATATTATACAGAGGTGACATCACCGCTCCCCAGATATCAGTTATATTATACAGAGGAGACATCACCGCTCCCCAGATATCAGTTATATTATACAGAGGTGACATCACCGCTCCCCAGATATCAGTTATATTATACAGAGGTGACATCACCGCTCCCCAGATATCAGTTATATTATACAGAGGAGACATCACCGCTCCCCAGATATCAGTTATATTATACAGAGGAGACATCACCGCTCCCCAGATATCAGTTATATTATACAGAGGTGACATCACCGCTCTCCAGATATCAGTTATATTATACAGAGGAGACATCACCGCTCCCCAGATATCAGTTATATTATACAGAGGAGACATCACCGCTCCCCAGATATCAGTTATATTATACAGAGGAGACATCACCGCTCCCCAGATATCAGTTATATTATACAGAGGAGACATCGCCGCTCCCCAGATATCAGTTATATTATACAGAGGAGACATCACCGCTCCCCAGATATCAGTTATATTATACAGAGGAGACATCACCACTCCCCAGATATCAGTTATATTATATTATACAGAGGAGACATCGCCGCTCCCCAGATATCAGTTATATTATACAGAGGAGACATCGCCGCTCCCCAGATATCAGTTATATTATACAGAGGAGACATCACCGCTCCCCAGATATCAGTTATATTATACAGAGGTGACATCACCGCTCTCCAGATATCAGTTATATTATACAGAGGAGACATCACCGCTCCCCAGATATCAGTTATATTATACAGAGGAGACATCACCGCTCCCCAGATATCAGTTATATTATACAGAGGAGACATCACCGCTCCCCAGATATCAGTTATATTATACAGAGGAGACATCGCCGCTCCCCAGATATCAGTTATATTATACAGAGGAGACATCACCGCTCCCCAGATATCAGTTATATTATACAGAGGAGACATCACCGCTCCCCAGATATCAGTTATATTATACAGAGGAGACATCACCGCTCCCCAGATATCAGTTATATTATACAGAGGAGACATCGCCGCTCCCCAGATATCAGTTATATTATACAGAGGAGACATCACCGCTCTCCAGATATCAGTTATATTATACAGAGGAGAAATCACCGCTCCCCAGATATCAGTTATATTATACAGAGGAGACATCACCGCTCTCCAGATATCAGTTATATTATACAGAGGAGACATCACCGCTCCCCAGATATCAGTTATATTATACAGAGGAGACATCACCGCTCTCCAGATATCAGTTATATTATACAGAGGAGACATCGCCGCTCCCCAGATATCAGTTATATTATACAGAGGAGACATCGCCGCTCCCCAGATATCAGTTATATTATACAGAGGAGACATCGCCGCTCTCCAGATATCAGTTATATTATACAGAGGTGACATCGCCGCTCCCCAGATATCAGTTATATTATACAGAGGTAACATCATGGCGTGGTATCTATTCCCTCCTCTTTGTCTCAGTGGGACGATCAGAAGATCCCGGTCACATCTGGATTGGTTACACGGGAACGAAAGGAGGAAGAGGAGCTTCAGGTGCAGGAGGAGGTAGGAGATTATTTTATATGTGTGGAGAAACTGGGTGAGTGGGTGCTCTCGTCCACTGGCCCGGCTGCCTTTAGAAAGACTGCATGGACCAGGGCTCATCCCACTGATCGCCCGCTCTATCTCCCCGTGGGCAGAACACTACACAGACAACACAGGGTTAGGGTAACACAATGCGGCAACACTTTATTGAACCACAACACCCAATAGCAAACAGAACAATCCCAGCAATTACCCCAAGATGATGACATTACAGGGTCTCACCCTTCCGCTGACTCACAGGGGTAATGGTAGATGATATATCAGAGCTCCCAGGGTCACTATCCCACCTGTGATACACAGAGAGGAGGTATCGACAAGCGTAGGGAGATAACCGAGAGCAGTCCTGTGTTTTCAGCTGGGACTGATGTACCCTGAGCTGAGACCCTGAAGAGTGACACCAACCAGAAGAAAAGAAGTCTCTTTTATACCCGAGACAGGTGATCTACTTTTAGACTTACCCAGTGTCCTTCAGGCCACCCTCACAGCCTTTCCCTATCAGCTCTCAATGTCACAAACTGTTTCCAGAATACAATGTCAATTAGCATATCAGCAGACAATAAGGAGAGATAGACACACACCATGTACAGTCACTATTACAGACTTACACACTATGTTATATGGTACATCAGCTCCTCACAAGACTGTCTTCTTGAACCCCCAGAATTAAACACTTAACTCCACAAGCCAATATACGGATATAAAGTCAATTCTTCTTGGTTTGCAAAACCATGGTTGTCTGAGAAATTAAAATACAATCTGGTTTCTTCACATCCCCTAAATGGGACTGTAGGTAACTGCTGATGTGTTGAGGATCGGACTGTGGATCTTTTTGGAGGCTATAACGTGTGGCCTCCACTGAGAGGGAGATCAGGTTGTCTGGGAAATTAAGATACAATCTGGTTTCTTCATAATATCCATATCATGATTTGCTTATCTGATTATTCTGGGTCTGCTCTCTCCATACTGGGATTTGTCTTTAAGGCTAAAGACCTCTTCCAGGAAGCCTTCTTTCATATTGTCCGCTGTATTACAGCATCTCTCAGTAGATGTGACATCTCTTCTCCATGCTTAAATGAGGAGAGCAGAAATAAACGTGTCCCACCCTGGATCGGCGGGGTCCGGTCAGTGATAGCAGCCACCCTGCTTCGGTGGGGGTCCATTTGCTGGCAACAGCCACCCTGTATCGGTAGGGTCCAGTTGCTGACAGCAGCCACCCTGGTTCAGTGGGGGGTCTGGTCGCTGACGACAGCCACCCTGGAGTGGTAGGGTCTGGTCGCTGACAGTAGCCACCCTGGTTCGGTAAGGGTCTGGTCGCTGACGACAGCCACCCTGGATCGGTGATGGTCTGGTCGCTGACGACAGCCACCCTGGATCGGTGGTTGTCCGGTGGCTGACAGCAGCCGCCTTGGATCGGTGGGGGTCGGGTCGCTGACAGCAGCTGCCTTAGATCGGTGGGGGTCTGGTCGCTGACAACAGCCACCCTGGTTCGGTGAGGGTCTGGTCACTGACGACAGCCACTCTGGATCGGTGATGGTCTGGTCGCTGACAGCAGCCGCCTTGGTTCGGTGGTTGTCCGGTGGCTGACAGCAGCCGCCTTGGTTCGGTGGTTGTCCGGTGGCTGACAGCAGCCGCCTTGGTTCGGTGGTTGTCCGGTGGCTGACAGCAGCCGCCTTGGTTCGTTGGTTGTCCGGTGGCTGACAGCAGCCGCCTTGGTTCGGTGGTTGTCTGGTGGCTGACAGCAGCCGCCTTGGTTCGGTGGTTGTCTGGTGGCTGACAGCAGCCGCCTTGGTTCGGTGGTTGTCCGGTGGCTGACAGCAGCCGCCTTGGTTCGGTGAGGGTCGGGTGGCTGATAACGGGACAATGAAGAGGTTGTTGGGAGATGATTCCTTCACTCAGTGCAGGTGAAAGGATGAACGTGGTGCAGAGAGGGCGGTGGGTGTGTGTGTGGGGTCGTCAGATGATCTCTGCCTGATCTAACAATGTTCTTGTTTTGCTGTGGAAAAGCTTCGTATCAGGAAACTAATGACGAGGATGGCGGCCATGGACCTAGAGGAGGTGAGTGCTGTGCCGAGCCTACGAGAGATGAGCCCAGTGCTGCCGTGTGCAGTGCTACACTGAGTACTACGCTACCTGTCTGCACTGCTCGGGGGTGGTGTTACAGTGAGGGATGTGGTTATGTTGATGGAGGAGCCGACTATCAGGAAGCCCCATGTAATTATAGTATGACATTTGTCCTTTCAGGGTCGGCTAACAGCCAGCATGGTTGGGCAGATTGTGGGGTTACAGTCACATGAGATAAAGCAGATGGCATCCGAATACGCGGAGAAGGTCGGTCCTTATTTTTTTTTGTTTTTTTTGCTTGGCCGTCACCCGGTCGCAGCATTGAGTCTGGCTCTCTGTATCCTTCAGCAATCAGAGCTTAGCGCAGAGGAGCGGCCGGAGCACATGGGGCCGATGCAGGAGCATCGCAGGAACGTGGCGTCTCTCAGCAAACAGATCAACCAGAAGATGAAGGTCCTGAAACAGGTGTGAGTTATGGTCGCAAGATGCCTTATGTCCAGAGTCCCCAATTCCTGAAATCATCGGTGAGGCTGCTGTACGGGTACAGTGCTGTTACAGTGAGGTCACTCTGACATCCAGGCTGGTTCACGCTTCATGGTGGAGCAGACAAACCCATATCATGGTGCAGTAGACTTAGACATGATCTGACGGAGCGTTCATAACCGTGAGTGTCTGCATTTCCCCTGGACTCCTCAGTGGCAGTCTTGTTGGTCCTGTGACTGTGTGGTGCTGCGTTACCCCCGGACTCCTCATTGGCCATCTTGTTGCTCCTGTGACCGCGTGGTGCTGCGTTTCCCCTGGACTCCTCAGTGGCCGTCTTGTTGCTCTTGTGACCGCGTGGTGCTGCGTTCCCCCCGGACTCCTCAGTGGCCATCTTGTTGCTCCTGTGACCTTGTCATGCTGCATTTCCCCCGGACTCCTCAGTGGCTGTCTTGTTGGTCCTGTGACTGTGTGGTGCTGCGTTTCCCCTGGACTTCTCAGTGGCAGTCTTGTTGCCCTTGTGACCGCGTGGTGCTGCGTTTTCCCTGGACTCCTCAGTGGCCGTCTTGTTGCTCTTGTGACCGCGTGCTGCTGTGTTTTCCCTGGACTCCTCAGTGGTCGTCTTGTTGCTTCTGTGACCGCGTGGTGCTGTGTTTCCCCCTGACTCCTCAGTGGCCGTCTTGTTGCTCCTGTGACCGCGTGGTGCTGTGTTTCCCCTGGACTTCTCAGTGGCTGTCTTGTTGCCCTTGTGACCGCGTGGTGCTGCGTTTTCCCTGGACTCCTCAGTGGTCGTCTTGTTGCTCTTGTGACCGCGTGGTGCTGTGTTTTCCCTGGACTTCTCAGTGGCTGTCTTGTTGCTCTTGTGACCGCGTGGGTGCTGTGTTTCCCCCGGACTCCTCAGTGGCCGTCTTGTTGCCCTTGTGACCGCGTGGTGCTGCGTTTTCCCCGGACTCCTCAGTGGCCGTCTTGTTGCCCTTGTGACCGCGTGGTGCTGCGTTCCCCCCGGACTCCTCATTGGCCATCTTGTTGCTCCTGTGACCGCGTGGTGCTGCGTTCCCCCTGGACTCCTCAGTGGCCATCGTGGTGCTCTTGTGACCGCGTGGTGCTGCGTTCCCCCCGGACTCCTCAGTGGCCGTCTTGTTGCCCTTGTGACCGCTTGGTGCTGCGTTTCCCCTGGACTCCTCAGTGGCCGTCGTGGTGCTCTTGTGACCGCGTGGTGCTGTGTTTTCCCCAGACTCCTCAGTGGCCGTCTTGTTGCTCCTGTGACCGCTTGGTGCTGCGTTTCCCCGGACTCCTCAGTGGCCGTCTTGTTGCTCTTGTGACTGCGTGATGCTGTTTCACCTGGACTCCTCCGTGGCCGTCTTGTTGCTCCTGTGACCGCTTGGTGCTGCGTTTCCCCGGACTCCTCAGTGGCAGTCTTGTTGCTCTTGTGACTGCGTGGTGCTGTTTCACCTGGACTCATTGGCCGTCTTGTTGCCCTTGTGACCGCGTGGTGCTGTGTTTCCCCCGGACTCCTCAGTGGCCGTCTTTTTGGTCTTGTGACCGTGTGGTGCTGCGTTTTCCCTGGACTCCTCAGTGGCTGTCTTGTTGCCCTTGTGACCGCGTGGTGCTGTGTTTCCCCCGGACTCCTCAGTGGCAGTCTTGTTGCTCTTGTGACCGCGTGGTGCTGTGTATTCCCTGGACTACTCAGTGGCTGACTTGTTGCTCTTGTGACCGTGTGGTGCTGCGTTTTCCCTGGACTCCTCAGTGGCCGCGTCTTGTTGCTCTTGTGACTGCATGGTGCTGTTTCATCTGGACTCCTCAGTGGCCGTCTTGTTGCTCTTGTGACCGCGTGGTGCTGTGTTTCCCCCGGACTCCTCAGTGGCAGTCTTGTTGCTCTTGTGACTGCGTGGTGCTGCGTTTCCCCTGGACTCCTCATTGGCCGTCTTGTTGCTCTTGTGACAGTGTGGTGCTGCGTTTCCCCGGACTCCTCAGTGGCAGTCTTGTTGCTCTTGTGACCGCATGGTGCTGCGTTTCCCCGGACTCCTCAGTGGCAGTCTTGTTGCTCTTGTGACCGCGTGGTGCTGCGTTTCCCCGGACTCCTCAGTGGCAGTCTTGTTGCTCTTGTGACTGCGTGGTGCTGTTTCACCTGGACTCCTCATTGGCCGTCTTGTTGCTCTTGTGACCGCGTGGTGCTGTTTCCCCCGGACTCCTCAGTGGCAGTCTTGTTGCTCTTGTGACAGCGTGGTGCTGTGTTTCCCCGGACTCCTCCGTGGCCGTCTTGTTGCTCTTGTGACCGCGTGGTGCTGTTTCCCCCGGACTCCTCAGTGGCCGCCTTGTTGCTCTTGTGACCGCGTGGTGCTGTGTTTCCCCGGACTCCTCAGTGGCCTTCTTGTTGCTCTTGTGACCGCGTGGTGCTGTGTTTCCCCCGGACTCCTCATTGGCCGTCTTGTTGCTCTTGTGACCGCGTGGTGCTGTTTCCCCCGGACTCCTCAGTGGCAGTCTTGTTGCTCTTGTGACAGCGTGGTGCTGTGTTTCCCCGGACTCCTCCGTGGCCGTCTTGTTGCTCTTGTGACCGCGTGGTGCTGTTTCCCCCGGACTCCTCAGTGGCCGCCTTGTTGCTCTTGTGACCGCGTGGTGCTGTTTCACCTGGACTCCTCCGTGGCCGTCTTGTTGCTCTTGTGACCGCGTGGTGCTGTTTCCCCCGGACTCCTCAGTGGCCGCCTTGTTGCATTTGTGAGCCCATGACGCTGCAGTTTCTTATATTCCAGTCATCTCTCACATTTCAGTTGAAGGATAAATCCTCAGAGCTGATGGTGGAGCATGAAAAGGCAAAGAAGAAGCGATCAGAGGTGAGCGCATAGGAACCCCGACTACTCTGTCCGCTCCCACCCCCAACTACTTTGTCCTGGCCCTGCTCCGCTATCTTCCTCTTCCGGCGGACTGTGGTCCTTGTTGCCTGATTTTTTTTTTTTTTGTTTCCTCCTACAGGTTACAAGTTTCAGCGAGAAGTTAGATGCGGAGATGTCGCAGCTGGAGAAGGAGGAATGCACAGCAGATCCGAGGTAGGGGGCGTCTCTTGTATGCGTCTTTTGATGTCATAGCGGGGGAGAGTTCAGGGGTGATGTCACGGATAGAGGGTTATTGGGGTGGGACAGCGTGTTTGTCCTTGTGTTGGTGCTGCGCTCTCTGATGTCCTTGTGTCCAGCATTCTGCAGGAGCTGCGTGCGCTGGTGGCTCTGAATGAGTCTCTGAAGTCTCAGGAGCTGAAGTTCCGGGCTCATTGCCGGGTGAGTCTCCACACACTATGTCCCATGTGTACCAGTGCCACAGTCACTTGTAATCCACCTCCTGCCATCTACAGGAGGAGGTGACCAGTCTGCAGGAGAACATTGACACCCTCAAGGCTGAGCTTGTGGAGAGCGTAGAGGAGAAGGTACGGAGCTGGCTGGGGTGATGAGCAGCACCTTGCTCTCTGGCCTCCGCTGCTCTTTAGGTCGTCTTTTTCTTCTGTTTTCAGGGGAGATCATCGTTGTTTGAGCAGCAGCACAGAGCGGAGCGTGAGAAGCTGCAGAAGATCCGGCTCCTGCTTGTGAGTGTTTGCCGGACCCTGCCGGGATGTGCCGCTCTGCTGGTCACCCCATTGTTAGTAGGGCTCCCAAGGGACCGGCTGTGGAGAATCCCTGCTACTGTGTGACGCATCGTCTTACCGGACAGTTATCTGCCGCTGTCTGCGTCTGTCATCACCCGGTCAGGTGGTGGTGGGATGCGAGGGTGTCCTTTACGGGCTCTGCTCTCGGTCTGACAGGGAGGGATGTCCACTGCGGGCTCTGCCTTCGATTTGTCAGGGGGTGTCCCCTGCGGGCTCTGCCCTCGGTCTGTCAGGGGGTGTCCCCTGCGGGCTCTGCTCTCGGTCTGTAGTGGGAGAGATGTCCCCTGCGGTCTCTACCCTCGGTCTGTCGTGGGGGGGGGTGTCCCCTGCGGGCTCTGCCCTCGGCCTGCAATGGGGGGGATGTCCCCTGCGGTCTCTGCCCTCGTTCGGTAGTGGGAGGGATGTCCCCTGCGGTCTCTACCCCCGGTCTGTCGTGGGGGGGGGGGGATGTCCACTGCGGACTCTACCGTCGGTCTGTAGTGGGAGGGATGTCCCCTGCGGTCTCTACCCCCGTTCTGTCGTGGGGGGTATGTCCCCTGTGGTCTCTGCTCTCGGTCTATCGTTGGGGGGATGTCCCCTGCGGTCTCTGCCCCCGGTCTGTCGTGGGGGGTATGTCCCCTGTGGTCTCTGCTCTCGGTCTATCGTGGGGGGATGTCCCCTGTGGTCTCTAGCCCCGGTCTGTCGTGGGGGGATGTCCCCTGCCCCTCGGTCTTGACTGTCACCTGGCTGTTTTTTTTTCTTTCTGTTGGGCAGACATCATCCGAAATGACCTATTGATTAAATCAATTTTTGTGTAGAAATTTTATTTTTCATTTTTAATTTTGCAGTTTTTTTTATATCTTTACAAATAATCTGTATTAAAACCTAAAATTATAGAAATTGTGCAGTTTTCACAGCGACCTTGGGGACCTCCTGTGACTCCTCTGCCAGTTGTCTCTCAGGGTGGGTTTTCAGGGCGCGACATCTGCAGCTTCCTTTTCTGACAAGTCTGTAGTTGGGAACAGTGAGGCTATGTTCACACGTAGCGGGTTTTAAATGCGCGATTTTGCCGTGAAAACGCAAAAAACAGCATCCCATGCATTCCTATGGGATTCCGCAATGCTGTGCTAATGCTGTGGATTTTCCCACTGCGGAATCGCTTCGCGGTAATAAACGCAGCATGCTCATTAATTTAGCGGAATCGCGGTGATTCCGCCCACATAGGAGTGCATTGTTCTGCGTTCTGCATGTGGCTGTGCACACCATGCGAAAAGTAAGCAGAACATGTGCGGATGGTTCCCACGGTCTGGAGGAGAGGAGACTGTCCTCCGGGCTCTGATAGAATTATAATAAAAAATAGAATTAAAATAAAAAATGTTATTCTCACGCGGGAGCGTGACGTCTCGCGGTCATTCTCGCAAAGGATTACCGGGATCGGAATATGCCGGGAGCGTGGAGAGAGGCGGGAAGGCGAGAATAACAATATTTTTTTTCATTTTTTTACATCCTATCTTTTACTATTGATGCTGCATAGGCCGCCTCAGTAGTAAAAAGTTGGTCACACTTGTCAAACACTATGTATGATGAGTGTGACCAGTGGCGGATTATAATGAGGTCAATTTGGGCAGTTGCCCCGGGCCCAGTGGGGTTAAGGGGCCCACAGCCCAGGCCAGTAAATTGCCCCATTATAATCCGCCACCGCGCAGGGCCGGATTATAGGCAGGGCAGGCGGGGCTTCAGCCCCGGGGCCCCCACCACAAGAGCTTCTAAGGGGGCCCCCACCACATTCCTGCTGGCTGCTGCAATGGCACTCCATCTTCTCCCCACCTAAAAGTGAGTGACCGTGGGGGCGGCATTATGTGCTCTGCTACCAGCAGCATCTACAAGTAGCGTGCAAAGGCTTGTGATGAGATCACAGGAGGGAAGGTGTCAGGGCCCCCGATCATGTGACCCCTGTCTCCTCCCCTCCTGTGACCTCATCACAGGTCCTGTGCGCACAGCACAGAGCACTGAGAGGAGCCATGTATGTGGAGTGCGGCTCTGCGGGTGGAGGTCGGTGCTGGAGGCTCCATTATTCTCTATGTGGAGTGTGGCTCTGCGGGTGGAGGTCGGTGCTGGAGGCCCCATTATTCTCTATGTGGAGTGCGGCTCTGCAGGTGGAGGTCGGTGCTGGAGGCTCCATTATTCTCTATGTGGAGTGTGGCTCTGCGGGTGGAGGTCGGTGCTGGAGGCTCCATTATTCTCTATGTGGAGTGCGGCTCTGCGGGTGGAGGTCGGTGCTGGAGGCTCCATTATTCTCTATGTGGAGTGTGGCTCTGCGGGTGGAGGTCGGTGCTGGAGGCTCCATTATTCTCTATGTGGAGTGGGGCTCTGCAGGTGGAGGTCGGTGCTGGAGGCTCCATTATTCTCTGTGGAGTTTGGCTCTGCGGGTGGAGGTCGGTGCTGGAGGCTCCATTATTCTCTGTGGAGTGCGGCTCTGCGGGTGGAGGTCGGTGCTGGAGGCTCCATTATTCTCTATGTGGAGTGCGGCTCTGCGGGTGGAGGTCAGTGCTGGAGGCTCCATTATTCTCTATGTGGAGTGGGGCTCTGCAGGTGGAGGTCGGTGCTGGAGGCTCCATTATTCTCTGTGGAGTGTGGCTCTGCGGGTGGAGGTCGGTGCTGGAGGCCCCATTATTCTCTATGTGGAGTGGGGCTCTGCAGGTGGAGGTCGGTGCTGGAGGCCCCATTATTCTCTATGTGGAGTGTGGCTCTGCGGGTGGAGGTCGGTGCTGGAGGCTCCATTATTCTCTATGTGGAGTGGGGCTCTGCAGGTGGAGGTCGGTGCTGGAGGCCCCATTATTCTCTGTGGAGTGTGGCTCTGCTGGTGGAGGTCGGTGCTGGAGGCCCCATTATTCTCTATGTAGAGTGTGGCTCTACGATTCGTGACCCCCGTCACGTGACGAGGGGGGCCCACAGAGTCTGAACTGCCCCGGGCCCTGGCTACCCTTAATCCACCCCTGAGTGTGACCAACCTGTCAATCAGTTCTCCAAGCGATGCTACAGATCACTTGGAAAACGCTAGCATTCTGCAGGCTAATTGCGCTTGCAAATCGCTAGTTTTTCCGCAGGAAAATCGCGGGAATTTAAAATGCGATTTTCCCGCGGAATGGAATTCCAGGATTCTCGCTGTAACTTCTGCGGGAATTCCGCTACGTGTAAACTTAGCCTGAGAGGCTACCGCCAGCCGGGACCACCAGTGCGTCTGACTCGTGACCGCTTGAGGTTCGCCAGGCGCAGCAGTGTGAGGCTCGCTCTCCAGTCGCCGACGGTCCCTGCTGTCTCCTATATTTGTATGATAATTTATTCTCTTCATTGTCCTCAGGCTCGAAGGAATCGGGAAATCGCTATTCTACAGCGCAAAATAGACGAGGTTCCAAGTCGCGCGGAGCTGACGCAATATCAGAAGAGGTTTATCGAGCTCTATGGACAAGGTAGTTTTATGTTACATGGCAGCAGTTCCGGTGGCCTTACCACTTACCGGAGGTGACGTTCTTCTCCATGTGGCGGGGTCATCCTGCTATGATGTCAGAACTGCGCTGTATTCTCAGATTTCTGCACCTGCGGTTTCCCTCTTCTTCTGGGAGCCTGCAGCCTTAGTCCTGTCAATCTGCTGTGAGGGGAGGGGAGGAGGGAGGTGATGCTGCAGTCTCCAATCCAAGGCTCGTACACCGGCTGGATCCTGCAGCATCGCCTCTCCCCTCACAGCACAGGTCCTGTACACAAGTCCGGTGCAGCATATCTCTATCTTTCCCCCGCTCGCTCGAGCCCCTGCATCTCCCCCTTATCTCCTAGTCTTCCGTTCTGCGGTATCTAAGGATCCCAAGGAAGGGTGGGGTGCTCTCCCCCAATTACAGGCCGGGGCTGCTGTCTTTTGACTTTATGTTTTGTCTTTTAGTCTCGGCCACTCACAAGGAGACAAAGCAATTCTTCACCCTGTACAACACCCTGGATGACAAGAAGCTTTATCTGGAGAAGGAGGTGAGGGATGTGAAGGCTGGGGTAGAGTTGAGAGACCCCGTGCTCAGTGACTGCGTTGTTATGGGGGCACGTGTTGATGTTATGGGGGATACCCTGTACATGCAGCACTTCGATGGCTCTGCATCGGGCTCATACAACCTTGTGTGGATGACCACATAGCGCCGTGTCCATCTTTTTTCAGTGCTAGTGGTAAAGATGAAGGTGGTGGTGGTGTGGGCTTTCCTTGGTCTTCTTGTGATCCGGGGCCTATGTTTGCGGCAGTTTTCAGTTTGGTGCTGGATCCTGCGGCTTTTGACGTCTCTTGTCTCTTTCAGGTGAATCTGCTGAATTCCATCCATGACAACTTCCAGCAGTAAGTATGAGCGCAGACCCCCGTACACCGGATTGCAGCCGAGATCCGATGATGGACATGTTTTTCTTGGTTGTGCTATTGGAGGATGCTGCAGCCTTGGGTTGATCTGCTGCCACCTGGAGGCTGACTCCAGCAGTTATGTAAAGGTAATGGTTCCCCCCCAGCAGACCGCACCTCACCGGCTCTCCTCAGGCCTCCTCAGGTCAGCTTCTTCTCAGGCTGGTCTCGGCCCCTTGTTGGGTTCGGTGCTCATCTTCTCTGTGTTTGTGTTGTAGCTCTCGGATGATCATTACGGTTGGAGCAGTGTAAGTGTGCATTCTTTCACAGAGCGTACAATCTGTACAGCTCAGCCTGAATGCTCTCTCATTGGTGTGGCAGAACCATGAACTTTGGCGCAGTAGGCGATTAGCTACCTGGGGCATTTTGGTCCTTTTGCCATGTTGACTTCTGGTCACCCACCATAGCGTGGCCCATTTGCATGGAGCAGAAGATAGAATCCAACACTTAACTGTCCTGAAGAAGGCAGATCCAGTGGTTAAGCGTGTCCAGGACTGTGCCCATGGTCTGCTCTTGAGTCCCTTGATTGTTTTTTTGACATTTTTTTCTTCTTCGGGTGTTGGATGTTGGGGTCATGACTAATGATTCAGTCATCCCACTTTCCCCCTTGCACCTCCTGGTGGGTTTGTTTTCGTGGTAACCTCTCCCCCAGGTTAGGCTGTAGGCCATTTTCAGAGTGAGCTGTGGGGCAACTTTTCCTCTGGATGGTGTGAGGAAGTTTCAGGGGGGCACTTGGGGCTGGTGAGTGCATGTGCACATTTGTTGTTTAGGTCTTAGGCCCGCCGACCAATTTGCAGTTGGCGCTTTCTCGGGGGGGGGGGGGGGTCATTATATATTTTTCCTCTGGGCCTATCAGCGGGTCCAGCAGGCCTTGCCTACCAACCAGTCCGAGAGCCGGTGCCTGCATGCTCCACATTCTCTAGTGTTCAGTCAGTATTGTTGGCGGGCTGTGCCCACCGGCATACCAAGGGGAGCTAATAAGCTATGGTGCCCTGGTAGCTCTCCCTCGCTGCTGGCTTTAGATCAGTCTGTATCTAAGTTTCAGGCCCTTGTTATGGTTGTGGAACAATTGAGAAGAGACGATGATGGCTAATCTTGTTTCAGCTGTAAACTCATCTCTAAGGGTTAGAGGCGGATATTCCCCCTTCACTGAATCAAGATTCTTTAAAAGTGGTAGACGTGTGGCTAGATCGTATTCCAGCCAAGAAGAGTTTGTAGGGATAATACAAAAGACATGGGAGCATCTAGACAGCTATTTTTCCAAGACTTGCGCCCATGTAGATGTTGTACCCCTTTCCAGACGTACTGGTGGCATCTTTGTCCTCTCCTCCTGTTGTGGAGTCTCATTTGTCCTAAATGATTTTCACATCCTGTCCCTCCAAGGTCCCCACCGTAAGGTCCAGTTTCAACCAGGCTTTGTCATCTCTTCAGGCAGTTGTCATTATGCTTGTCCACCTCTAGAAGATTTCAAGGCGTTCTATTAGAAACTGTTATACCCAAGAAAACACATCGCACCCCATCCAGGACATAATGCTCCTGAACGAGAAGGTCTTGCTGCGTCACTTCAGGATGGAGTCTCCTCTCGGTCACCTCCTCAATAGAACATGGGGAGCTTCTGTGTTCAGTGGACTTACAGGATGTTTATCTACACATTCCCATCTTCCAAACTCAGCAGAATTTTCTCCAATTTGCTGTCAACCAAGTTCACGTTGCTTGCACTCCCTTCGACTTGTCCACGGCACCCAGGTTTTTTTTTATAAAGTTCTTGGCTCCAGTTATTGCATTACTTTGGACCAGAAGGATTGTGGTGATGCTGTAACCTGGAAGACATTATTGTAAAGTCACCTTTTTACTCGAAGATCTTTGCGCGTGTACAGATTTGGAGTTCCTGGCTTGCTTCATAGAATCATAGAATCGTAGAGTTGGAAGGGACCTCCTGGGCCATCTGGTCCAACCCCCTGCTCAAAGCAGGATTCACTAAATTATCCCAGACACATGTCTGTCCAGCCTCTGTTTGAAGACCTCTATTGAAGGAGAACTCACCACCTCTCGTGGCCGCCTGTTCCACTCATTGATCACTCTGTCAAAAAGTTTTTTCTAATGTCTAATCTGTGTCTCCTCCCATTCAGTTTCATCCCGTTGCTTCTAGTCTTTCCTTGTGCAAATGAGAATAAAGTTGATCCTTCTACAATGTGACAGCCCTTTAGATATTTGTAGACAGCTATTAAGTCTCCTCTCAGTCTTCTATTTTGCAAACTAAACATTCCCAAATCCTGCAACCTTTCCTCATAAGACAGGGTTTGCAGACCGGTCACCATTCTGGTCGCTCTTTTCTGAACTTGCTCCAGTTTGTTGATGTCTTTTTTAAAATGTGGTGCCCAAAACTGGACACAGTATTTCAGATGAGGTCTGACCAAAGAGGAGTAGAGGGAAATAACGACTTCACGTGATCTAGACTGTATGCTTCTGTTAATACATCCTAGAATTGCATTTGCCATTTTTGCTGCTGCATCACACTGTTGACTCATATTCAGTCTGTGATCTATTAGTATACCCAAGTCTTTTTCACATGTGCTGTCACTTAGCCCTATTCCTCCCATTTTGTATATGCTTTTTTCATTTTTATTGCCCAGATGTAGTACTTTGCATTTTTCCCTGTTAAAAACCATTCTGTTAGTTGCTGCCCACTGCTCCAGTTTATTTATATCTTTTTGAATCCTCTCTCTCTCTTCTCTAGTATAAGCTATCCTTCCTAGCTTTGTGTCATCAGCAAATTTAATCAGTTTACCCTCAATTCCTTCATCTAAATCATTGATAAAGATGTTGAACAATACAGGGCCCAGGACAGCCCTGTGGTACCCCACTTGAGACATTCTTCCAACTGGATGTGCAGCCATTTACGACCACTCTTTGGGTCCGATCACTAAGCCAGTTCTGAATCCGCCTAGCAGTTGCCTTGTCCATTCCATACTTAGTCATTTTTTTCAATAAGGATTGTGTGAGATACTTTGTCAAATGCTTTGCTGAAGTCAAGATATACTATATCTACAGCATTTCCTTGATCCACCCAGTCAGTGATTCCGTCATAGAAGGAAATTAAGTTAGTCTGACATGACTTATTAGTTAGAAACCCATGCTGACTCTGTTTAATCACTTCATTCTTATCCAGGTATTGACATACATGTTGTTTAATAATTTGTTCAAAGATCTTTCCTGGTATAGAAGTCAGACTCACCGGCCTATAGTTGCTTCAGTTGAATTTTCAATGGAGCAAACTGTTCTTTTGGTTTCCGATGTAGCAGCTATGTTTTCTGGGAATGTTATTCTACACAGTCCATTGGAGAATCTTGTTGCCGGAGATGAAAAGATCAGCTTTTTCCCGTCTCCCATGACAGCACACATGAGAGAGGGGATCCGCCCAGCCAGGACAGGAACCCTACTGAAGATAAAAAGGGGCGGTACCTCTCCCTCGCTTCAGTTGGGTTTCCTGTCCTGACAGGGACCCGTGTGCTGAAGATGGCGTGTCAAGATGTCTGTACCTGCCCACCCCCGTGCCAGCGTGGAAGATCAGGCAGAGCCTGTGCGCTGGGCGTCGGGGGTGGAAGCGCTGTCCGCGGGTCACCAGGGGGCTCAGCGTCCGAGCGGGCGTCAGCACAGCACGGTCAGGGGTCCAGGGACTCTTCCGTGGCTGCCGCGCCGCCCTCCCCCCACTGCCGATGTCCAGGAGCTCCAGGAGGTGTGGCCACTCCCGGGTCGCGCCCCTCTGACGTCATGCACAAGGCATGTTGGGGATGGGCGTGCCCGTGTGACGTGGGGGGCGGCGCCAAAATCCAAGATGGTGGCGCCCATGGGAAAAACGCTGGCCGGCAAAGGATCATCTGGGCGGCGTGGCAGGAGGGGTGTTGGGTTGTGAATGGGCACCGGAGGAGGCTTGAGAGTGCAGTGGATCCCTCTCGGATAGAGGGATGACCACAGAAGACACATTCATGCCCAAAAAACTTCACAAGAGAAGTGGGGCAAGAGAGCAAAGGCAGCAGCAGCAAGAGCTCTCGCCAGATGCAGTGCCGAGCCGCCAGCATACCAGAAGTAGCCGCTCATGTGGTGGGAGCGGCAGTTGTAAACATGACTCTGAGACGTCCAGAAAAAGCGTCACGAGTGCATCTGAGGAGCCTCCAAGATCGGTACCCTTGATTGACAGCGGTGGTGAGTGATCTACGTGAATGTCACCCTTATGGTAACGGGGTTCCATTTTTTTCTGTTTGATAACTAGGGGTTGCTAGCGGCAAAAATGGAGCATGCACCCTATGCAGACACCTGCTGGCAGATCAGTGGCAGAAAGATCTCTGCGCTGACTGTATAAACAAAGCCATACGGGATGAAATCCCTGATTTGGTGACTAGCCTTAGGGCTACAATACAAGAGGAGGTGAAAGGCTCCCTAAAGGCAGCCCTTAAAAGGGCGAATAAAAGAAGCCGTAAAAGGGATTCAGAGGCCTCTCTAGTGCAAAAAGGTCGTGAAAAATCCCTGTCCCCCTCCACCTCCTCTTCCTCTACTCAGTCCTCAGAAGCCTCCTCAGACAGCGATATAGGGGGCCGTCCGTGTTTCCCAAACAGAGGACGTGGAAAAGCTGGTCAAAACTGTCAGGTCTACAATAGGCCTTAAGGAGGAAAAGACTCCTAAATCATGGGAGGAGGATATGTTTGGAGGACTGGATGAAAGGGAAGAAAAAAAAACGCACCTTCCCTGTAAATGATAAGATAAAGGCCTTAATAGACAGGGAATGGGAAAAACCCTGAGAGGTCGAGTGCCTTACCTTCTACATCAAAAAGGTGGTGCCCATTTAAAAAGACTCAGAAACCTGGGAAAAAATCCCAATGATTGATTGTGCCGTAGCTAAATCCTCAAAAAAGGTATTTCTACCATTAGAGGACTTTGGCGTGCTGAAAGACCCGCTTGATAAAAAAGAAGATGGTTTCCTGAAGCATATCCGGGAAGCATCGTCGGGTGGATAAAAACCAGCAATAGCAGATTCCTGTACCGCTCGTGCCTTCATGGCCTGGCTACAACAAATAGAGGACCAGATCAGGGATAAAGTTCCTAGGGACGAAATACTGTCTAATCTGACACTGGTACACGGAGCAGTGGCTTTCCTAGCAGATACCTCAGCAGATGCCGCGAGTTTAACAGCTAGAGCGGCAAGCTTATCAAATGCGACAAGGCGAGCCCTGTGGTTTAAAGGGTGTCCGGGGGATTTGCCATCAAAACATAGACTGTGTTCCATTGCATGTGACGGCCAGTTCCTCTTCGGGAAAAAACTAGAGGAAATTTTGGAGCATGTGGCAGGGGTCTTCCCACGGGAGATAAGAAAAATTAGGACTTTAAAAGAAGGAGAGGATCGGGCTATATGTTTAAAGGGCCCTCTACTTCCTCCAAAAAATCTCCCCAATGACATCAGGTCGGAGGTAGGGGGAGGACTTTTTCTCTTCCTTTCCGCCTGGGCAAAATATCTCCCCCAGTACATGGGTCCTGAGCATAATCAAGGACGGTTTAAAAATAAAATTCACCCGTCCGCCCAGGCGAACCTTTATAATGACACCTCAAAGGAAAGCCCAAGAGCAACAACTGGTCCTGGAGACGGAAGTCTTGGGACTAGTGCAAAAACGAGTCCTACAGGAGGTCCCAGTTCAAGAAGAAGGAAAGGGGTTCTACTCCCCCCTCTTTTTAATACAAAAACCAGACGGCTCTTGGAGGACCATAGTTAATCTGAGGAGGCTCACAGTGGGTAGACAATTGCTCCTTCAAAATGGAGTCCATCAATACGGCCACAAAAATCCTGTTCCTGATAGACTTAAAAGATGCCTACTATCATATCCTAATCCATCGGGAGTATCAAAAGTACTTGAGAGTAGCGCTCTATGTCCAAAGTCAGGTCAAACACTACCAATACGCAGCCCTTCCATTCGGCCTGTCTACAGCCCCCAGAGTCTTCACCAAGGTGATGGCTGAGGTAATGTCATTTCTTGGTTCCTGGGACATAGTGATCGTCCCATACCTAGACGACTTTCTTGTCATAGGGAGGTCGGAGACCCATTGCACACACCAAGTGAAGGAAGTGATATTAACGTTACTAAGGCTAGGATGGATAGTAAACATCCCCAAGTCGAGACTAACACCAGTAAAGGTGCAATCCTTCCTAGGGCTAATACTGGACTCCAAGCGACAGCGCTGCCTCCTACCAGAAAACAATGTGACCAAAATAAGGGGCCTAGCTCGCACAGAAATACAAAGGCCAGCTATGACACTGAGGAAGGGTGTTTAGAGGGCGAACTATGTCCCTCCATGGAGGTAAGAAACTCCCTACTCTGGTGGACTGTAGAAGAGCATCTAACAGCCGGTATCCCGTGGCAGAAACCAGTCGAGGACCTCATTACAACTGATGCAAGTGCCACAGGGTGGTGAGCACACCTGAGATCCCACTCGATACAGGGAACCTGGTCCTCGCTAGAAAAGGATCACGGTTCAAATGAAAAAGAACTATGGGCAGTAGAGAAAGCAGTGAAACTTTTTCTCTCCTTGCTTCGGGGCCGCCACACCCGAGTTATGACGGGCAATCGTGCAGTGGTAGCTTACATCAACCACCGGGGGGGGAAAGAGATCTCGGGGCCTCATGGAAATATCAAATCTACTTTTCCAGTTAGCTGGACAACATCTGTTGTCCATCACGGGCACTGCATATAAGGGGTGTCGAAAATACACAAGCAGACTTCCTGAGTCGGAGGCACCTAAGACAGGGGGAATGGTCCCTACACCCCCAAGTTTTCCAACAAATAGTTCAGGCTTGGGGGTGTGGCTATGTAGCGCTGCGAAGAGGACGTGCTTCTAAGAGCTCCTGCCATCCTGAAAAATACCTGGTCAGCAGACCCTTACCACTGCTGAGATCTGTCTGTCCTCTGGCCCCTCGAGACTTGGGGACACTCCTGGACCCCCCGTGGGAGTGCGGAGCTGGATTTTTAAGAGCCCGTGGCTGTGAGGATCCGGATGGCCGGCGGGGCCTGCATAGGGCGGCGGCCATATTTGAGGCCCGCGCTCAGCCTGTAAGAGACGCGGCACCGGGCTCCCCTGCTGCAGCGCTGGAGGAGCAGCAGGAAGGTGAGAGCACATTCTGACTGATCAAGGGGAGCAGGAGGTGTGTGCCCTGGAAAATTGGGCCCCGCACTCCCCCCTCTGCTATATAGCTTGCCCTGCCGGCATCATCATTGCAGGTACCTGGATCCCTTTCTGGCCGGTGTCCCTGTGGTGGGGTCCTGGGGGGTTCTCCCTGGGCTATAGTGGCCCTTATCTGCAGCTTGGATCTGGACACTGCCTCCCTGAGTAACGCTGCGGACCTGCACTGCTCCTGAGACCATGCAGCCACCATTTGACCAATATACCCGTCTGTAGCCTTGACTCAGTGGGCTCTGAGGGCACTGTTTCTGCTACCCAGTTGTGCCCCATCGTGCTGAAATGAGTCGTTCTGAGGGGTCTGGAACAGCAGCCGAAAGGCTGAAGCAATGCGCCAGATTGGACCACGCTGAGGGCTCAAGACCCAATAAAAATAATCCCTCACAAGCTCAGCGTAAGGACCGGCCATCTGATTGTGGGGAGGAGAATGAGCAGGAGGAATTAACCCTTAAGCAGGCATCTGAACAGCTCATGCAGGCCATCTCCTTAACCAGGACATCTGTCTGGGAAGATAGAGGACGTATACACGGAGGTGGGACGCCTCCGACAAGACGTGCAGGTCATGAAGGGTCGCGTTACGGAGGTGGAGACGCGGGTATCCCAGGTAGAAGACGCCATCACACCCATGGAAGCTAAACTAACGAAAGTGGCAGGCTCCATGAATGCGTGGAAGCAAAAAGCAGATGACCTGGAGAATAAAATGCGTCGGAACAACATCCGAATTATCGGCCTGCCGGAGCGATCGGAAGGACAACATCTGGAGCAGTTCCTAGAAGACTGGCTTAAAACTACTTTGGGCGATGAGTTCTCCTCAATCTTTGCGGTGGAGAGGGCTCACAGGGTCCCCACCAGGCCTCTTCCTCCGGGAGCCCCACCTAGACCATTTCTAGCGCACATCCTCAACTGCAAGGATAGAGACGTGGCTCTACGACTGGCGCAGCAAAAGAGTACTATCAAGTTCAATAATGCCACGATCTCGATTTTCCCGGATTTCTCTGCAGAACTCCAGAAACAACGGGCGCAGTTTACGGAGGTCAAAAGACATCTACGGGAGAGGAATATTGTATACTCGATGATTTACCGGGCCCGGCTCCGGGTGGTCCACGGAGGCTCTACTTTGTTTTTTACAGACCCGACGGAGGCGACGGAGTGGCTACGATCCCATGGAGGGTCTGCTGAAAAAGAATCCTAATGTATCTCTTGTTGGTATTTTCTCTTAATCGGCTGATTGGAGCTCTACTCGAGGACGTCCAGGTCACCAACAATACCGGACACTGAGATCAGTGATGGTATCCCCATGTTTGTTTTGTGATGGGAGTACAGGACTCTGCTCCTATGTTTGTTGTTTTTTCACTTTTTCTTTCCGTAGTGGTTTTTGGTATTTTTTGGGCTATAGTCGCAGTTGGCAGCAATTTCAGTCTCTAGGTGATGTCTCTAAACTTTGCCCGGGTAATCCTATGTACCATGTCCAGCGGAGTGAAATATGGGGTCGGAGTTAATATGTATGACATGGAATGTAAGAGGGATAAAAACTCGGAAAAAGATCAAGGTCTTTTCACAGGTCAGATATTATCGCCCTCATGTTGTGGCCTTGGTGGAGAGTGGAGATGCACCTGACTAGGGATACGGCGCGGTGCGTGCAGAAACCCTGGATACAATGGTCTGCCCATACATTTCATACCAGCTACTCGAGGGGGGTTTCGCTGTTGGTACATAAAGACGTCAGATGGGAGGCGAGGGAATCTCCGGGGGATCCTGAGGGTCGTTTTGTCTTTGTCCATGCACTGATAAACACCAGGAAGTATGTGGTCTTATGTATTTATAACCCCCCTCCGGCTCGAATATCCCTCCTGCAGAAGGCAATGAGTTTTGCCCTTAACTACCCAGACCCAGATGTTATTTGTATGGGCGACTTTAATATGGTCATGAACAATCGCCTGGATAAATTGAGGCTGGATAATGAAGCGACTGGGGGGTCCTCCCCAACGACTACAACCCCGTTGTCATTATTTATGGGGAGGGGTGGGTGGTTGCATTTGTGGAGGGTGCGTCACCCTGAGTTAAGAGAATACACTTGTCATTCTTCCACTAAGCGCTCTCTATCGCGCATAGATTATATATTTGATTCTGGCCGTCTGGCAATGTGGGTGGCTGATATAGAGCATGGCAGTAGGGGAATCTCAGACCATAGCCTGGTCATCCTTAAACTCAAGTATGGGCAGTGGAATAGCTTGGAAGTTAAATCCTTTCTGGTTAAAACAGATAGGGTCTCCCGACAGAACGATTGATCATTTGAATTGCTTCATCGCGTCCCACCCGGAACCCCAAGATATTAATCTATTCTGGGACACCCTTAAGGCATACCTGAGGGGCTGTTTGTCTTCCACGATCTCTTATATTAAGCGGGTAACCGCAGGGAAGGATGACGAGGTGGAGCAACGACTGAAAGACGCAGAGGCAACATATGTATCTAACCAAACTAGCGGGATCAGGATTGAGTGGCTGGCGGCCCAAAGGTTATACACTCAACATGTGGATACTAAATCTAAACGCAAGCTATTCTTCACCCGTCAATCCTATTTCGAATTGGGGAACCAGACTGGCAAATTCCTGGCCTATCTGGTGCGCCAGCACAGCACCTCAAATACGATATTGCAGATTCGTGGGGCGGATGGTATGCTGGTGTCTTCGACAGAGGATATTCTTGGCTGTTTTCAGGATTACTACAGGTCGCTGTACGAATCTAAAAGTGACTTTGATTCTTTGGAGTGTTTAGACTATCTGTCAGATATATCATTCCCCACATTAGATTCGGAACAGCGAGCCCTTATGGACGCTGCGTTCACCGCAGAGGAGATAGATAAGGCCATAACAGACATGGCCTCTGGGAAGGAACCTGGGCCTGATGGGTTCCCTATTGAACTATATTGGGAGTATCGGGATATAGTGACGCCACTCTTGGTGAAGGTATTTCGGGGAATATGGGAAGGGAACTCTATGCCTGAGTCCTTTTATGGGGCTAATATCATAGTGCTTTGGAAGGAGGGGAAGGACCCTTTAGAATGTGGATCCGACCGTCCCATTTCACTAGTGAATGTGGACTATAAAATTTTTACCAAGATTCTAGCTACCAGGTTGAATTCCATTATATTGACTCTCATACATCCTGATCAAACGGGCTTTATGCCTGGTAAAAGTACTTCCATTAAGATAAGATAATCCTTTAATCGTCCCACCATGGGGAAATTCAGAGCATTACCGCAGCAAGGCAGGAACAAGAACATCAGAAGAGTCCAGTCAATTGTCCAGTATAGCTCCCTGGTGCCAGATAATAAATGGGCATTGGCATCGTTAGATGCTGCCAAGGCTTTTGACTCTCTTGAATGGCCTTTCCTCTCTGCATGTTTGCAAAGATATGGATTTGGTACTAAATTTATAACATGGATCAAAAAATTATATATGAAACCTAAGGCCCGTATTATAATAAATCTATATCTGAATTTTTCGCATTACATAGGGGAACCCGTCAGGGTTGCCCTTTTTCCCCGGCTCTCTTCGCCCTTGCGATAGAGGCACTAGAAATGCGTATAAGGTCCTTCCCTAATATCTGAGGTCTAAATATAGCAGGTCGGGTGGATACCATAGGCCTATATGCCGATGACATGGCGATATTCTTGAGTGACGTCGAGGAAACTTTGCCACCGGTGATATCCCTTATAGATGGATTTAGTGAATATTCAGGTTTACACATAAATTGGGAGAAGTCTGCCCTGTTGCCCCTTTCCCATACCCCGATGCTCCAGTTGGATGCTCTCTCCTCGCTGCCTATTGTGTCTAGTTTTAAATATTTGGGCATCCATATTTCTAATAATAGTACGCTTGATCTACAACTTAATGTCCACCTGTTAGAACTAGTTAAAGCTAAGTTTGCGTCTTGGAGTAGGCTCCCATTATCTGTGGCTGGACGCATTAATCTGATTAAAATTATATTACTCCCTAAATTTAGCCATTCGCTCCAGCACAGTGCGGTAGCGGTGCCCATGTCCTTTTTTGTTACTCTTAATTCTCTAGTCACGTCCTTTATTTGGGGGGAAAACTAGGCCCAAACTTAAATTGTCCACTTTACAAAGACCAAAGAAGGGAGGTGGGGCGGCGCTGCCAGATTTTTTCCTATACTACTTAGCTGGGCAGGCTAAAGCTTTAAATAACTGGATGCCGGGTAATGGCCTCCCTAACTCTGAAAGCCACCTGCTTCACGCTGCACGAGCGGAGTGCCCATTAGGTTTCCTTGAGATGGAAAGAACTAATGCCCCACGTCTGCTGCCCCTGCTCCGGCTGGCACGATTGATATGGAGGCAAATCAAGAAGGTAATAGGGTTTAAGGATGTTATAGTTGGGATGATTTAGCGAATCCTGCTTTGAGCAGGAGGTTGGACCAGATGGCCCAGGAGGTCCCTTCCAACTCTACCATTCTATGAAATGCCCCTGTGGAGTAATGACTATTTTCCCGAGCTGCTGAGTCACCCGTCCGCTGTTTTTTGGACCCAGTGTGGCGTCTCGTCAGTGGGAGACTTGTATGATCAGGGGACCTTAAAGTCTTTTGAACAATTGCAGACCACACATGATATTCCGAGATCTCAATTTTTTCGCTATCTGCAGCGGAGATCGGCTCTTCAGTCACACAAGAGGGATGGGGGTGTGGAACGTACTATTTCATCATTACCTCTGATAGGAATTCTTAACTCGCAGGGTCCCCAGGGTCTCATCTCCTCCTTGTATACATATATGCTGTCAGTAGGGGCAGAATCGGCCATAAGCTCTATAAAGATGAAGTGGGAACGTCTCATCCCTATTACGCAAGGAGAGGAGTGGGAGGAGATTCTGGAGTCTCCGATTGTCACCATCTGTTAACAACAGAATGATACATCTGTATATAATCAATCATATTTGACTCCGGTGCGACTCTTTAGGATGGGTCGGCTTCAGTCGTCAGAGTGTATGCGATGTCACTCACCAGATGCTGATTTTATTCATATGGTGAATACTGGAAAGAGGTGACTGCGCTGCTGACATCCCTGGTGCAAGCCCCTGTCCCTCTAGAGCCATTGGTCTGCTTGTTTGGGGTGTGGGAGGAGGAGATCTGGGATCGCTACACTGGGGTCTTTCTGCGTGAGACGCTGTTTATGGCACGGAAGGTGCTGGCACTGAGGTGGATGGGGGGCTTAGGTCCTTTCCTTGGGTTTTGGATCAAGCTGGTGAACTCAGTTGTCCCATATGAGCGCACGTTATACCAAAACAGGGGATGCCCGGGTAAATTTGAAAAGATCTGGGAGTGGTGGAATTCCTCTCACCTCACTTTGCAAGACTGAGACATCACATGTGACATAGTGTGATATAGGAAACCAGGCTGCGGAAATAGTAGATATTAGATGATGTAGCGGTAGTTGTAGTTTAGGAGTTTGTTAGTTCCTACGGTTGCATGATATGACAAGGTTTGTGAAACTGGATTGCTACACGTGTGGGAAAATACATAAGCAATTGTCCTTTACATATGCTAGGAAGGAAATATACATGTTCCCTTGTTTATAAGAATGTGCAATTTCTTTGTATTACATTTTATTGTGGATGGAGACGTGTGCTTTGTATAATGCCTTTTATCATAAGTCATTGTGTATGTTGTACATTCTTTGTATCCTGGTGCTTAATAAACGAATTAAAAAAAAAAATAGTTCAGGCTTGGGGCAAACCGGAAATAGACCTGTTCGCCACCTCACGCAACCTAGGGGTCAGTAAGTTCTGCTCACTGAATTCAAAAGAAAATCCCTTCGCAGTAGATGCCCTACAAATACCCTGGAAGTTCTCCCTGGCCTATACGTTCGCCCCTGATAACAAAGATCCCTGTAGTAGACCGGAAAATCAGGGAGGATCGAGCAAGAATAATTCTTATAACTCCGTTTTGGCCGAGGAGACCTTGGTTCTTCCTTCTGGGACTCATGTCAGTGACAGATCCATGGATCTTACCAGAGGTTCCAGACCTACTCGCCCATGGATCAGTGGTCCACTCTCATGGAGGGCTTCCATCTGACAGCCTGGATTTTGAGAGTGCGCTACTGAGTCGCCAGGGATTCTCACCAGGGTTAGTCTCCACCCTGTTGAAAAGTAGGAAACCTATAACATCCCTAATCTACGGTAGAACATGGATAAAGTTCCTAGGCTTCCTGGGGGAGCCTTTGGGGGATGTAGCTCCAGTGGGACCTATCCTAGAGTTCCTTCAGTCGGGGCTGCAACTCGGGTTGGCCACTGGCACCCTCGGGGTCCAGATCCCAGCTCTGGGGGCCCTGTATGGCTGCGGCCTAGCGGCCAATAGGTGGGTGTCCCGGTTCATAAAGTCCAGTGGCAGATCGAGGCCGGTCATTATCCCAAGGATAACACCCTGGGACCTGAATCTAGTCTTAGAGGCTTTAACCAAAGATCCCTTTGAACCCATTACATGAACTGTCACCAAAACTACTCACATTTAAAACTGTATTATTGGTAGCCTTAACATTGGCCCGTAGAGTGAGCGACCTACAAGCTCTATCTATATGCCCTCCATATGCGCAGATCTTGGATGACAGAGTGGTTCTAAGACCAGACCCGGCCTATCTCCCCAAGGTGGTCCAAAAGTTTCATAGGACTCAAGAGATCTCCTTGCCATCTTTCTGTAATAATCCTAAAAACCCTGGGGAGCAAAAGTTCCATACATTGGACGTAAAGAGAGCCATAGTACAATATATGTCAGTAACTAGTCAGTGGAGGAAAGATCAGTCCCTGTTTGTGGCTTTTCAGGGTAGTAGAAAAGGGTACGGGGTAGCTAAGAGTAACATTGCCAGATGGATCAGGGAGGCCATTATGTTATCCTACTCTGCAAGTGGCGCTCCGGTTCCAGAAGGCATCAAGGCTCACTCCAACAGAGCCGTGGCTGCCTCCTGGGCAGAGAAGGCTGAGGTATCGAATGAGCAGATTTGTAAAGCCGCTACTTGGTCCTCACCTTTGACCTTTTTTAAGCACTACCGACTTGATCTATCTTCCTCTACTGACCTAACCTTTGGTAGAAGGGTGCTGCAAGTGGTGATCCCTCCCTAAGGTGTCTTATTCTACAAAAGTCTCTCGTGTGCCGTCATGGGAGACGGGAAAACACCAAGGTTACTTACCGGTAGCCGGTTTTTCCGGAGCCCATGACGGCACCGTATATTCCCCCCCTTTTCACTCCTTTGGTGTGCACTATAGTTTGGGTGCTTTTTTTAGTAAGACATAATGTGGTGATAGTTTTACCATGTGTACTAACCCGGGGGGCCTCTCATGCTCTGTAAACCAACTGAAGCGAGGGAGAGGTACCGCCCCTTTTATCTTCAGTAGGGTTCCTGTCCTGGCTGGGTGGATCCCCTCTCTCATGTGTGCCGTCATGGGCTCCGGAAAAAACGGCTACCGGTAAGTAACCTTGGTGTTTCTGTCTGGCATCTCGACCTTGAGGTGACCAAAGAGGGTCCCCTTCCAGTTCAGCTTGAAAGTTCTAGGCAGGATGTTGATGGTGTTTGATATGATGCAGTTTGTGCAGGGTCATTCAAGACCCCTGTAGAACGCCCTTTCTGTCTTGATGGGACAGGTCAAAGCATTCCTGTCTGCCTACCATCCCACATAGCTCAGTCTCTCGGATAGTGGATGAGGTCACACCTGTTATTTCAGGAATGCTCCTTCTCCATTCAGTGGTAGGTTCTGATGACAGATGCCAGTCTCCTCAGAAGGGGAGCGTTCCGCCATCATTTCTCTGTTCAGGGTTTATGAAGGAGACTGTTGTGGTTTCTCCAAATCAGCGTATTGGAACTCTGAGCCATCTGTCTGGCATTTCTTCATTGGCAGCTCCTGCTCTTAGGATTACCCGCTCAGAATAAGTCTGACAATACTTCTGCGGTAGCCATCAGGGTGGAATTCTGAGTCAATCAGCCATGGCAGAAGTCACAATAATTTTTTAAGCTGTGAGGCGTTATCTGCAAGACTGGTCACATCATCCAGACGTCTTCTGTCTAAGGTGGGAAACTTCAGTTGTCGATCTAATGGCGTCCAGGCTAAACCACAAGGTGCTTATGTTTGTAGCCGGGTCTTGAGATCCACTGGTGGTCGCGGTCAGTGCATTGGCAATCTCTTGGTCTTCGTTCACTCTCCTGTGCCACCCAGCCTTCTCAATAGGTTCCTGTCCTCCTCCTCCTCACACTGGACTGTCCTCAGAGATCCTTGTATGCAGACGTGCTCATACTCCTGGCAGCCATCCTGTGGACTCTCCTGAACTGTCCAGATTTTCTTTTCCAGGGTGCACTTTTCCCATCCGACTTTACAGTTGCTCAGTTTGCATATTGGCTGAAGTTGTGATTCTGAGGTCACCACGACTGTCTGATCCAGCTCTACAGCCTAGGATGAAGGCACGAAAGCCGCCCTCATTGTGAAGGCCTACTTTCAGTGTATAAATCCAGCCTCCTTGCCCCAATGTCCTTGCCGGTGCTTTTCCCCTTTGCAGTCTGGTCTGGCGCTTTCCTCGCTCAGGACTCAGGTGGCCTCCTTGGCTTTTCATTTTTTTTACACCATAGATTTTTTTTATTTAGAAAAAATGTCAAATATCACCTGATATTGACCATGAAATAATGGAAATTCATCAGTTCAGCGTAATTCTTCGTCATCTGGTTTACGTTTTACAATAAGTTCTCAATAGCACATATTACTGGGAAATGTGGGGCTGACGACGATCTGTACTAATGATGACATTCTGTGTGATCCGAGTTATTTAATGGCATTCAGACAAATGTCGAGCAGGTGTGCCAGTCTGAGAAATTGCAGTATACTATTAGATGACGTTATTATATTTTTCTGATGAGCAATTTTCATTAACCCCTTTATAATGGCCAACATGGCAGAGCAGGTGTCATTTCCAAATCATGACTTGCTATGTAAGTACACAGTGACCGCTGCGTGCTGCTGATTATCGGTCGCTGCTGAGCAGCATGGGACAAGGTGTGGGGACCCATGTCAGCGGTGCTCGTAGTGCTGTGATCGGCCAAGCTGAAGTATCCACATCTCCCGTACGATCACCGCAGGAGGTATGCCCAGGTAACGGCCGAGCTTCTGCAGCAAGAGCCAGGGACGGTGCCGACCCCAGACTGAGTAAACCTTCGGATGCCACGATCGAGAGTGATCACAACATTTGGACGGTTGTGAGAGGGAGGTGGCGCCCTCTCACCCCTTTGGCACCCCTGTGACGAAATCGTGGGGAGTCGATGGTTGCCTTGGGACCCAGAGGCGAAACAATGATCAGTTGTTGTGCCAGATAAGATGGCCCGTTACACCCAGCCATAGGCAGGGTGGAACAGGAGAACTGCCTGTGTAATTCACTAGTCTCATGAATTGCAGTGCATGATGTAAAAACAAAAATAAAGTACACGTATTTGATGTTGCCACGTCCAGAACATTCCGATTTATAAAATTGTCACACAAGTTAAACCCTACAGTGACCGCAGTAAAAAGAAAAAATGGCAGAAAATGATGCTTTTTCATCATACTGCTGGTAATAAAGTGGAATAAGACGCAACAAAAAAAGAATAATGTAAATATAAAAGGTATCCCCGAAAACGTCATCTTGTATCGCAAAAGCAAGCCTCCATACAGCTCCGTCAGCGGAAACCTAAAAAGCTATAACTCTCAGAATACAATGATGCAAATCTATATTCTTTATATATAAAAAAACAGCTGAAGAGCCCGGCGCTGCCCGGGCATAGTAACTAACTCTGGTTAGTTATAACAAATTACCGTATATACTCGTGTATAAGCCGAGATTTTCAGCCCCTTTTTTTGGGCTGAAAGTCCCCCTCTTGGCTTATACACGAGTCATATGCCTGGGGGTCGGCAGGGGTGTCAGAGATCATACTTACCCCCCACTTCTCCACGGTCTCCCTGCCTTCAGCGGTCACGTGGTACTGCTCATTACACTCATGAATATGCGCATATTCATTACAGTAATGAGCAGTATCACGTGACCGCTGAAGGCAGGAATGGAGACCGTGGAGAAGCGGGGGGGACTGCAGAGGCCGCACCAGGAGGGGGTAAGTATAGCAATGTTCACCTGTCCTGGCTCCATCGCTGCTCACCGCTGTCTGCTGCGTCCTGTGTCAGTGACGTTTAAGCAGCAGAGGGCGCTGTGACGTGGTTAGTGCGCGCTGCGCCCTCTGCTGGCTGAACAGTCACTGACACAGGACGCGGCAGACAGCGGTGAGCAGTGATGGACGCCGGACAGGTGAATATCTCAGGTGCCGGGTCCTGAGCAGGAGAGGTGAGTATGGCATTTTTTTTGCAGCAGCATATGGGGGCATATTCTATGGAGCAGCATATGGGGCATATTCTATGTAGCAGCATATGGGGGCATAGTCTGTGGGGCAGCATATGGGGGCATAGTCTATGGGCCAGCATATTGGGGCATAGTCTATGGGGCAGCATATGGGGGCCATAGTCTATGGGGCAGCATATGGGGGCCATGGTCTATGGGGCAGCATATGGGGGCCATGGTCTATAGGGCAGCATATGGAGGCCATAGTCTATGGGGCAGCATATGGGGGCATGATCTATGGAACATTTTATGGGGGCATGATCTATGGAGCATTTTATGGGGGAATAATCTATGGAGCATCTTATGGAGCCATAACCTTTATGTAGCATTATATGGGGCATATTATTCTATGGAGCATCTTATGGGGCCATTATTAACCTTTGTGCAGCATTATATGGGGTGTATTTTGTATGGAGCATCTTTTGGGACCCATCATCAACTGTATGGAGCCTTATATGGGGCTCCTGATTCAATATGGATATTCAAAAACATTTAACCTACTGATGTCTCAATTTTACTTTTATTGTTATCTATTTTTATTTTTGAAATTTACCAGTAGCTGCTGCATTTTCCACCCTAGGCTTATACGCAAGTCAATAAGTTTTTCCCAGTTTTTTGTGGCAAAATTAGGGGGGTCGGCTTATACGCAAGTGTATATATACGGTATAATGATTATATCTCTATATAATATATTTATAATCCTAAAGCTGAGTGTATAGCCCCACCCACTCCGCCACATTCACTATAGTATCCCACATCATCCCGTCAGCCAGAGCTACCAAACTACTACCACTAATATCCCACATCATCCCGTCAGCCAGAGCCACCGGACTACCAACCCTAATATCCCACATCATCCCATCAGCCAGAGCCACCAGACTACTACCACTAATATCCCGCATCATCCCATCAGCCAGAGCCACCGGACTACTACCCTGTTATGAATGGGTCACCGAGGAGAAAAAGGCAAAACAAGCTAAGCCACAGAAAACCAGAGTGGTTGGTAACTATGCAGATTGCAGATCCCTGATCTTACCACACAACTAGCAGTAGCCGTGGAGCGTGTCTACGATGAACCTAGACGCCTCGTCACGGCCGGAGGACTACATAAGCCTAAAGCAAGAAAAGGGAAAACTAACTGCCCCAGAGCAGACCCCAAAGGAATAGATAGCCCCCACACATGTATTGACGGTGAAACAAAATGAAGGCACAAACACAGGCAGGAAAATAGGCTGAGCAAATGATGGGGCCCAAACTAACTAGAAAGGAAAGGGAAGACACTGTCTGCAGCCTGCAAAAAAACCCTACAAAAATAATGTCCAACACTTCTGATAGCAAAATTAACCCTGAAGTCACTAGACTTCTCCCACTATATCAGCACTCTGAAATATTCTGAGACAGAGCAAAAAAAAGACCGAACTAGTAAGGGACAAAAAGCCAATTGGCAAAATACTGATAAATAAGAGTGGAAATTCAGCTCAGCCCCCAGCCGGGGCTGGCAGACCACACAAAAAACTGAATAGACCAACAAAATCAAGTGTGAACATTAGCAGAAAAACTTAGCTTTAGATGACTGGAACAGAGCTGAAAACCAAGAGCTGACAAGCCAGAAGGAATCACCAGCAACTGAATAGGGCGTCAGCTGTCTTAAATCCAATCTGAGATCCAATCGTAATCCTCATTCTCAGATGGCAGATCTCCACCGATCAAACCAGCCGCACCACCTCCCATCACCACCAGAGGGAGTCCAGAAGGGGAACTCACAACTGGTGAACCCGAGAATGAACTCACAACACTACCACTAATATCCCACATCATCCCATCAACCAGAGCCACCGGACTACTACCTCTAATATCCCACATCATCCCATCAGCCAGAGCTACCGGACTACTACCCCTAATATCCCACATCATCCCGTCAGCCAGAGCCACCGGACTACTACCCCTAATATCCCACATCATCCCGTCAGCCAGAGCCACCGGACTACTACCACTAATATCCCACATCATCCCGTCAGCCAGAGACACTGGACTACTACCCCTAATATCCCACATCATCCCGTCAGCCAGAGCCACCGGACTACTACCACTAATATCCCACATCATCCCGTCAGCCAGAGCCACCGGACTACTACCCCTAATATCCCACATCATCCCGTCAGCCAGAGCCACCGGACTACTACCCCTAATATCCCACATCATCCCATCAGCCAGAGCCACCGGACTACTACCACTAATATCCCACATCATCCCATCAGCCAGAGCCACCGGACTACTACCCCTAATATCCCACATCATCTTATCAGTGCCAACATTGTCAGGTTGGCGCTGTTACACCGATTAAAATGATTCCTGAGTTGGAGAAATCCGTCTTGTGTTTCTTTTTTTTTTAATCTGTGTTTGAAGTTTTAAGTTATTGAGATGCTTCATGCCAGACAAAGAAGTTCCTGATTCTGGGCTCCCCCTGCAGTCTGTGTCAGAGGGTGGTCTGGGTCGGCACGGTAATAAATTGTGTGATTTCCAGCTTTACAAAGGGACAATAACACCATAGAAATGATAAGAATAATAGGCCTCAGTTACCACAGCTGTCTACAAGGAAAACTGTTGCCCATAGCAACCAATCAGAGCTCAGCTTTTTTATCTTTTAAACAGCTCTAATGAAATGAAAGATGCTTAGTGATTGGTTGCTATGGGCAACACAGGCAGTGTAACTTGTTGTGGTCAAGATGATGTGCCTATGAAATAGATAGATGGATAAATAAAGATATAGATACTGTAGATTGATAGAGATATATATATATATATATATATATATATATATATCTCAATCAATTATATTATATTTAATATACGGGGCTTTGCATGTGGGGTGAGTGTGGCTATGCACAGTGGGCGGGCATATGTGGAGTGGGCGTGGCTTGATACACACACACTCATTGTTATACCCACCCACTCCACACGCAAAGCCCCGTATAATATATATATATATATCTATATCATAGGCACATCTTAACCACAACAGGTTACACTGCCTGTGTTGCCCATAGCAACCAATCACTAAGCATCTTTCATTTTACCAGAGCTGTTTAAAAGATGAAAGCTGAGCTGTGATTGGCTGCTATGAGCAGCAGTTTTCACACTCCACAACATCTCAGCAGACAGTGACCGGGTGGGAGAAATCTAGCATCCCCGGGAACATAAGCTCCCAGCCACTGTCTGCCCCCCAGAAAGGAGCAGACAGCACATGACAGAAATGAATCACCCCCTCCTCTATTACTGCTGGGTTCTATTGTTACTGGCATAGAAAATCACATCATCAGCGGCCGCATACAGAGCCACACTGCCAGGTTACATAACAGCACATCCCCAGGAACTACCTGCTCAGCGCCACCCAGCTCGCGACTATGGGATGGAGGATGTGTGATGGTTATATGGGCACGGGACTATGGGATGGACGATGTGTGATGGGTATTGTAATGTAAAATGTCTGTAAGATCTGTATGTTAAAGTATGATGTTTCTAGAACCTTCTAGAAATCCCCCATTGCCACACAGAGGAGACGAGCCTGTCATGTAGCTGCAACTCCTCCCTCCTTATCAGCTCTGTGCTTGCTGGTAACATGAAACCGTCCATTTCCTCTCGAAGCCTCAGTGTAGAATTCTTCTCCCCCCTCTCTGCACAGCTAAGGGGAAAGGATGTCCCTTTGTTCTAAAACCACAAGGTTTGAATGCAGCTATGGGAAGTATTAAAACAAGTCATATCGCGAAAACCATACACAGCAGAGATATAAAGCACACATTTCTGCGAAGGGCACGAGGCCAGCTTACTAATTCCTAATTTTCACAGTTATAACCTCTCCAGAACCTGAGATATGGATCGCTCCCAAACGGAGTGTCCTAAGTATGGCATGCTTGGTGTCTTTGGATTCTATTCGGTAAATCACAAATAATGATGCCCTATGTGTGTTGGTACGGGTTTTTCTCATTTAGATATAGCTATTCTAAGTTTTGTAGCCAAATCCTAACTTGGAGAGAGGGAGGTTGGACCTCTCCAGACCGCCCATTTCATGAGGTCACAGACCCTAGTCTATAGGTATTCCTTAGCAAGTTCCAGTCAGTTGGAGCTGAGTTCTGATGCTGGCGAGACGTGCAGATGTCTTGGGATGTCTGGTTGGCTGCCCATCCCCCTCCAAGCCACATGGGATGTCTAAAGAGTCATTAGCAACTGTGAGTGTACTTTCTGTTTTCATCCATTTTGTTTTATACTTGTATTTATACATATGTAATGTCTCAACCTTGTAACAACTTTTTATATTTGTAACCACTGCCCGACTTTTTGGGGAATAAATGATATAATATTCAGTCTGCCTTCATGCTCTAGGAAACTAACTATGCACCTTTTTTAGATAATCGCTACTAATTTGGGGTTTGTCACGGACCCTCTTAATTAACTGTGATTAAGTAAAGCGTGGCAGCGTGGTGTGCACGGCTGGCAGTACAGACAGGTCTTACATGCTGAATGAGGGGCTGTGGCCACAGCATTGATAATTCCCTTACTGCAGTAGTCTAGTGGCCCGTGCACAACAAGCAGCCCGTCCGGCGACTAATTATCCTAGGTGCAGTTCCCTGACTGACCTGAGGGTAAAGGGGGCACCAGAGAGCTGCGAGTTCCAAAGTGGAACTGAGAAAGTGGGATATACATAAATCCCCACAGTTGTTGGAAGGTTGTTAGCATCCAAAATACCCCCCTGCGGTAAATTGTTAGAGCAAGATTAGCTTGCTGTATGTTTGTCACGTGGTGCCGGTGGTGGGATAACTAAGATAAACCCCCACTGTGCCTGTGATAGCCGTGTGCCGGCAGTGCGTCACGTCCCTCCGTCCGCTGACCTGCTGGTGCCAGTTGTGGGATCGTGACATTTTGGTGGCACAGGGTCCGCCATTCGTCACAACTCGGTGGCAGCGGTGTGCCTCCTGCTGCCGTTTCGTCACAGGTATATGGGCACAAGACTATGGGATGGAGGATATATGTGATGGGTATATGGGCACGGGCCTATGGGATCGTGGATATGTATGATGGGTATATGGGCACGGGACTATGGGATGGAGGATATGTATGATGGGTATATGGGCACGGGCCTATGGGATGGAGGATGTGTGATGGGTATATGGGACTATGGGCACTGGACTATGGGATGGAGGATATGTATGATGGGTATATGGGCACGGGACTATGGGATGGAGGATGTGTGATGGGTATATGGGCACGGGACTATGGGATGGAGGATATGTGTGATGGGTATATGGGCCCAGGACTATGGGATGGAGGCTATGAGTGATGGGTATATGGGTACGGGACTATGGGATGGACGATCGGTATATGGGCCCAGGACTATGGGATGGAGGTTATGTATGATGGGCATATGGGCACGGGCCTATGGGATGGAGGATGTGTGATGGGTATATGGGCACGGGCCTATGGGATGGCGGATATGTATATGGGCACGAGACTATGGGATGGCGGATATGTATGATGGGTATATGTGCACGGGACTATGGGATGGTGGATATGTATGATGGGTATATGGGCACGGGACTATGGGATGGAGGAAATGTATGATGGGTATATGGGCATGGGACTATGTGATGGAGGATGTGTGATGGGTATATGGGCACGGGACTGAGGGATGGAGGATGTGTGATGGGTATATGGGCCCAGGACTATGGGATGGAGGATATGAGTGATGGGTATATGGGCACGGGACTATGGGATGGACGATGTGTGATGGGTATATGGGCACGGGACTATGGGATGGAGTATATGTATGATGGGTATCATAGTTTTGGAGGCTGAAGGAAGACCTTGTGTCCATCTAGTTCAGCCTATTTTTAGTGCAGCTGTTCGGCATTGTTGATCCTGGGGAAGGCAAAAATCCCATAAGAGTAGAAGCCAGTTTTCTCCATAGGGAAAAAAATTCCTTCCCCTAAGCTGGGTCAACCATCTACCTATAATATTCTGTTATTTGTAACCTTCTATACTGTTACTCACAAGAAAAGCCTCCATTCCTTTCTTCCATTCATTCAGTGAGTTGGCCATCACCACTTCCTCAGGAAGAGAATTCCAGAGCCTCACTGCTCTTACCGTGAAGAACCCTCTTCTATGCTGGTGCAGAAATTGTCTTTCCTCCAAACGTAGAGAATGCCCCCTTGTTCTTGTCACAGTCCTTGGTACAAACAGTTCATTGGAGAGATCTCTGTGTTGCCCTCTGATATACTTGTACATATATATTAAGTCTCCCCTAAGTCTTCTCTTTTCTAGAGTAAATAGACCTAATTTTGATAACCTTTCTGGGTATTGTAGTGAACCAACTCCATTTATCATTTTAGTAGCCGCCTTTGAACCCTTTCAAGTTCAGTAATGTCTTTCTTGAGCACCGGCGTCCAAAATTGCCCACAATCCTCCAAGTGTGGTCTGACGAGTGATTTGTACAGAGGGAGAATTATGTTTTCATCTCGTGTCCCCAGACCTCTTCTAATGCATCCCATGACCCTATTTGCTTTGGTGGCAGCTGCCTGACACTGGGCACTCCAATTTAGCTTCTTATTGACTAAGATGCCTAAGTCTTTTTCCATGTCTGATTTCCCCAGCAGTTTCCCATTTAGTCAGTAATTGTAGCATCTGTTTCTCCTTCCCATGTGCAGAACCTTACACTTATCTGTGTTAACCCTCATTTGCCATTTTTCAGCCCAATTCTCCAATTTACTCAAATCTGTCTGTAGTTGCAAACTGTCCTCCTTTGTGTTAACTACCTTACATAGTTTAGTATCCTCTGCAAATACTGATATTTTACTGTGTAAGCCATCCACTAGATCATTAATAAATATATTAAATAGTAGGGGGCCCATACAGAACCCTGTGGTCCCCCACTAGTAACCCTATATGGGTATATGGGCACGAAGCTATGGGATGGAGGATATGTATGATGGTATATGGGCACTGGACTATGGGATGGAGGATATGTATGATGGGTATATGGGCACGGGGCTATGGGATAGAGGATATGTATGATGGGTATATGGGCACGGGGCTATGGGATAGAGGATAGGTATGATGGGTATATGGGCATGGGACTATGGGATGGAGGATGTGTATGATGGGTATATGGGCACTGGACTATGGGATGGAGGATATGTGATGGGTATATGGGCACGGGACTATGGGATAGGATATGTATGATGGGTATATGGGCACGGGGCTATAGGATGGAGGATATGTATGATGGGTATATGGGCACGGGGCTATGGGATGGAGGATATGTATGGTGGGTATATGGGCACGGGGCTATGGGATAGAGGATATGTGTGACGGGTATATGGGCACGGGACTATGGGATGGAGGATAATTATAATTTGCTATAACTAACCGCAGTTAGTTACTATGCCCGGGTAACGCCAAGCTCTTCAACTAGTTCTTTATATATAAGCTGAAGAGCCCGGCGCTGCCCGGGCATAGTAACTAACTGTGGTTAGTTATAGCAAATTATAATTATCCTCCATCCCATAGTCCCATGCCCGTATACCCATCATACATATCCTCCATCCCATAGTCCAGTGCCCATATACCCATGATACATATCCTCCATCCCATAGTCCTGTGCCCATATACCCATCTTACATATCCTCCATCCCATAGTCCCGTGCCCATATACCCATCATACTGTACATATTCGCCATCCCATAGTCAAGTGCCCATATACCCATCACACATGCTCCATCCCATGGTCCCATGCCCATATACCGATCACACATCCTCCATCCCATAGTCCCATGCCCATATACCCATCACACATGCTCCATCCCATAGTCCCATGCCCATATACCCATCACACATGCTCCATCCCATGGTCCCATGCCCATATACCGATCACACATCCTCCATCCCATAGTCCTGTGCCCATACACCCATCATACATATCCTCCATCCCATAGTCCTGTGCCCATATACCCATCATACATATCCTCCATCCCATAGTCCCGTGCCCATATACCCATCATACATATCCTCCATCCCATAGTCCTGTGCCCATATACCCATCATACATATCCTCCATCCCATAGTCCCGTGCCCATATACCCATCTTACACATCCTCCATCCCATAGTCCCGTGCCCATATACCCATCATACACATCCTACATCCCATAGTCCTGTGCCCATATACCCATCATACATATCCTCCATCCCATAGTCCTGTGCCCATATACCCATCATACATATCCTCCATCCCATAGTCCAGTGCCCATATACCCATCATACATATCCTCCATCCCATAGTCCTGTGCCCATATACCCATCATACACATCCTCCATCCCATAGTCCTGTGCCCATATACCCATCATACATATCCTCCATCCCATAGTCCTGTGCCCATATACCCATCATACATATCCTCCATCCCATAGTCCTGTGCCCATATACCCATCATACATATCCTCCATCCCATAGTCCTGTGCCCATATACCCATCATACATATCCTCCATCCCATAGTCCTGTGCCCATATACCCATCATACATATCCTCCATCCCATAGTCCTGTGCCCATATACCCATCATACAAATATCCTCCATCCCATAGTCCTGTGCCCATATACCCATCATACATATTCTCCATCCCATAGTCCCGTGCCCATATACCCATCATACATATCATCCATCCCATAGTCCCGTGCCCATACACCCATCATACATATCCTCCATCCCATAGTCCCGTGCCCATACACCCATCATACATATCCTCCATCCCATAGTCCCGTGCCCATATACCCATCATACATATCCTCCATCCCATAGTCCCGTGCCCATATACTCATCATACATATCCTCCATCCCATAGTCCCGTGCCCATACACCCATCATACATATTCTCCATCCCATAGTCCCGTGCCCATATACCCATCATACATATCCTCCATCCCATAGTCCCGTGCCCATATACCCATCATACATATCCTCCATCCCATAGTCCTGTGCCCATATACCCATCATACACATCCTCCATCCCATAGTCCCGTGCCCATATACCCATCATACATATCCTCCATCCCATAGTCCTGTGCCCATATACCCATCATACATATCCTCCATCCCATAGTCCTGTGCCCATATACCCATCATACACATCCTCCATCCCATAGTCCTGTGCCCATATACCCATCATACATATCCTCCATCCCATAGTCCCGTGCCCATATACCCATCATACATATCCTCCATCCCATAGTCCCGTGCCCATATACTCATCATACATATCCTCCATCCCATAGTCCAGTGCCCATACACCCATCATACATATCCTCCATCCCATAGTCCCGTGCCCATATACTCATCATACACATCCTCCATCCCATAGTCCCGTGCCCATATACCCATCATACACATCCTCCATCCCATAGTCCTGTGCCCATATACCCATCATACATATCCTCCATCCCATAGTCCTGTGCCCATATACCCATCATACAAATATCCTCCATCCCATAGTCCTGTGCCCATATACCCATCATACAAATATCCTCCATCCCATAGTCCTGTGCCCATATACCCATCATACATATTCTCCATCCCATAGTCCCGTGCCCATATACCCATCATACATATCATCCATCCCATAGTCCCATGCCCATACACCCATCATACATATCCTCCATCCCATAGTCCCGTGCCCATACACCCATCATACATATCCTCCATCCCATAGTCCCGTGCCCATATACCCATCATACATATCCTCCATCCCATAGTCCCGTGCCCATATACTCATCATACATATCCTCCATCCCATAGTCCCGTGCCCATACACCCATCATACATATCCTCCATCCCATAGTCCCGTGCCCATATACCCATCATACATATCCTCCATCCCATAGTCCCGTGCCCATATACCCATCATACATATCCTCCATCCCATAGTCCTGTGCCCATATACCCATCATACACATCCTCCATCCCATAGTCCAGTGCCCATACACCCATCATACATATCCTCCATCCCATAGTCCCGTGCCCATATACCCATCATACATATCCTCCATCCCATATTCCCGTGCCCATATACCCATCATACATATCCTCCATCCCATAGTCCTGTGCCCATATACCCATCATACACATCCTCCATCCCATAGTCCAGTGCCCATACACCCATCATACATATCCTCCATCCCATAGTCCCGTGCCCATATACCCATCATACATATCCTCCATCCCATATTCCCGTGCCCATATACCCATCATACATATCCTCCATCCCATAGTCCCGTGCCCATATACCCATCATACATATCCTCCATCCCATAGTCCTGTGCCCATATACCCATCATACACATCCTCCATCCCATAGTCCAGTGCCCATACACCCATCATACACATCCTCCATCCCATAGTCCCGTGCCCATATACCCATCATACATATCCTCCATCCCATATTCCCGTGCCCATATACCCATCATACATATCCTCCATCCCATAGTCCTGTGCCCATATACCCATCATACATATCCTCCATCCCATAGTCCCAAATTTTGTGGCTGTAGCTGCGACGGTGCGGATGCCTATCCCGGACATACATACATACATACATACACACTTTGAGCTTTATATGTTAGATAGTTTTTATTGTGTAAAAGTGCCAAAACTTTAAAAAAAAAAGATATCTATGGTATCGTTGTAATTGCTCTGACTCAAAAAATACAACTGCCTTATCAATTTAGTACACTGCATACAAAAAAAAAGTTCTTGAATTGCTTCTTTTGTTCATTCTGCCTCCCGAAAATCAGACTAGAAAGCGATCGCAGGCAGAGATATGTAACGCCCGACACTATATCCAGGATGAGTAAACCGTGGATACAATGGCAGAAGCACGCCACACGTTCCTCCTATTGTAGAGGGTGGTCACCATTGTACATCATCACTGAGGTGGTCGGTGTACGCGGTCACAAGAGACCTGGCAGGTAGATCTATTTTTATAGATGCATTTATAGATATGGTGCCTTATCTGCTACTGAATATTTACAACCCACCACCAGGCAAAATGGACGTGCTCCAGCCGGCAGTAATCTTGGTATCACAGTGTCCTGATGCTGCAATGTCATGTACGGGAGACTTCCATATGGTTCTCCGTTTGGCTAGACGGAGCGCTGCACATCGATGGCCTGTATTCAGGACACCACTGCCTTCCATACTTGTATAATGGAGATGGGCTGGGTGATCTGTGGAGGCACCAACATCCACCCAAGAAAGCGTCTTCCTGTTATTCACCGGCTGCTCGATGTTGGTCTAGAATACATCATGTATTTGGGAATAATGCTGAATTTTCAGATGTGAGTAAAATTGATTATGTCCCTAGAGCTGTATCAGACCATGCTCCATTGGTGGTCTGCCTTCATCTAGGGGGCCCTAAGAGGTTCCGCAACCATCCCAGGAGCATGGTGGAATAATAGATCAGTTGGAGGCTTTTATGGCAGATCATGGTGACGTCTCTGATAGATGGGTGGTGTGGGATACACGTGAAGCATATCTGAGGGGATGTGTCAGGTCCACAGCTTCATATATCAAAAGGGAGTCCTGTATTGGGGAACAGAAGCTTGTGAGGAGTGTAAGTCGCTGGGGGCCGAGTATGTGAACAACCCCTCTGATAATTGGCTTGGGAAGGGAATACCTGACGCACTTACAGGAAAAGGCACAGAGAAAACTTTTTTTTACTAAGCAGACTTACTTTGAGCAAGGTAACAATCGAGTAAATTTCAGGCATACATGGTCCAACAAAATCAAATGTGCCCATCAATTTTGGCCATTAATACAATGGAGGGCAGCCCGTTAATACTGTAGAGAGCTGTATGGCTCCCGATTAACCCACACCGTGGAGGAAATTGATGAATATTTAAACCAGATTGGATTCCCGAAGCTCTTGTGAGGATCAGGCATTCCTGGATTGGGATATCACCTTGGAACAAATTCGTGAAGCAGCCATGTCTCTAATGGGAAGGCCCACAGAACTATACATGGATCAGATGGGCCCGCTTCTTTTGAAACCCTCTGTGAAGCACTTCCACGGCACTCGCTTCCTCAATCCTTCTATGATGCCGCTATAGCGGTAATCCCTACGCCAAACAGCTGAGGAGTGCGGCTCTTACCGCCTCATAGCCTTAATACGGATTACAAAATACTTACGAAACTTATAGCTAATAGGTTGAAAACAGTAATATTGAGCATTATACATGAGGGTCAGTCCGGCTTTGTGCCAGGAAGGTCCACCTCCTCTAATATTAGAAGAGTTCAAGTTTCACCTCCCATAGGCCATAAGTATGGGGAGCCTTGGGTAATAGCTTCTTTAGATACAGCTAAAGCCTTTGATTCTTTGGAGTGGAAACTTCTACAGTGTGTACTTCTGAAATTTGGATTCTCTGATAAATTTTGTTGGATTACTTTACTGCATGCCGAGAGGGAATATCCTTGTAAATGGAATACTGTCGGGATACTAGAGCCAGACAAGGCTGCCCTCTGTCCCCGATGCTCTTCGCTCTAGCAGTAGAGCCCATCGACCTTAAAATTAGACCGGACCTTGTGGTAGAGGGTATTAACATAAATTCTAGAACTGATAAAGTGGGATTATTTGCTGATGACCTGGTGCTTGTCCTAAATGAAGTAGAACAATCCCTTCCCAGAGCAGTGGCCCTTATTAACTGTTTTGGGGAACTATCAGGTCTCAAAATTAATTAGGGCAGATCTGTGGTTATGCCACTTACAGATAATATAGCTGAGCCGGTGGTCTTTGGATTGCAAGTAGTACAGCAATTAATCGAAACCCAATTAGGGACCTTGTGGCTCATGTATACCCCCTAGGTGATATGATGAAGGAAAAGTTTGAGCATTGGTCTCCACTTCCCCCATCTGGGGCGGGCAAAATTAACTTAATCAAAATGATAATTCTTCCAAAATGCTTCTATGTGTTGGAACATTCATCAATTAGAAAGATGCATGGTGTGATGGCGACCTTTCTATGGGGTTCATTAAGTATTGGATCCCTGCAGAGGCCCACAAATCAGGGTGGTACGCGGTCCCTGACCGGTTTTTGTATTATTTAGCTGCACAGATGCGTTATTTGAAATACTGGATAAAGGGTGACGGGCTCACTAATGCTGACGCTCATCTTCTACATTTATTGGGTGGGAATCCACCATGGGCAATATTCGAAGGACCCTACAGACCACCACAGGGTTTATTGTGTGCATCACAGTTTGGTGATAAGTTTACTCTCTCGCCGCACCTGTGTCTTGAAATTTACTGACCAAGTGAGAGAGACTCAAATATGGGATAGTCCCGAATTTCCACACCTCAGAAATCTACAGGACCCAATTTTCTGGAAGAGATACGGAATAACACTTAATCAGATTTTTGAAAATGAGATTTTACTATCATTTGAACAAATTGATATAAAGTTTGGGACCCCCACAGGGATTCTTACAGATTCTTGCAGACGAGACACGCTATGGTGCGCCAGTTTCCATGTCCTAGAATGCGAATATCCCGATATCCATTGACAGGAGTGTTATCGACTCGGGGGCCCACAGGCGTGATCTCCCTGTATACTGTTCTACTGAACTCCAGAGCTGCTTCTACTCCATTTGCTGTAGAGAGTTAATTGCGGCAATTAATTCCATCTGTCTCTGATGATCAGTGGAATGACGCCCTAGAGGCACATACAGTGGTGTCGCCAGCCGCGAATAACAGATTCAGCTGTATATCCTACATCAGTCTTACCTGACTGCGATCCGATTACATAGACTGGGCAGACTAACTTCTGATGAATGACATGGGTGTGGGGTTAGGTGTAGATGGCGCAGGCATCTGTGACTCTGGTCTCCCCAGGCAGAGGGAAGGAGCACAGTCTCAGGCCGTTAAGTGTGTCCCTGCATCCTTGTGGAGCTTGGCGGCTTGCTGACAGACATTGTGTGCCCTGATGGCGCTAGATAGGTGCGCAGGCACCGAATATTATTGGCGGCCACCATCTTGGATCCAGCTGCTTGCCAGCGTAATCGCTGGGATCTTACCTGACAATTTTGGTGCCCCCTGTCTGTCCAGGCCACTCTCCCCTTGTGCTGTCACTTTATTTAGTTGGGTCTCCGGCGTTCCTGTGAGCCTCAGTGAAAATTAGTCGAGGCATGGAGCTAGCATTGCACGTGTCTGCTCTGCTCCACATCCAGCCATGCCGCCCCACAACCCCTATATACGACCCCTATGTATATACAGCACAGAGAACCCTGGCTACTGTATTTCCGAGACATCTGGCTTCTACGCAGCAAGGTAAGACTTTACTCCAGGGAGTGGCCACTGCTTGATCCTTGGGATCTTCTGTTGCAGGCACTGCAGTCCTCCCTTTTGAGTGACTTAGAGCCATTTTGCCTTTCCGCCTCTCCTGTAAGGTGGCTTTTCTTACAGCGAATACTTCCATCAGGTGGGTTTTGGAGCTTGCTGTCCCGTCCTGTTGTGCTAGTCTGGGACAAGTTCTGTCCTTTATTTCTAAGGTGGTCTCGGTTTTCCATCTCAACGAGGACTTTTTCTCTAACGATCCTTCTCCCTCTCATCCTACTTGACAGCTGGATGTTTAGAGCCGTGTGGCACAGCTTGTCAGCCACCACTCCAATCAGACTTTCGGATTCCTAGTTTGTCATTCTAGAAGCCTCTCGCAAAGACCTGGCTGTCTCTGAGGCGGCCATTGCTCTCCGGATTCCATCTGCCATTATTGAAGCATTTAGGGCGACAGTCAGACTTCCTCCATTGAAGGTTAATGTGCACCATACGCGGGCTCTGTGGGCCGTCTGTCACCTGTTCTGCTACTTGGTCATCAGTTCGTACCTTTTTCTAAGTGTGATAGGATACATTCTTTGCTTTCGCAGATGCTGGTTTTGGTAGAATGGTCCTGTAGGCAGTCATCGCCCAGGCAGCAGCTTAAGTGGGAAGACTACCCCACTCCAGGAGCAACTCTGGGACGTCCCATGGTTACTGTGACCCCATTCAAGATTCCGAGAAATGAAGATGTTTGATCCTCAGTGTAAAATGTCTTTCTCACCGTCTTCAGTGAGGGACGCTGCGCCCACCCTCGGTTGCTTGGTTGAATGTGTAATTCAGTTGTTTTTCTTTCAGGCCGGTTTTGCTTTTGTTCTTTTTGCTTCTCTTACCACTTTTTCTCTGAGGAGGCCTGGAGCTAGCAGGCAAGGAGTAGTCTGCTGTGGAGGAGACAACTTTTTTTTTGGGGTGGTAAAATGTTCGTGTCTGCAGACTAACCCTTGGTTCCTGTGTCCCCCAATGAATACTACAGGAAAGAAATTTTACTGTGAGTCTCAAAGCTGTTCATTTTCTTCTTAGGGCGATGGCCTCCTCTGGCACCCGGGAGCAGTTCCTCCGTCAGATGGAGCAGATTGTGGACGGGATCAGACATAACAGGAATAAGGCAGGAGAACATGTGGGGGAGTGGTGTGGAGGGTCAGACACCCAGTGAGGAGGACTCCTCAATATGATGTTTTCCAGATGGAGAAGAAGAAGCAGGAAAACAAAATGAGGCGTGATCAGCTGAACGACGAGTATCTGGAGATGCTGGAGAAGCAGCGCTTGTACTTCAAGACTGTGAAAGAGTTCAGAGAGGTGAGAGGCCCGAAGCCGAGAACAGCAGCTACCAGACTAAACCCGTGCCGTGATTTCTCCTCTGCTCACAAATTAATTTCTTCTGTTTTTAGGAATGTCGCAGGAATGAGGTGCTGCTGAGTGATCGCACCTCCTAATAATCATCCTCCGTCCCGGGATCATCCACCACACATTAAGATGACTGTACATATAATGTAATGGTCAGGTCCCATCACCCGCTAATAAAGCTCTGCCATGTCCTCCTGTCCCAGCGTGTGCTGTGTCACCTGAGGGGAAAACACCATCATGTGGCCCCTGCCTGGTCTGTGACCTGGAGCAAGGAGCAGATATTGGGATAGATGGGGACCGATGGATAGATGTATAGATAGACGTGGGATGGCGGCAGCTGCACAGGTCAGCAATTACCATGACAGACATTGAAACTGAGCCGTGCAGGGCAGGATGTAGCTGTGGGGCTGGCCTTCACGCTCACTATGCATGGTCGTGTTCTGACACCTGCATTTCCCCAGTAATGACCGCAGCAGGCTTCTGTGGTTGGTCACGCGGTGCCATGCTGAATTTTTGCCCGCAGGAGGCCCAGCAGATAAGTGGGACTCTGTTCCTGCTGACGGTGCTCTTAATCTGGCCATCCTCCTTATTCCCAGGAGGGTGGCGGTGTTCTTGTTAAGTCCTGCAGCTTTTCCTTTCATACACCCAGAGCTTATTCTTTACTCTGTACCTCTCCTTCATAAAAGGAATCTGTCAGCAGGTTTTTTTTTTTAACCACCTCTCAGAACAGCTGCATGATGTAGGGGCAGTGACCCTGGGATGTCACTGGGATTCTTGCTACAGTTTTATTAGCAGGAGATTATTACTAGAGGATTAGTAAACATGCCATATAGCTGTTTGTCCCGCTCTCACCACCCATTGGCATCTTCTTGGCTGTGTACAGTATACTCATCAGTGCCATTATACACAGAAAGCTGCCAATGAATCAGTGGGGGTGGGGTTATATGGAGAAAGCTGCCCACCAATCTGGAGTGGGTGGGGTTATATGGAGACAGCTGCCCACCAATCTGGAATGGGTGGGGTTATATGGAGACAGCTGCCCACCAATCAGTGGAGTGGGTGGGGTTATATGGAGAAAGCTGCCCACCAATCTGGAGTGGGTGGGGTTATATGGAGACAGCTGCCCACCAATCAGTGGAGTGAGTGGGGTTATATGCAGAAAGCTGCCCACCAATCAGTGGAGTGGGTGGGGTTATATGGAGACAGCTGCCCACCAATCAGTGGAGTGGGTGGGGTTATATGGAGACAGCTGCCCACCAATCAGTGGAGTGGGTGGGGTTATATGGAGACAGCTGCCCACCAATCAGTGGAGTGGGTGGGGTCATACAGAGAAGGCTGGCCACCAATCATTGGAGTGACACATTGCTGGAACCACCATGACATTGCGCTAGTCTCAGGTGGGGGAGCTAAAACCTAGTGACGGATTCCCTGTAATGGCAGAATTAAGCCTTCAGTGTACTGTCATGTGATTCGCGCGGTTCTGCTGTCTCCCCTCCTGGTTTCTGGCAGGGCAGCACCGCTCCTTGAGTGACGGTTCTTGTGAGCAGCAGAACGGCCGTACGCTCAGTACCAGTATCGTACTGTGACACAAGTCCATAGAGTTTAGCCAGTAGCTGAACACGTTAAACCTTTTCACTCCAGACAAGTGTTACCCAAACTCCAGTCCTCACGGCCCCCAACAGGTCCTGGATTTAGGGTTTCCATATTATTGCACAGGCCTAGGTGTAAAAAGAGGATTGGACAGTATCGTTCCTCCATATATTAGAACATTGCAATAAGATCACAATATGTCTTCATTATTCCAAAATGCGATGACCCCCAGTCTGATCATCGGCTCCTGCAGTCCCCATTCCCTTAATACTCACTTACTTCCCAGGACGAAGCTAAGGCGAAACGCGCGTCGGGGACCGCGGTATCTCAGGTCATATGTGCTCTTTAATTAAGGGGGCTTATTAGCATTTCTATGGGGACTTATATGCTATGCACACTCTGTGTCATTCTTTGTACCCATGTCCGTGATATGACTATGTGGGTATATACTACTTTATGCTATCTGGCATTCTAATTGCCTAAAACAGCGCATTTACAATCATTGAATATTCTGGCCTATTCTTTTTGCACGTTTACTTAATGTTACAGCTGTGACAGCAGACTTACATTTTGCACTATTAGCACTTTTTTAGGACTGGGTTGTCCAAATTATAGCAGTGTTATATTATAATAGTATATGTGTCTATGCAGTGTCATAGCGGTGACAGGGGGTGAATACATATATCATTACCTCTCTGTTAGGACATGAATTTTTGTCCAAATTATTATAGTAATGTCGTGCACTCAACTTGGCCAGATTAATGCATTAGCTGCTAAGAGCTCTTTTTTGCCATTTGGGTCATATATATTGGGTGGTGGCCATGTCACTGCCATGGATGCCTACAGCTCTTTTTCTTGATAGTAATATTACTATAGCATCTTACAATCTAGTCGCCTAAGAACGCACATACGTTATATACTTCTTATACCTCTTATTGATACACTTGGTTATGGTATCTTCGACATCGGATTATTAGGTATATCATTTTTTGTGTATCTGTACACGCTTAGCACATTTGTACCAGTGATATCCACCGATATATCCATCTCTTTTTATGTCAATTTTTTATGTCTATTTTTGTTATACGTCATTCAATAAAGTAAATTACATTTTATGGCATTATGCTTCCTTGATCTTTTTGGTATATACAGTAGTTGGGGAGTGCCATGTATTTTCAGGCCCGAATTGTGGATATTTGTACCCTTAATAACTTGGTTGCTCCTCTCTATTTCCTTCTTAGAATACTGGGTACAATTTTGGACTCCAAAGGATAAGTGTGGCCGCAGTAGTGAGTTGTATAGAGGAAAGCTGTGTTCTTGTCATCAACGTCCCTGCCTAACTCTGCATCCCATTATTTTATTGTCCTTGGCAACAGCTGCCTGACACTGATCACCACAGTGGCGTTTACCATCCACCATGCACCCAGGTCTTTTTCAGTGATTGTTTTACCCAGTGTTTCAGCATTTAGTACATAATTATACATTTTACTTCCTTTACTCAGTAAATTACCTTACATATCTCCATTATGCTTCACTTTCCATTTCTAAGCCCAAACCTATATGAATCCTTCTGAAACATAAATTCTCCTCCTCTTTGTTGGTTACTCTGCACAGTTTAGTATCATCTGCAGATACTATAATTCTCCTCTGTGTTGGTTACTCTGCACAGTTTAGTATCATCTGCAGATACTATAATTCTCACCTGTGTTGGTTACTCTGCACAGTTTAGTATCATCTGCAGATACTATAATTCTCACCTGTGTTGGTTACTCTGCACAGTTTAGTATCATCTGCAGATACTATAATTCTCCTCTGTGTTGGTTACTCTGCACAGTTTAGTATCATCTGCAGATACTATAATTCTCACCTGTGTTGGTTACTCTGCACAGTTTAGTATCATCTGCAGATACTATAATTCTCCTCTGTGTTGGTTACTCTGCACAGTTTAGTATCATCTGCAGATACTATAATTCTCACCTGTGTTGGTTACTCTGCACAGTTTAGTATCGTCTGCAGACACTATAATTCTCCTCTGTGTTGGTTACTCTGCACAGTTTAGTATCATCTGCAGATACTATAATTCTCACCTGTGTTGGTTACTCTGCACAGTTTAGTATCATCTGCAGATACTATAATTCTCCTGTATTGGTTTCTCTGCACAGTTTAGTATCATCTGCAGATACTATAATTCTCCTGTGTTGGTTACTCTGCACAGTTTAGTATCATCTGCAGATACTATAATTCTCCTCTGTGTTGGTTACTCTGCACAGTTTAGTATCATCTGCAGATACTATAATTCTCACCTGTGTTGGTTACTCTGCACAGTTTAGTATCATCTGCAGATACTATAATTCTCCTGTATTGGTTTCTCTGCACAGTTTAGTATCATCTGCAGATACTATAATTCTCCTGTGTTGGTTACTCTGCACAGTTTAGTATCATCTGCAGATACTATAATTCTCCTCTGTGTTGGTTACTCTGCACAGTTTAGTATCATCTGCAGATACTATAATTCTCACCTGTGTTGGTTACTCTGCACAGTTTAGTATCATCTGCAGACACTATAATTCTCACCTGTGTTGGTTACTCTGCACAGTTTAGTATCATCTGCAGATACTATAATTCTCCTGTATTGGTTTCTCTGCACAGTTTAGTATCATCTGCAGATACTATAATTCTCCTGTGTTGGTTACTCTGCACAGTTTAGTATCATCTGCAGATACTATAATTCTCCTCTGTGTTGGTTACTCTGCACAGTTTAGTATCATCTGCAGATACTATAATTCTCCTGTATTGGTTTCTCTGCACAGTTTAGTATCATCTGCAGATACTATAATTCTCCTGTGTTGGTTACTCTGCACAGTTTAGTATCATCTGCAGATAGTATAATTCTCCTCTGTGTTGGTTACTCTGCACAGTTTAGTATCATCTGCAGATACTATAATTCTCACCTGTGTTGGTTACTCTGCACAGTTTAGTATCCTCTGCAGATACTATAATTCTCTGTGTTGGTTACTCTGCACAGTTTAGTATCATCTGCAGATACTATAATTCTCCTGTGTTGGTTACTCTGCACAGTTTAGTATCGTCTGCAGATACTATAATTCTCCTGTGTTGGTTACTCTGCACAGTTTAGTATTATCTGCAGATATTATAATTCTCTGTGGTGGTTACTCTGCACAGTTTAGTATCATCTGCAGATACTATAATTCTCACCTGTGTTGGTTACTCTGCACAGTTTAGTATCATCTGCAGATACTATAATTCTCCTGTGTTGGTTTCTCTGCACAGTTTAGTATCATCTGCAGATACTATAATTCTCCTGTGTTGGTTTCTCTGCACAGTTTAGTATCTTCTGCAGATACCATAATTCTCCTGTGTTGGTTTCTCTGCACAGTTTAGTATCCTCTGCAGATACTATAATTCTCCTCTGTGTTGGTTACTCTGCACAGTTTAGTATCTTCTGCAGATACTATAATTCTCCTCTGTGTTGGTTACTCTGCACAGTTTAGTATCATCTGCAGATATTATAATTCTCCTGTGTTGGTTTCTCTACACAGTTTACTATCATCTGCAGATACTATAATTCTCCTGTGTTGGTTACTCTACACAGTTTAGTATCTTCTGCAGATACTATAATTCTCCTGTGTTGGTTACTCTACACAGTTTAGTATCTTCTGCAGATACTATAATTCTCCTGTGTTGGTTTCTCTGCACAGTTTAGTATCATCTGCAGATAGTATAATTCTCCTCTGTGTTGGTTACTCTGCACAGTTTAGTATCATCTGCAGATACTATAATTCTCTGTGTTGGTTACTCTGCACAGTTTAGTATCATCTGCAGATACTATAATTCTCCTGTGTTGGTTACTCTGCACAGTTTAGTATCGTCTGCAGATACTATAATTCTCCTCTGTGTTGGTTACGCTGCACAGTTTAGTATCATCTGCAGATACTATAATTCATAGAATCGTAGAGTTGGAAGGGACCTCCTGGGCCATCTGGTCCAACCCCCTGCTCAAAGCAGGATTCGTGAAATCATCCCAGTCAGATGTCTGTCCAGCCTCTGTTTGAAGACTTCCATTGAAGGAGAACTCACCACTTCTCGTGGCAGCCTGTTCCACTCATTGATCACTCTAACTGTCAAAAAGTTTTTTCTAATATCTAATCTGTGTCTCCTCCCAGTTTCATCCCATTGCTTCTAGTCTTTCCTTGTGCAAATGAGAATAAAGTTGATCCTTCTACAATGTGACAGCCCTTTAGATATTTGTAGACAGCTATTAAGTCTCCTCTCAGTCTTCTCTTTTGCAAACTAAACATTCCCAAATCCTGCAACCTTTCCTCAAGACAGGGTTTGCAGACCGGTCACCATTCTGGTCGCTCTTTTCTGAACTTGCTCCAGTTTGTTGATGTCTTTTTTAAAATGTGGTGCCCAAAACTGGACACAATATTCCAGATGAGGTCTGACCAAAGAGGAGTAGAGGGAAATAATGACTTTACGTGATCTAGACTGTATGCTTCTGTTAATACATCCTAGAATTGCATTTGCCTTTTTTGCTGCTGCATCACACTGTTGACTCATATTCAGTCTGTGATCTATTAGTATACCCAAGTCTTTTTCACATGTGCTGTTGCTTAGCCCTATTCCTCCCATTCTATATATGCTTTTTACATTTATATTGCCCAGATGTAGTACTTTGCATTTCTCCCCGTTAAAAACCATTCTGTTAGTTGCTGCCCACTTCTCCAGTTTATTTAAATCTTTTTGAATCCTCTCTCTCTCTTCTCTAGTATTAGCTATCCCTCCTAGCTTTGTGTCATCAGCAAATTTAATCAGTTTACCCTCAATTCCTTCATCTAAATCGTTGATAATGATGTTGAACAATACAGGGCCCAGGACAGAGCCCTGTGGTACCCCACTTGAGACATTCTTCCAACTGGAAGCCGCTGATTGGCCCGATCGACGATTACATCGTTCGCGCCAATTGCAGAGCACAGCCGCGGTGTGACCTGCCTAGGATCGGAGCTGTAAGAGCATGGCCTGGAGCCGCTGATTGATGCGATCGACGATTACATCATTAGCGCCAATCGCAGGGCACAGCCCCAGTGTGACCTGCCTAGGATTGGAGCTGTGAGCTCCGATCCTAGGCCATTGCCTGGCAACATCAGCAGGGCCAGCTCTCATTGATGACATCGATCAAACCAATGACAGGGCACAGCAGCGGTATGACTGCTCTGTGACCGCGCTGCAGGTCCTCACACTAGCTGAGGATTCCTGCAGAGCAGTCACGCTACAGAATCTGCTGCTGTCCTGGGCCTTGTGGTGCCACAGAAGCCTGTGACACCACAATCCCTGCTGAACAAAGAAGACAATACAGAAGAAAGGAGAGACAACTGTGTTTTGATCCCTGCCCCATCTCTCTTCATTCACACTAATCCCAGTCTTCCCCCTCCACCCCCTTTTGTGCGCACATCCAGCAGCCGCCGAGCTTTGATTAGTGACGTAGTTCACTCATCGGAGGTCGAGCCTGCTGTTTTACACTTTTCTTTTCATACATTTTTTTGCTCCATGGTTGTGCGTTTTTTTCTTTTAGCTTTTTCTTTTTAGACAAAAGTTTACGCCAAACACTATTCCCCCCCCCTACAGTTAAAAATAAAGTACTGACAGAATCACCATATTCATCCCACCAGTGCTCTTCAGTGGAGGAGGCATATGCTTTCCTTGCCTCCGACACGGATAGTGAGGATCCCACATTTCTTCCTCAGATTCGTTGTCCTCTTCGGTCCTGCTGAACTGCCACGCAGACCTCCCAGGACAAAGGAGGAAGCAGTGCCCAGCATTGCAGAAGATGAACCAGCGCACCCCATTGTGGACCCCGTATGGACCTCGCCCCCTTAAAATTACGAGCCACTGATTCCTGCTTGTGGCAGAATCAGGAATCAAGTTTGACACCACCGGCCTCACAGACCTAGACTTTTTCTCTGAGGAGTTTGTTAACCTCATGGTGGAGCAAACTAATTTGTACGCTCATCAATTTTTGGCACAAAACCCGGTTCTTCATTTTCTACCTGGTCTCCTGTAGACGCAGTTGAAATGATGAAAAAAAAATTCAAAACAATCATATTAGTCAGAAGTGGCCAGGAACCAGTTTAGAAAACAGTAATAGTTCCCCCACCAAATAGTGAGGACTGACCATAAATCGTGGAGTACTCACAACAACATGCAAATAGAAGGAAAAATTGAGTAACCATAAACCACAAGAAAGTATGAAAAAAGTAAGAACAATCTTTATTTTTTCACATTAAAAGAGAATATCAAACATTCATAAATACATTTGAGGTGAAAATAGGAAAAAGACAGTCCTGATGACAATATTAGACTCAATAATAAGTAACTAGCCCAAAAAAATGTTCCATGCGGTATCAAATACCATAGATGACAGCAAGCAACATGTGCATCCATAAGAGTTAATCTGTTAGTGCCAAGCTCATGCCCAGTACCTAACTGCCAGTCACTCACCCATAGTATCGTTGTGAAGGAGGGGAGACAGCCCACTCGACCCCGACGCGCGTTTTGCCACGGCTTTCTCAAGGGGAGGTGTCTGGCGTCATCTACCCATATTATATACGCGGTGTCCCCGGTGTGGATAATCAAAGCGGCGCATGCCCAGCTGGACCGAGCGCATAGGTGGTAACTAGAGTTGAGCGACTTTGGTCGGATCGGGTTCCGTGAAACTCGAATGAAACAAAATAAGTTTCAGATGAAACTCGTTCGACTAGAGCAAAAAAAAGTTGGAGTTTCGTCCGACTTTTATTTCCCATTGATTTGCATTGGGGTCGGGTTTCGGACGAAACTCCGACTTTGTTTTGCTCTAGTCGGACGAGTTTCATCTGAAACTTATTTTGTTTCATTCGGGTTTCACGAAACCCGATCCGACCAAAGTCGCTCAACTCTAGTGGTAACCTATCCACTCAGACGTCATCAATATGCACGCGACCCATGGCCCGAGCCGCACATGATCAGCGCCATTTTTGTGAAGACTCACTGGAAGCAGCCACAATAAAGATGTTAAATAAAAACACAGTGCCGCCCTAATTCATGTTATATTCTAACTTTGGGATTTAATGTAATATATGAATAATCCTCACAAAATCTCTATTGGCCACAGTATAATAGCCCGGACAGTGTGTGACATATCTGTGTAGGTAACGCGCACATATTCAACGCCATATTTAGGGGGACTTTTAGTTAATCACCATAATGGCAACGTCAAATAGGAGACACTATAACCCCACTAAAAAGAATTACGAGAAGACAAAGGGCTTAGTACATAAAGCTCTCCCTAATAATACCATAGAGAGAGCGCTTAATCACAGATAATACAACTAATGCACAGTGTCATCATAAGACACAAACTTCTATATATACAATAATATTATATATTAAACATCACAGGTGAAAACTTAGGGCATTTTTCATGCGTTTTGACCTCACTTCTGCACGTGGTTTCATGGCCCACTGTCACTCAGATTATAGGTAGGGCCGATTACCTTCTCTGTCATCAGGACTGTCCTTTTCCTATTTTCACCTCAAATAATTTATGAATGTTTGATATTCTCTTTTAATGTGAAAAAATAAAGATTGTTCTTACTTTTTTCATACTTTCTTGTTGTGGTTTATGGTTACTCAATTTTTCCTTCTATTTGCAGTTGAAATGATGCAGTTTTGGGGCCTTGGTCCTTCACATGGGGATCCTGAAGAAGCCAGAACTTCGGTAATGTTGGAGTGTTGATATTTCATATAACACTCCAGTGTTCTGAATGATTGTGGCCCGGACGCGTTTTGAGGCCATCCTCAAATTCCTGCATTATACCAATAATGCACAGTGTCCCCAACGAGATGACCCCAACTTTCACCATCTGTTCAAAGTTCGGACGGTCATCGAACACTTCAACAAAAAGTTTGCTGAAGTGTACGTGCCCCAAAGGGACATCTGCGTGGAGGAGTCCTTAGTTCATTTTAGGCCGTGGTCATACTTGTGGGTACAATGCGAGAAACTCGCACTAGTCTATCGCATCAATACCCGGCACTGCCGCTGGCACTCTGTACCGGAGTGTGCGGCTGCATGTATTTCTATGCAGCTGCACACTCCGGTCCGAGTGTTGATGCGATAGACTAGCGCGAGTTTCTCGCATTGTTGCAAGTCTGACTCCAGAGCCTTAAGGGGAGACTCAGATTCTGAAGCTGTGTGAGAGTCCCTCAGGGTACAGCCACAGGTTTAGAGCTTACGAAGGAAAGGACACCAGGACTGAACCCCTTGAGTGTCCCCCGGTCCTTGGAGCACCCACTGCTGGATAAAGGTGATCACCTCTACACTGATAACTTTTATACCAGCATCCCACTCTACAAATCCCTCTCTGCACAAGGTACGGCAGCCTGCAGTACTGTCTACAAAAATCAGAGAGGCCTCCCGAAAACGCTACTTGGGCAGATGCTCAGAAGGGGTGACAGCAGAGCCCAATGTAGTGGCCACCTGCTGGTCAAGGACAAGAGGGATGTCCTTCTCTTGACCACCATACATGGTGATGGCAGCGCCCCTCAGCACTGTACGAGGTTCCTCTACACAGGTCAGCAAACCAACCTGTGTACTGGGGTACAACAAAAACATGGGGGGCATTGATCTCTCCGATCAACTCCTCCAACCATACAATGCTTTGAGAAAGGCCAAGATGTGGTACAAAAAGCTGTCCGTGCACATAGTACAGATGGCAATGCTCAACGCTTTCCTGCTGTGACGACGTGCAGGCCACACCGATACGTCGTACCTTCAGTTCCAGTAGGTAGTGGTTAAGGCCCTGATGTTTGGCACTCCGGAAGGAGCTCATATCGTACCAGGTCAACATTTCCCAGGGAGGTCCCGCAAACTGGAAAAAAAAGGCAAGTCGCAAAAAAGGTGCCGAGTGTGTTAGAAAACGGGAATACGCAAGGACACCATTTATCAATGCGACACCTGCCCCAAAAAACCTGGCACATCAGGGGCTCTCTAAACGCGACATGGCGTCCGATCTCAATTCCAGGCAATTTTGGTTTGAAAAAGTAAAACGGCGCTCCTTCCATTCTGAGCTCTGCCATGCGCCCAAACAGTAGTTTACCCCCACATATGGGGTATCAGCGTACTCAGGACAAATTGCACAACTTTATCTGTCCATTTTCTCCTCTTACCTTTGTGAAGATAAAAAAAAATGTTGCTAAAAGATAATTTTTGTGACTAAAAATATAAATACTTGAATGTGGTTTTGAGCACCGTGAGGGGTGCAGTTTTTAGAATGGTGTCACTTTTGGGTATTTTCTATCATATAGACCACTCAAAGGGACTTCAAATGTGAGGTGGTCCCTAAAAATAAATGGTGTAAAAATGAGAAATCGCTGGTCAACTTTTAACCCTATAACTTCCTAACAAAAAAAACAATTTGTTTCCAAAATTGTGCTGATGTAAAGTAGACATGTGGGAAATGTTACTTAAGTTTTTTGGTGCCGTATCTCTGTGATTTAAGGGCATAAAATTTCAAGCAAAATTTTCACCAAATTTCCATTTTTCTTTTTTACACAAACACAAGTCATATCAAAGAAATGTTCCCACTAACATGAAGTGCAATATGTGACGAGAAAACACTGTCAGAATCACCGGGATCCATGGAAGCACCAGAGGTATCACCTCATAAAGGGACGGGGGTCAGAACTGTGAGAATTGGCCCGGGCATTAACCTGCAAACCACCGGGGGTAAAGGGGTTAATGGCCTTTCAGTGCGGTGTATCTAGTGACAGACACGTGACGCTTCCGACGCCCCTGTGCCATCTGTCACCAAGCAGGGGACGCAGGAAGGGAATTGCTTGCACCACAAATTTTTAGGGGCTTCATTGCAAAAAGGGGTGAATACATATGCACATGACAATTTTTATCCCATAAATGTGATTTACTGTATCTGTAATTTGCATGTAACCCTTCTCATGTACAGCGCCATGGAACCAATGGGGCTAGAGAAATAACAATTTACTCAGATTTGTCTCACTTCACCAACTTAGACTAGTGCTGATACATCGCACACAAATCGGATTACAAAGACATCTTCACAAAGGTTGTAATGTAGCAAAATAGGTAAAAAGCCAAAGGGGGTGAATACTTTCACAAGCCACTGTAGCAGAGCGGAGACTGTGTGTAGCGCACAAGTGTGGCGATTTCTATGCACGGACCAATGTGGTGACAGTTGTATAAGACCCGGCTGCCCCGGTCCGTCCACCCCTGCAGAACACTGCGTGGTGATGGGGAAATTGCACAGCTCTGCAATACAACAAAATGGCGCCATAGTGCCCGGGTGTGCCCACTGGGCTGTCCAGTCAGCTGCTGGTGGCAGCCGCAGTGCGGGAGGTGTGGGCAGACACTAACCACTGGGTGTGCCCACTGGGCTGTCCAGTCAGCTGCTGGTGGCAGCCGCAGTGCGGGAGGTGTGGGCAGACACTAACCACTGGGTGTGCCCACTGGGCTGTCCAGTCAGCTGCTGGTGGCAGCCGCAGTGCGGGAGGTGTGGGCAGACACTAACCACTGGGTGTGCCCACTGGGCTGTCCAGTCAGCTGCTGGTGGCAGCCGCAGTGCTGGAGGTGTGGGCAGACACTAACCACTGGGTGTGCCCACTGGGCTGTCCAGTCAGCTGCTGGTGGCAGCCGCAGTGCTGGAGGTGTGGGCAGACACTAACCACTGGGTGTGCCCACTGGGCTGTCCAGTCAGCTGCTGGTGGCAGCCGCAGTGCTGGAGGTGTGGGCAGACACTAACCACTGGGTGTGCCCACTGGGCTGTCCAGTCAGCTGCTGGTGGCAGCCGCAGTGCGGGAGGTGTGGGCAGACACTAACCACTGGGTGTGCCCACTGGGCTGTCCAGTCAGCTGCTGGTGGCAGCCGCAGTGCGGGAGGTGTGGGCAGACACTAACCACTGGGTGTGCCCACTGGGCTGTCCAGTCAGCTGCTGGTGGCAGCCGCAGTGCGGGAGGTGTGGGCAGACACTAACCACTGGGTGTGCCCACTGGGCTGTCCAGTCAGCTGCTGGTGGCAGCCGCAGTGCTGGAGGTGTGGGCAGACACTAACCACTGGGTGTGCCCACTGGGCTGTCCAGTCAGCTGCTGGTGGCAGCCGCAGTGCTGGAGGTGTGGGCAGACACTAACCACTGGGTGTGCCCACTGGGCTGTCCAGTCAGCTGCTGGTGGCAGCCGCAGTGCGGGAGGTGTGGGCAGACACTAACCACTGGGTGTGCCCACTGGGCTGTCCAGTCAGCTGCTGGTGGCAGCCGCAGTGCGGGAGGTGTGGGCAGACACTAACCACTGGGTGTGCCCACTGGGCTGTCCAGTCAGCTGCTGGTGGCAGCCGCAGTGCTGGAGGTGTGGGCAGACACTAACCACTGGGTGTGCCCACTGGGCTGTCCAGTCAGCTGCTGGTGGCAGCCGCAGTGCGGGAGGTGTGGGCAGACACTAACCACTGGGTGTGCCCACTGGGCTGTCCAGTCAGCTGCTGGTGGCAGCCGCAGTGCGGGAGGTGTGGGCAGACACTAACCACTGGGTGTGCCCACTGGGCTGTCCAGTCAGCTGCTGGTGGCAGCCGCAGTGCTGGAGGTGTGGGCAGACACTAACCACTGGGTGTGCCCACTGGGCTGTCCAGTGAGCTGCTGGTGGCAGCTGCAGTGCGGGAGGTGTGGGCAGACACTATGTATCTGAGACTTAACAAATTAACATCGCCGCCCTCGATGACCACAGCATTAATAATTGTTAACTTCATTTTGTTTTACAAATAATTGATTACAGTCAATAATATAACAATTGCTACATTCCTTTTAAATAGTTTTTTCCTTAGCTGTAACATTCAGCTCCGTGGTTTGTTCTGCACATACACTGCTGTCACTATGTGTATATAGAAACAGCATTTCAACAAGCACAGGGTTCTGACAGAGCAACGATGCTGGGCCCAAAGGGCATCAGGGCCGACAGTGAGAGCAACGATGCTGGGCCCAAAGGGCATCAGGGCCGACAGTGAGAGCAACGATGCTGGGCCACAGGGCATCAGGGCCGACAGTGAGAGCAACGATGCTGGGCCACAGGGCATCAGGGCCGACAGTGAGAGCAACGATGCTGGGCCACAGGGCATCAGGGCCGACAGAGCAACGATGCTGGGCCACAGGGCCGACAGTGAGAGCAACGATGCTGGGCCACAGGGCATCAGGGCCGACAGTGAGAGCAACGATGCTGGGCCACAGGGCATCAGGGCCGACAGTGAGAGCAACGATGCTGGGCCACAGGGCATCAGGGCCGACAGAGCAACGATGCTGGGCCACAGGGCATCAGGGCCGACAGTGAGAGCAACGATGCTGGGCCACAGGGCATCAGGGCCGACAGTGAGAGCAACGATGCTGGGCCACAGGGCATCAGGGCCGACAGTGAGAGCAACGATGCTGGGCCACAGGGCATCAGGGCCGACAGCGAGAGCAACGATGCTGGGCCACAGGGCATCAGGGCCGACAGCGAGAGCAACGATGCTGGGCCACAGGGCATCAGGGCCGACAGCGAGAGCAACGATGCTGGGCCACAGGGCATCAGGGCCGACAGTGTGAGCAACGATGCTGGGCCACAGGGCATCAGGGCCGACAGTGTGAGCAACGATGCTGGGCCACAGGGCATCAGGGCCGACAGTGTGAGCAACGATGCTGGGCCACAGGGCATCAGGGCCGACAGAGCAACGATGCTGGGCCACAGGGCATCAGGGCCGACAGTGAGAGCAACGATGCTGGGCCACAGGGCATCAGGGCCGACAGTGAGAGCAACGATGCTGGGCCACAGGGCATCAGGGCCGACAGTGAGAGCAACGATGCTGGGCCACAGGGCATCAGGGCAGACAGCGAGAGAAACGATGCTGGGCCACAGGGCATCAGGGCCGACAGCGAGAGCAACGATGCTGGGCCACAGGGCATCAGGGCCGACAGCGAGAGCAACGATGCTGGGCCACAGGGCATCAGGGCCGACAGCGAGAGCAACGATGCTGGGCCACAGGGCATCAGGGCCGACAGCGAGAGCAACGATGCTGGGCCACAGGGCATCAGGGCCGACAGTGAGAGCAACGATGCTGGGCCCAAATGGCATCAGGGCCGACAGTGAGAGCAACGATACTGGGCCACAGGGCATCAGGGCCGACAGAGCAATGATGCTGGGCTACAGGGCATCAGGGCCGACAGTGACTGGTCAGGATAGAAACAGCACAAACCCCCTGATCTCCCCTGCAGCTGCGGGGTGCAGACTACCTGGGTCACCACACGGTCCACTAAACAGAAGAGCTGGGGCCATCTGAGCAGAGACTCAGGAAAAGAGAAAAACCTGGAAGTACAGAAACGCTGGCCCTTTAATGGGTGGCAACATCACAACTCTTACACCCAAGTCCGTGGTCACATGTCCTCATTACACCCCCCCACAATGGCGCGAGGTCCGGCCGACCGGTCACATGACTGTGTGATTCTGGATCCTCTGCCAGCGCTGGACAGAGCAGAGCCTTTATCCTGTGAATTACAAAGCCCCCCGGTATAAGTGTGGCCCCTGGAAACGCGCCTGTAGGAGTCCTGACCACCCCTGCAGTATACCGCTCAGCGGATGCAGGCGCTGGCTGTGATCAGCGTGTGAACTGCCGCCCATCGCTCCGGCCGCCCCGATTCACATGCTTGTAGATCTTTGCTTTCTGCAGATTTTTACACTTTTGGTATCCGAATCCGCCACCTCCGCCGCGTTTCTGGAGCTTCTTCCCACCACTACTGTTAACATCTGAGCATATGGAGTAAAGGAAGAAAACGGAGGAAAATCAGCCGACACCAGCGCGCGGTACGGGGGAAACGCGCCAGCGTCTAGGGGGCTTCCCCTAAAGGGACCCTGGCAGCAGTCTCCTCCTGCAGGACCCAATCTCACCGTCATCCTCAGCGTCACATTCCACAAACTCATCTACAGGGGATTCTCACACAATCAGAATAGCATAGAGTTAATTTATTTCAGTTCTTCAATACAGACAGTGCCTCTCCTCTCTTCTATAGAGTCATCACACCCAGAGTGATCTATTCCACAGGTTTATTTCTGGTAATGATGATGATTGTGGCTTACAGCCAGTGAGAACCCAGAAGTCATTGCCTCAGGAAATGTAGAATACTTTATAACACCAGCCTGAAAAATGATTGTAAAACACCAAGGTTACTTACCGGTAGCTGGTTTTTCCGGAGCCCACGACGGCACACATGAAAGAAGGGATCCGCCCAGCCAGGACAGGAACCCTACTGAAGATAAAAGGGGCGGTACCTCTCCCTCGCTTCAGTTGGTTTACAGAGCACATGAGAGGCCCCCCGGGTTAGTACACATGGTAAAAAACTATCACCACATTATATCAAAAAAAAAAAAAAAAAAAAAAAAACACAACCAAACTATAGTGCACACCAAAGGAGTGAAAAGGGGGGGAATATACGGTGCCGTCATGGGCTCCGGAAAAACCGGCTACCGGTAAGTAACCTTGGTGTTTTCCCGTCTCCCATGACGGCACACGAGAGACTTTTGTAGAATAAGACACCTTAGGGAGGGATCACCACTTGCAGCACCCTTCTACCAAAGGATAGGTCAGTAGAGGAAGATAGATCAAGTCGGTAGTGCTTAAAAAAGGTCAAAGGTGAGGACCAAGTAGCGGCTTTACAAATCTGCTCAATCGACACCTCAGCCTTCTCTGCCCAGGAGGCAGCCACGGCTCTGTTGGAGTGAGCCTTGATGCCTTCTGGAACCGGAGCGCCACTTGCGGAGTAGGATAACATAATGGCCTCCCTGATCCATCTGGCAATGTTACTCTTAGCTACCCCGTACCCTTTTCTACTACCCTGAAAGGCTACAAACAGGGACTGATCTTTCCTCCACTGACTAGTTACTGACATATATTGTACTATGGCTCTCTTTACGTCCAATGTATGGAACTTTTGCTCCCCAGGGTTTCTAGGATTATTACAGAAAGATGGCAAGGAGATTTCCTGAGTCCTATGAAAGTTTTGGACCACCTTGGGGAGATAGGCCGGGTCTGGTCTTAGAACCACTGGGTCATCCAAGATCTGTGTATATGGAGGACATATAGATAGAGCTTGTAGGTCGCTCACTCTTCGGGCTGATGTTAAGGCTACCAGTAAGACAGTTTTAAGTGTAAGTAGCTTTGGTGACAGCTCTAGTCGTGGTTCAAAGGGATCTTTGGTTAAGGCCTCTAAGACTAGGTTGAGGTCCCAGGGTGGTATCTTTGGAATAATGACCGGCCTTGACCTGCCACAGGACTTTATGAATCGGGAAACAAACCTATTGGCTGCTAAGTTGCAGTTATATAGGGCCCCCAAAGCTGAGACTTGGACTTTGAGTGTGTTAGTGGCTAACCCCAGTTGCAGCCCCGACTGTAAGAATTCTAGGATAGGTCCCACTGGCGCTACATCCCCCAAGGGTTCCCCCAGGAAGTCTAGGAACTTTTTCCACGTTGTACCATAGATTTGGGATGTTATAGGTTTCCTACTTTTCAACAGGGTGGAGACTAACCCTGGAGAGAATCCCTGGCGACTCAGTAGCGCCCTCTCAAATTCCAGGCTGCAAGATGGAAGCCTTTCACCTGAGAGTGGACCACTGGTCCCTGGGAAAGCAGGTCTGGAATCTCTGGTAATATCCATGGATCTGTCACTGACATGGGTCTCAGAAGGGAGAACCAAGGCCTCCTTGGCCAAAACGGAGCTATATTTTCTACCCCCTTTATGTGCAGTGCTGTGATGGATAACAGATGTTGTTCTCCTAGCTGGAAGAGTAGATCCGATAATTGCATGAGGCCCCGAGATCTCGTTCCTCCCTGGTGATTGATGTAGGCTACTACTGCCTGATTGTCCGTCATGACCCGGGTGTGGCGGCCCCGAAGTAAGTGAAGGAAATATTTCACGGCTTTTTCCACTGCCCATAGTTTTTACATTTGAACTCTGATCGTTTTCTAGTGAGGACCAGGTCCCCTGTATCGAGTGGGATCTCAGGTGTGCTCCCCATCCTGTGGCACTCTCGTCTGTTGTAATGATGTCCTCGACTGGTTTTTGCCACGGGACACCAACTGTTGGATTCTTTTCTACAGTCCACCAGAGCAGGGAATCTCTTACAGCCACTGAGAGACCTAGTTTGCCTTCTAAATGTCCTTTTAATTGTATCTGTGCTGACAGAACGTCCCACTGTAGTTGTCTTAAGTTGTACTGCGCCCATGCTACTGCGGGTATGCATGATGTCAGTGAGCCTAAAAGGGACATTGCGTTCCTCAGTGTCATATTTGGTCTTTGTATTGCTGTGCGAGCTAGGCCTCTTATCTTGGTCACTTTGTTCTCTGTCAGGAGGCAGCGTTGTCGCTCGGAGTCCAATATCAACCCTAGGAAGGATTGCTCTTTTACTGGGGTTAACCTTGACTTGGGGATGTTTACTATCCATCCTAGTCCTACTAGAATTGCTATCACTTCACTTGATGTGCGCAGTGGGACTCCGACCTCCCTATTACAAGAAAGTCGTCCAGGTATGGGACAATCCCCATGTCCCTGGAACGAAGAAAATACATTACTTCCGCCATCACTTTGGTGAATACTCTGGGGGCTGTAGACAGGCCAAGCGGAAGGGCTGTGTACTGGTAGTGTTTCACCTGCCCCTGGACATAGAGCGCTACTCTCAAATATTTTTGATACTCCCGATGAATTGGGATGTGATAGTGCCATGAGGCAGTGCTGGAACAGGATCTTTGTGGCCGTATTGATTGACTCCATTTTGAAGGAGCAATTGTCTACCCACTGATTGAGCCTCCTCAGGTTGACATTGGTTCTCCAAAAACATATAGCCGGATCCTCTTCTTTCTTTAAAGTCCCAGCTTTTTCTATCTCCCGGGGGACGACCCCTGTTAAATCTCCTCCTCCGAAAGGGCTGCTTTTTAGGTTCTCCTGGAAATCGGGGAAAGCTTTTCTTCCTATCCCCCGCATGTTCCAAAATCTCTTCTAGTTTTTTTCCGAAGAGGAATTGGCCATCGCATGGAATGGAACACAACTTATGCTTAGAGGGTAAATCTCTGGGACACCCTTTAAGCCACAGGGCTCGTCTTGCTGCATTTGACAGGCTTGCTGCTCTAGCTGTCAATCTTGCGGAATCTGCGGAGGAATCCGCTAGGAAAGCTGCTGCTCCGTGTACCAGTGTCAGATTAGACAGAATTTCGTCCCTAGGAACTCTATCCCTGATCTGGTCCTCTATTTGTTGCAGCCAGACCATGAGGGCACGAGCGGTACAGGTACCAGCTATCGCTGGCTTCAATCCACCTGCTGAAGCTTCCCAGATGTGCTTTAGGAAACAGTCTGCTTTTTTATCAAGCGGGTCTTTCAACATGACCGAGTCCTCTACTGGTAGAGATACCTTTTTTTGAGGATTTGGCTACGGCCCCATCAATTTTGGGGACTTTTTCCCAGGTCTCTGAATCCTTTTGTTCAAAAGGGTACCTCCTTTTTGATGTAGAAGGTAAGCTCCCTGACCTCTCAAGAGTTTTCCCCTATAGCCGCTGCCATCTTGGATCCTGGCGCCGCCTCCCGACGTCACGCGGGCACGCCCTGAAGCGGCCGCTCCCGACGCTGCTTTCTCCGTGCTCCAGGATGCAGCAGAGGGGGAGATGGCGGCGCGGCAGCCAAGGCAGAGCCCCAGGCCGTGCTGCTTCTGCGCCCGCTCAGACGCTGAGCCCCCAGGGGACCCGCGGACGGCGCTTCCCTCTCCCGACGCACGGCGCCCAGGACCCTGCCTGTTCTTCCACGCCGGCACGAGAGGGGCAGGTACGTGATCTTCAGTACATGGGTCCCCGTCAGGACAGGAAACCCAACTGAAGCGAGGGAGAGGTACCGCCCCTTTTATCTTCAGTAGGGTTCCTGTCCTGACTGGGCGGATCCCCTCTCTCATGTGTGCCGTCATGGGAGACGGGAAAATCTGAAATGTTGTCCTCCTGAAACGTATGATCAGTAAATGTCCTCAATACTTGGTCAGGGCTCCTCTGCATCAATTACTGCATCAATGCGGCGTGGCATGGAGGTGATCAGCCTGTGGCACTGCTGAGGGGTTATGGAAGCCCAGGTTGCTTTGATAGCAGCCTTCAGTTCGTCTGCATTGTGGGGTCTGGTGTCTCATCTTCCTCCTGACAATACTCCATAGATTCTCCATGGGGTTAAGGTCAGGCGAGTTTGCTGCCAATCAAGCCCAGTGACACTGTTGTGTGTACACCAGGTATTGGTACTTTTGGCAGTGTGGACAGGGGTCAAGTCCTGCTGGAGAATGACATTTCCATCTCCATAAAGCTTGTTGGTAGAGGGAAGCATGAAGAGCTCTAAAATGTCCTGGTAGACGGCTGCGCTGACTTTGGTCTTGATAAAACACAGTGGACCTACACCAGCAGATGACATGGCTCCCCAAACCATCACTGACTGTGGAGACTTCACACTGGACCTCCAGCAGCTTGGATTGTGGCCTCTCCACTCTTCCTCCAGACTCTGGGACCACTGACAACAGTCCGGTTCGTCTTCTCCTTGGCCCAGGTAAGACGCTTCTGGCGTTGTCTATTGGTCATGAGTGGCTGACACAAGGAATGTGACACTTGTAGACCATGTCCTGGATACGTCTGTGTGTGAAGCAATGACTCCAGCAGCAGTCCGCTCCTCGTGAATCTCCCCCACATTACTGTATGGCCTTTTCCTAACAATCCTTTCCAGGCTGCGGTTATCCCGGTGGCTTGTGCTCCTTTTTCTACCACAATTTTTCCTTCCACTCCACTTCCCATTATTATTCTTGGATACAGCGCTCTGTGAACAGCCGGCTTCTTTAGCAATGACCTTTTGTGGCTTCCCCTCCTTGTGGAGTGTGTCAGTGACTGCCTTCTGGACATCTGTCAGGTCAGCAGTCTTCCCCATGATTGTGGAGCTAATGAAACAGACTAAGGGACCTTTATAAACGCATAGGAGCCTGTACAGGGGTTTATTGATAATTATTCTAATTTCCTGAGATAATGACTTTTGGGTTCTCATTGGCTGTAAGCCATAATCATCAACATTACCAGAAATAAACCCGTGAAATAGATCCCTCTGTGTGTAATGACTCTATAGAATAGAGGAGAGTCACTTTTGGTATTGAAGAACTGAAATACATTCACTTTTTCACGATATTCTAATTTTGTGAGAAGCTCCTGTATCCGGACGCCTCTGCATATGCCCAAAACAGCCTGTAAGTGCTCCGGCGAGGTCTATAAATCAGGGCGATCCGATGGGCGTCATAGCAGCGGTACCGGTCCCCCCTCTGCTGCTAAATGTTGTCCTCTCACTGTGATAAAGGTGGATGACGCGATCTGTATAGTCAAAATTTCACAGGCGCAGGGACACCGCCAGCCCGCGCACGGAGGGACACGTCTTTCTGGATCGCGACTACTGGAACCATTTCACCCATATTCTTTCGTTTCCTGCAGCTGGAATTAAACTTTTCTTCTGCAATTTCCTGTGTAACAAAATATGGGTGAAATGGTTCCAGTAAACAGGGACCGGAAAGATGTGTGCCAGTGCATGCGCGGTTAGGTTTTAGGGTATGCCTGCAGTAGGCCGGAGCACAGTGCACCTGCAAGCGATGGTCCCTGCACTGGCGCGAGACCGACACCGCGAAATGATGCCCATCAAACCGCTCGGATTTGCAGACCTCGCTGCAGCACTTAAAGGCTGTTTCGAGGATATACAAGTTTCTAGAATGTGGAGCTGAGGACACCGGTGGGCTTGGGTCATGCATGAACACACTGCTGTTCCCTTTAAAGTCACAGCAGAGTCATCTCTGATCGACCAAACCTGGGTTGTCAGCAAAAGTCCTGGCAAACCCCCAAGTTATGTCGTAACACCTCTTCCCCGGCTCCCCCTTCCTTCAGTGATATCAGAGAGGCCCAACACTATCTGACAGCAGGTAAAGGATACTGAGGTCGACAAACGGCGGGATCCGGAACCCGAAGGAGAGACAGACTTTGGGCAAATCCAAGGTGTTCACGTTGAATATCTGCTTGTGGGAGTGCGAGTCGTACGCCCGGATATAAGCCTTGTACGCCTCCTGCGCAGACTTGTGCAGATAGTAATTCTTCTCTATCAGTTTCTCCAGCTGAAATAAGAAATCATCATCATCGTCATTGTCGTCTCCTTTAGCCCCCGGCGACCCACTAGTTGGGGTCTGTGAGGGACAGGAGAAGATGTATTATTGGTGGTGGTCCAAGCTATGGATGGTCCATACCTGAGACTGGATATCTGAAATTTTATTCCAGGAGAACTCAAACTCACTGAGCGGCACCTGGAACAGAAAATGGATGTGAGTAATGGAGGGGGTGTAGAGGCGGTGGAGTGGCAGGGGGCTGCGCGGTGATGAAGAGGCGGTGGAGTGGCAGGGGGCTGCGCGGTGATGAAGAGGCGGTGGAGTGGCAGGGGGCTGCGCGGTGATGAAGAGGCGGTGGAGTGGCAGAAGGGGGTGTGAGGTGATGAAGAGGCGGTGGAGTGGCAGAAGGGGGTGTGAGGTGATGAAGAGGCGGTGGAGTGGCAGAAGGGGGTGTGAGGGCAGGAGAGGAAGGAAGCAGAGGGAGTGAAGAGGCAGGAAGGGGTGTGGGGAGAGGCAGCAGACGAATGATGGAGGTGGAGGAGTGGCAGGGTCCAGAAGGTGTAGGGAGTGGGGAGAGAAGGAAGCGAAGAGGGGGACGAGGCGATGGACTCACCTTAGCTTGTTTTAGGTATCTCAGGAAGCCAAGCTCCTCGGGACGTAGTATCAGTAAAGCGTGTCCCCGGCCACCAATTCCCCGCGCCGTTCGGCCCACCCTGTGGATATATTCCTGTAGAGAACATCCAGTCACCACTCATCATCCACATCCCCGCCACAATAACACACAATGGTGGGACACTCACCTTGGGGTCATCAGGGGGGTCGTACTGCACAATCCAGTCCACCTCTGGGATGTCCAGTCCTCGGGCGGCAACGTCTGTGCACAAGAGGATCCCAGAGTCTGCGTTGCAGAACTGGAAGAAGGTGGTGGTCCGCTTCGTCTGCTTCTGCTTTCCCTGGAGGAAAAGTGGAAGGACCAAGCATGAAGAAAGGAAATGGGCCACCAGACACGGGGTCTACAGCACAAAAAAGGGAAGGAAGAGTCTCCACCACAACACGAGCCATCTATACTACCCCGACTCACGTGAATGGCCATCACCGGAAGGTCAATGTAGTTCAGGAGCTCGTAGTGGAATTTCACGGACATGCAGGACGAGAAGAAAACCATCATCTTCTTCTTCCGATTCTTCTTTAGGAACGTGAAAAGCAGCAAGAAACGCTTCTCAGAGGGGCAAACTACGTAACCCTGCGCCAGGGACAGAAAATGTCATGTCAGGGGTTCGCTCAGTCTGAGTCCCCGGAGATCACTGGGCACTAAGAGGAGATAAGACCCCTCACCCCACACAACTGCCCATTTATGCCCTTTTGATTTGTTCCTCCTGTTTTCCCAAACTCTGTAATGTTATTTTCCCAAAGACCTCGAGGTGAAAGCGCTTCACTTTTCAGAGACCAATTGTTTTGTTTTAAAAGTTTTAAATGACACCATCCACAATGTACAGGAACACGAGAGACACCCCCCCCCCCCCCCCCGAGTCAGGGGAAAATGGTGAACAACCTGCAACACCGCCGTCTGCTTATTTCTTTGCGGTTTTGTTTTTACCATTTTGTCGGCAAGCGGTCACCAGACAGGAAGCGACAAGTGGACGCAGGGCGGGGGTGAACAGGCAGGCGGCCCCCAGACAGGAGCGACAAGCAGACGCAGGGCAGGGGTGAACAGGCGGGCAGCCCCCAGACAGGAGCAACAAGCAGACGCAGGGCAGGGGTGAACAGGCGGGCAGCCCCCAGACAGGAGCGACAAGCGGACGCAGGACGGGGGTGAACAGGCGGGCCGCCCCCAGACAGGGGCGACAAGCGGACACAGGGCGGGGGTGAACAGGCGGGCGGCCCCTAGACAGGAGAGACAAGCGGGGGCAGGGGAGAACAGGCGGGCGGCCCCCAGACAGGGGCGACAAGCGGACGCAGGGCGGGGGTGAACAGGCGGGCGGCCCCCAGACAGGGGCGACAAGTGGACGCAGGGCGGGGGTGAACAGGCGGGCGGCCCCTAGACAGGGGCGACAAGCGGACGCAGGGCGGGGGAGAACAGGCGGGCGGCCCCCAGACAGGGGCGACAAGCGGACGCAGGGCGGGGGTGAACAGGCGGGCAGCCCTCAGACAGGGGCGACAAGCGGACGCAGTGTGAACAGGTGGGCAGCCCTCAGACAGGGGCGACAAGCGGACGCAGGGCGGGGGTGAATAGGCGGGCGGCCCCCAGACAGGGGCGACAAGCGGACGCAGGGCACGGGTGAACAGGCGGGCAGCCCCCAGACAGGAGTGACAAGCGGACGCAGGGGTGAACAGGCGGGCGGCCCCCAGACAGGGGCGACAAGCGGACGCAGGGCGGGGGTGAACAGGCGGGCGGCCCCCAGACAGGGGCGACAAGCGGACGCAGGGCAGGGGTGAACAGGCGGGCGGCCCCCAGACAGGAGTGACAAGCGGACGCAGGGGTGAACAGGCGGGCGGCCCCCAGACAGGCGCGACAAGCGGACGCAGGGCAGGGGTGAACAGGCGGGCGGCCCCCAGACAGGGGCGACAAGTGGACGCAGGGCGGGGGTGAACAGGCGGGCGGCCCCCAGACAGGGGCGACAAACGGACGCAGGGCGGGGGTGAACAGGCGGGCGGCCCCCAGACAGGGGCGACAAACGGAAGCAGGGCGGGGGTGAACAGGTGTGGGGCCATAGAATCATAGAATCATAGAATCGTAGAGTTGGAAGGGACCTCATGGGCCATCTGGTCCAACCCCCTGCTCAAAGCAGGATTCGCTAAATCATCCCAGTCAGATGTCTGTCCAGCCTCTGTTTGAAGACTTCCATTGAAGGAGAACTCACCACTTCTCGTGGCAGCCTGTTCCACTCATTGATCACTCTAACTGTCAAAAAGTTTTTTCTAATATCTAATCTGTGTCTCTTCCCATTCAGTTTCATCCCATTGCTTCTAGTCTTTCCTTGTGCAAATGAGAATAAAGTTGATCCTTCTACAATGTGACAGCCCTTTAGATATTTGTAGACAGCTATTAAGTCTCCTCTCAGTCTTCTCTTTTGCAAACTAAACATTCCCAAATCCTGCAACCTTTCCTCATAAGACAGGGTTTGCAGACCGGTCACCATTCTGGTCGCTCTTTTCTGAGGGGGCGACAGGACAGAAGTGATGAAGGGGGGAGGGTGGTGTCAACAAGGGTGATGACTGGACAGACGGCAGGTGGTAATTGTATGGGGTTGAGGGTAACAGGCGATGGGAGAGGTCGCTGGACAGGGAAACGGCAGAAGCGATGGAGGGGTTGGGTGGCCGGACGGGGGCGGCAGAGGCGTCCGAGTGGTTGGGTCGCTGGACGGGGCAGCAGAGATGATGGAGGGGTTGGGTCGCCGGACGGGGGCGGCAGAGGTGAGGGAGAGGTTGGGTCACTGGACGGGGCGGCAGAGGTGATGGAGAGGTTGGGTCGCCGGATGGGGGCGGCAGAGGCGTCCGAGTGGTTGGGTGGCCGGACGGGGGTGGCTGAGGTGATAGAGGGGTTGGGTCGCCGGACGGGGCGGCAGAGGTGATGGAGGGGTGGGGTCGCCGGACGGGGCAGAAGAGGTGATGGAGGGGTGGGGTCGCCGGACGGGGCAGCAGAGGTGATGGAGGGGTTGGGTCGCCGGACGGGGTGTCAGTCCTAAACCATCCCCGACCTCCCTCCAATAACGCAGTGGTGGCCACCGGCTGCCGCTACTCACCTGTTCCAGACCCTCCACCGTCGCTGTGTCCTTGTGGTCATCCACACCCACATACAGTGGCTCCTTCTTCAGGGAGATCCGGGCCAAGTCCTCCACCTTCCGGGTCAGAGTGGCAGAGAACAGCATGGTCTGCCGGCGCTCTGTGGGGGCAAGAGACGACCGTCTGCTACATGCATCTACACACTAGAGAGCACGGCGCCCCCCACTGGCGCCAGCGGTCACTCACTTGGCAGGAGGTTGATGATTTGCTTCAGTTCCTGCTCGAACCCGACCTCCAGGATGCGATCGGCCTCGTCGATCACCAGACACTGCAGGTTCTTGTACATGAACCCGGGCGTGTTCTGCAGAGGAGAGAGCGGTCACGATGGCTGCACATTGTGTCCCCGCTGCTGCTCGGGCACACTCCTGCCGCCGCTCACCTGCATGTGGTCCAGGAGCCGCCCAGGGGTCGCCACCACAATGTTAATCCCATTGGCGAGTTTCTGAGCTTCTGCCGAACGATTGCTGCCGCCCATTATCAGCCCATAGGTGTGAACATGATGGGCCATCAGCTCCTTCAGGACCCCGTACGTCTGCATGGCAAGCTCCCGTGTGGGGGACAAGATGAGAACCCCCGTACCTTCAGAGAGAAAACGAAGGGTTAACACAAGCTGCTGCACCGGATCATTGGACATGAGTCAGGAGGTCACACCTCATACCCTCGGGGGTCCTGCCGCCCCACCACAACCAGCTCAGAACTCACCATTCCGGGGCATAAACTTCAGCTTGTAGACCAATTCTATGGCCGGGATGAGGAAAGCGAGAGTTTTACCGCTACCGGTGCGGGCGGCGGCCATGACATCCCTGCAACACAGGAAGAGCGGTTATACCAGGCACGCACCCCCCCCCCCCGTATCCTCACCCACCCCACGTGTGTAACCCCCCCGTATCCTCACCCACCCCACGTGTGTACCCCCCGTATCCTCACCTACCCCGCGTGTGTACCCCCGTATCCCCACACGCCCCACGTGTGTACCCCCCGGCATCCTCACACGCCCCGTGTGTGTACCCCCCGGCATCCTCACACGCCCCGTGTGTGTACCCCCCGGCATCCTCACACGCCCCGTGTGTGTACCCCCCGGCATCCTCACACGCCCCGTGTGTGTACCCCCCGGCATCCTCACACGCCCCGTGTGTGTACCCCCCGGCATCCTCACACACCCCGTGTGTGTACCCCCCGGCATCCTCACACGCCCCGTGTGTGTACCCCCCGGCATCCTCACACGCCCCGTGTGTACCCCCCGGCATCCTCACACGCCCCGTGTGTACCCCCCGGCATCCTCACACGCCCCGTGTGTACCCCCCGGCATCCTCACACGCCCCGTGTGTACCCCCCGGCATCCTCACACGCCCCGTGTGTACCCCCCGGCATCCTCACACGCCCCGTGTGTACCCCCCGGCATCCTCACACGCCCCGTGTGTACCCCCCGGCATCCTCACACGCCCCGTGTGTACCCCCCGGCATCCTCACACGCCCCGTGTGTACCCCCCGGCATCCTCACACGCCCCGTGTGTACCCCCGTATCCTCATACACCCTGTGCGTATGTGCGTTGCATTGGTGGCTCACCGGCCCTCCAGGAGTGGTCGCACAGTTTTATGCTGAATTTCCATCATGTGGGTGAACCCCATCTCCGCCACGGCCCTCAGCGTGTTCTCATTGACGAGATCGGCCAGGGAAGAGAACGCCGTGTCCTCGAACGCCCCTAAATACAAAGCAGAGATGAGCACCGGCCGCCGACACTGGACAGAGCCACATCCACCCATCATGGCGACATCTGCCCAACAGATGGGATCGCTCACCTGTCAGCCCCATGGGTAGTCCAGGCTCCTCCTCCTCACCCGTCTCTGGGCCGCTCACCGCCGGCTCCTCCTCGCCCGGCTCTGGGCCGCTCACCGCCGGCTCCTCCTCCTCGCCCGCCTCTGGGCCGCTCAATGCCGGCTCCTCCTCCTCGCCCGCCTCTGGGCCGCTCACCGCCGGCTCCTCTTCCTCACCTGCCTCTGGGCCGCTCACCGCCGGCTCCTCCTCCTCGCCCGCCTCTGGGCCGCTCACCGCCGGATCCTCATTCTTTGGTCTTTTTGCAGCTAATGAGAAGACACAATCAGATGACCTCACACCGCCGACCGGCCGCCTCTCACGGGACCTTACCCCGCCCACCAGCCGCCTCACATGTGACCTCACCCCGCCCACCGGCAGCCTCACACGGGACCTCACCCCGCCCACCAGCAGCCTCACACGGGACCTCACCCCACCCGACTCACAAAGGACCTTATCCCGCCCACCAGCCGCCTCACACGGGACCTCCCCCGCCCACCAGCCACCTCACATGGGACCTCCACCTCACACGGGGCCTCACCTCGACCACCTCTCATGGGAACTCACCCCGCCCACCTCTCACGGGAACTCACCCCGCCCACCAGCAGCCTCTCACGGGAAATCACCCCGCCCACCCTCACACGGGACCTCACCCCGCCCACCGGCAGCCTCACACGGGACCTCACCCCGCCCACCGGCAGCCTCACACGGGACCTCACCCCGCCCACCGGCAGCCTCACACGGGACCTCACCCCGCCCACCGGCAGCCTCACATAGGACCTCACCCGGGACCTCCCCTGCCCACCGGCCGCCTCACATGGGACCTCCCCCACCCACCTCACACGGGGCCTCACCTCGCTCACCGGCCACCTTCAGCTTCTTTATCTTCTTCCGTTTTATGGTGATGGGGGTCTCCAGCTTCTCTTCCACATCTCTACTAATGGGGGCAGAAGTTCCATCCTCCTCGATCACCTCATCTGGGAAAAGCAGATACCAGCGATCACAGATGTATCCAGGGCAGTCCCTCTCCCCACGGTTTCTCCCCGGCCTCTCCTTCCTACCTCTCCCACCTCTTCCCGGTCTCTCCTTCCTTCTCTCTCCCACCTCTCCCCAGCCTCTCCTTCCTTCTCTCTCCCACCTCTCCCCGGCCTCTCCTTCCTTCTCTCTCCCACCTCTCCCCGGCCTCTCCTTCCTTCTCTCTCCCACCTCTCCCCGGCCTCTCCTTCCTTCTCTCTCCCACCTCTCCCCAGCCTCTCCCTTCTCTCTCCCACCTCTCCCCAGCCTCTCCTTCCTTCTCCCACCTCTCCTTCCTTCTCTCTCCCACCTCTCCACGGCCTCTCCTTCCTTCCTCTCTCTCCCCGGTCTCTACTTCCTTCTCCCCGGACTCTCCACCCTCCTCCCCGGATTCTCCACCCTCCTTCTCCACGGACTCTCCTCCCCCCCTCTCCACGGACTCTCCCCCCCCCCTCTCCACGGACTCTCCCCCCCCCTCTCCACGGACTCTCCCCCCCCCCTCTCCACGGACTCTCCCCCCCCCCTCTCCACGGACTCTCCTCCCCCCCCCTCTCCACGGACTCTCCTCCCCCCCCTCTCCACGGACTCTCCTCCCCCCCCCCCTCTCCACGGACTCTCCTCCCCCCCCCCCTCTCCACGGACTCTCCTCCCCCCCCCCTCCACGGACTCTCCTCCCCCCCCTCTCCCCGGCCTCTCCTTCCTTCTCTCTCCCACCTCTCCCCGGCCTCTCCTTCCTTCTCTCTCCCACCTCTCCCCAGCCTCTCCCTTCTCTCTCCCACCTCTCCCCAGCCTCTCCTTCCTTCTCCCACCTCTCCTTCCTTCTCTCTCCCACCTCTCCACGGCCTCTCCTTCCTTCCTCTCTCTCCCCGGTCTCTACTTCCTTCTCCCCGGACTCTCCACCCTCCTCCCCGGATTCTCCACCCTCCTTCTCCACGGACTCTCCTCCCCCCCTCTCCACGGACTCTCCCCCCCCCTCTCCACGGACTCTCCCCCCCCCCTCTCCACGGACTCTCCCCCCCCCTCTCCACGGACTCTCCCCCCCCCCTCTCCACGGACTCTCCTCCCCCCCCCTCTCCACGGACTCTCCTCCCCCCCCTCTCCACGGACTCTCCTCCCCCCCCCCCTCTCCACGGACTCTCCTCCCCCCCCCCTCCACGGACTCTCCTCCCCCCCCTCTCCACGGACTCTCCTCCCCCCCCTCTCCACGGACTCTCCTCCCCCCCCTCTCCACGGACTCTCCTCCCCCCCCTCTCCACGGACTCTCCTCCCCCCCCTCTCCACGGACTCTCCTCCCCCCCCTCTCCACGGACTCTCCTCCCCCCCCTCTCCACGGACTCTCCTCCCCCCCCTCTCCACGGACTCTCCTCCCCCCCCTCTCCACGGACTCTCCTCCCCCCCCTCTCCACGGACTCTCCTCCCCCCCCTCTCCACGGACTCTCCTCCCCCCCCTCTCCACGGACTCTCCTCCCCCCCCTCTCCACGGACTCTCCTCCCCCCCCTCTCCACGGACTCTCCTCCCCCCCCCCTCTCCACGGACTCTGCTCCCCCCCCCTCTCCACGGACTCTGCTCCCCCCCCCTCTCCACGGACTCTGCTCCCCCCCCCTCTCCACGGACTCTCCTCCCCCCCCTCACCACGGACTCTCCTCCCCCCCTCTCCACGGACTCTCCTCCCCCCCTCTCCCCGGACTCGCCTCTGTTATGAATGGGTCACCGAGGAGAAAAAGGCAAAACAAGCTAAGCCACAGAAAACCAGAGAGGTTGGTAACTATACAGATTGCAGATCTCTGATCTTACCACACAACTAGCAGTAGCCGTGGAGCGTGTCTACGATGAACCTAGACGCCTCGTCACGGCCGGAGGACTAAATAAGCCTGAAGCAAGAAAAGGGAAAACTAACTGCCCCAGAGCAGACCCCAAAGGAAAGATAGCCCCCACACATGTATTGACGGTGAAAAAAGATGAAAACACAAACACAGGCAGGAAAATAGGCTGAGCAAACGATGGGGCCCGACTAACTAGACAGGAAAAGGAAGACACTGTCTGCAACCTGCAAAAAACCCTACAAAAATCATGTCCAACACTTCTGATAGCAAAATTAACCCTGAAGTCACTAGACTTCTCCCACTATATCAGCACTCTGAAATATTCTGAGACAGAGCAAATAGAGACCAAACTAGTAAGGGACAAAAAGCCAATTGGCAAAATACTGATAAGAGTGGAAATTCAGCACAGCCCCCAGCCGGAGCTGGCTGACCACACAAAAACTGAATAGACCAACAAAATCAAGTGTGAACATTAGCAGAAAAACTTAGCTTTAGATGACTGGAACAGAGCTGAAAACCAAGAGCTGACAAGCCAGAAGGAATCACCAGCAACTGAATAGGGCGTCAGCTGTCTTAAATCCAATCTGAGAATCCTGAGATCCAATCGTCATCCTCATTCTCAGGTGGCAGATCTCCACCGATCAAACCAGCCGCACCACCTCCCGACACCACCAGAGGGAGTCCAGAAGGGGAACCAGAGAATTAACTCACAACACTCCTCCCTCCCTCTCCCCAGCCTCTCCTCCCCTTCTCCCTCCTCCCCTCTCTCCCCTCCTCCTTCTCTCTCCCCGGCCTCTCCTCTCCCCCACCCCGTTCTCTCCTCTTTCTCACCGGCCTCGCCTCTCCTCTCTCTCACCCCAGCCTCGCCTCTCCTCTCTCCCCGGCCTCTCCTCCCTCTCTCACCCCCGCCTCTCCCTCCCCGGCCTCTCCTCCCTCCCCGGCCTCTCCTCCCCTCTCTCTCCCTCCCCGGCCTCTCCTCTCCTCTCTCTCCCTCCCCGGCCTCTCCTCTCCTCCCTCTCCCTCCTCGGCCTCTCCTCTCCTCCCTCTCCCTCCTCGGCCTCTCCTCTCCTCCCTCTCCCTCCTCGGCCTCTCCTCTCCTCCCTCTCCCTCCTCGGCCTCTCCTCTCCTCCCTCTCCCTCCTCGGCCTCTCCTCTCTCTCCCTCCTCGGCCTCTCCTCCCCTCCCCCCGGCCTCTCCTCCCCTCCCCCCGGCCTCTCCTCTCTCTCCCTCCTCGGCCTCTCCTCCCCTCCCCCCGGCCTCTCCTCCCCTCCCCCCGGCCTCTCCTCCCCTCCCCTCGGCCTCTCCTCCCCTCTCTCTCTCTCTCCCTCCCCCCGGCCTCTCCTCCTCCCCTCTCTCTCTCTCCCCCCCCCCCCGGCCTCTCCTCCTCCCCTCTCTCTCTCTCCCCCCCCCCCCGGCCTCTCCTCCTCCCCTCTCTCTCTCTCCCCCCCCCCCCCCGGCCTCTCCTCCTCCCCTCTCTCTCTCTCTCCCCCCCCCCGGCCTCTCCTCCTCCCCTCTCTCTCTCCCCCCCCCCCCGGCCTTTCCTCCTCCCCTCTCTCTCTCTCTCTCTCCCCCCCCCCGGCCTCTCCTCCTCCCCTCTCTCTCTCCCCCCCCCCCCCCGGCCTTTCCTCCTCCCCTCTCTCTCTCTCTCCCCCCCCCCCCCGGCCTCTCCTCCTCCCCTCTCTCTCTCCCCCCCCCCGGCCTCTCCTCCTCCCCTCTCTCTCTCCCCCCCCCCGGCCTCTCCTCCTCCCCTCTCTCTCTCTCCCCCCCCCCCGGCCTCTCCTCCTCCCCTCTCTCTCTCTCCCCCCCCCCCGGCCTCTCCTCCTCCCCTCTCTCTCTCTCTCTCTCCCCCCCCCCCCCGGCCTCTCCTCCTCCCCTCTCTCTCTCTCTCTCTCCCCCCCCCCCCCCGGCCTCTCCTCCTCCCCTCTCTCTCTCTCTCTCTCCCCCCCCCCCCCCGGCCTCTCCTCCTCCCCTCTCTCTCTCTCTCTCTCCCCCCCCCCCCGGCCTCTCCTCCTCCCCTCTCTCTCTCTCTCTCTCCCCCCCCCCCCGGCCTCTCCTCCTCCTCTCTCTCTCTCTCTCTCTCTCCCCCCCCCCCGGCCTCTCCTCCTCCCCTCTCTCTCTCTCTCTCTCCCCCCCCCCCCCGGCCTCTCCTCCTCCCCTCTCTCTCTCTCTCTCTCCCCCCCCCCCCGGCCTCTCCTCCTCCCCTCTCTCTCTCTCTCTCTCTCTCCCCCCCCCCCCGGCCTCTCCTCCTCCCCTCTCTCTCTCTCTCTCTCCCCCCCCCCCCGGCCTCTCCTCCTCCCCTCTCTCTCTCCCTCCCCCCCCCGGCCTCTCCTCCTCCTCTCTCTCTCTCTCCCCCCCCCCCGGCCTCTCCTCCTCCTCTCTCTCTCTCTCTCTCTCTCTCTCTCTCCCCCCCCCCCGGCCTCTCCTCCTCCCCTCTCTCTCTCTCTCTCTCTCCCCCCCCCCCGGCCTCTCATCCTCCTCTCTCTCTCTCCCCCCCCCCCCCGGCCTCTCATCCTCCTCTCTCTCCCCCCCCGGCCTCTCCTCCTCCTCTCTCTCTCTCTCCCCCCGGCCTCTCCTCCTCCTCTTCCTCCTCCTCCTCTCTCTCTCCCCCCCCCCCGGCCTCTCCTCCTCCTCTTCCTCCTCCTCCTCTCTCTCTCCCCCCCCCCCGGCCTCTCCTCCTCCTCCTCTCTCTCCCCCCCCCCCGGCCTCTCCTCCTCCTCTTCTCTCTCCCCCCCCCCGGCCTCTCCTCCTCCTCTTCTCTCTCCCCCCCCCCGGCCTCTCCTCCTCCTCTCTCTCTCTCCCCCCCCCCCCCCGGCCTCTCCTCCTCCTCCTCTCTCTCTCTCCCCCCCCCGGCCTCTCCTCCTCCCCCCCCTCTCTCTCTCTCTCTCTCTCTCTCTGTCTCTCTCTCTCCCCGGCCTCTCCTCCTCCCCCCTCTCTCTCTCTCTCTCCCCCCCCCCCCGGCCTCTCCTCCTCCTCTCTCTCTCCCCCCCCCCCGGCCTCTCCTCCTCCTCTCTCTCTCTCCCCCCCCCCCCGGCCTCTCCTCCTCCTCTCTCTCTCTCCCCCCCCCCCCCGGCCTCTCCTCCTCCTCTCTCTCTCTCCCCCCCCCCCGGCCTCTCCTCCTCCTCTCTCTCTCTCCCCCCCCCCCCGGCCTCTCCTCCTCCTCTCTCTCTCCCCCCCCCCGGCCTCTCCTCCTCCCCTCTCTCTCTCCCCCCCCCGGCCTCTCCTCCTCCCTCTCTCTCTCTCTCCCCCCCCCGGCCTCTCCTCCTCCCTCTCTCTCTCTCTCCCCCCCCCGGCCTCTCCTCCTCCCTCTCTCTCTCTCTCCCCCCCCCGGCCTCTCCTCCTCCCTCTCTCTCTCTCTCTCCCCCCCGGTCTCTCCTCCTCCCTCTCTCTCTCTCTCTCCCCCCCGGTCTCTCCTCCTCCCTCTCTCTCTCTCCCCCCCGGTCTCTCCTCCTCCCTCTCTCTCTCTCCCCCCGGCCTCTCCTCCTCCCTCTCTCTCTCTCCCCCCGGCCTCTCCTCCTCCCTCTCTCTCTCTCCCCCCGGCCTCTCCTCCTCCCTCTCTCTCTCTCCCCCCGGCCTCTCCTCCTCCCTCTCTCTCTCTCCCCCCGGCCTCTCCTCCTCCCTCTCTCTCTCTCCCCCCGGCCTCTCCTCCTCCCTCTCTCTCTCTCCCCCCGGCCTCTCCTCCTCCCTCTCTCTCTCTCCCCCCGGCCTCTCCTCCTCCCTCTCTCTCTCTCCCCCCGGCCTCTCCTCCTCCCTCTCTCTCTCTCCCCCCGGCCTCTCCTCCTCCCTCTCTCTCTCTCCCCCCGGCCTCTCCTCCTCCCTCTCTCTCTCTCCCCCCGGCCTCTCCTCCTCCCTCTCTCTCTCTCCCCCCGGCCTCTCCTCCTCCCTCTCTCTCTCTCCCCCCGGCCTCTCCTCCTCCCTCTCTCTCTCTCCCCCCGGCCTCTCCTCCTCCCTCTCTCTCTCTCCCCCCGGCCTCTCCTCCTCCCTCTCTCTCTCTCCCCCCGGCCTCTCCTCCTCCCTCTCTCTCTCTCCCCCCGGCCTCTCCTCCTCCCTCTCTCTCTCTCCCCCCGGCCTCTCCTCCTCCCTCTCTCTCTCTCCCCCCGGCCTCTCCTCCTCCCTCTCTCTCTCTCCCCCCGGCCTCTCCTCCTCCCTCTCTCTCTCTCCCCCCGGCCTCTCCTCCTCCCTCTCTCTCTCTCCCCCCGGCCTCTCCTCCTCCCTCTCTCTCTCCCCCCCCGGCCTCTCCTCCTCCCTCTCTCTCTCCCCCCCCGGCCTCTCCTCCTCCCTCTCTCTCTCCCCCCCCGGCCTCTCCTCCTCCCTCTCTCTCTCTCTCTCTCCCCCCGGCCTCTCCTCCTCTCTCTCTCTCTCTCTCTCCCCGGCCTCTCCTCTCCCCCCGGCCTCTCCTCTCTCCCCGGCCTCTCCTCCCCTCTCTCCCCGGCCTCTCCTCCTCCCTCTCTCTCCCCCCGGCCTCTCCTCCTCTCTCTCTCTCTCTCCCCCCGGCCTCTCCTCCTCCCTCTCTCTCTCTCCCCCCGGCCTCTCCTCCTCTCTCTCTCTCTCTCTCCCCCCGGCCTCTCCTCCTCCCTCTCTCTCTCTCCCCCCGGCCTCTCCTCCTCTCTCTCTCTCTCTCCCCCCGGCCTCTCCTCCTCCCTCTCTCTCTCTCCCCCCGGCCTCTCCTCCTCTCTCTCTCTCTCTCCCCCCGGCCTCTCCTCCTCCCTCTCTCTCTCTCCCCCCGGCCTCTCCTCCTCCCTCTCTCTCTCTCTCTCCCCCCGGCCTCTCCTCCTCCCTCTCTCTCTCTCTCTCTCCCCCCGGCCTCTCCTCCTCTCTCTCTCTCTCTCTCTCCCCGGCCTCTCCTCTCCCCCCGGCCTCTCCTCTCTCCCCGGCCTCTCCTCCCCTCTCTCCCCGGCCTCTCCTCCTCCCTCTCTCTCCCCCCGGCCTCTCCTCCTCTCTCTCTCTCTCTCCCCCCGGCCTCTCCTCCTCCCTCTCTCTCTCTCCCCCCGGCCTCTCCTCCTCTCTCTCTCTCTCTCTCCCCCCGGCCTCTCCTCCTCCCTCTCTCTCTCTCCCCCCGGCCTCTCCTCCTCTCTCTCTCTCTCTCCCCCCGGCCTCTCCTCCTCCCTCTCTCTCTCTCCCCCCGGCCTCTCCTCCTCTCTCTCTCTCTCTCCCCCCGGCCTCTCCTCCTCCCTCTCTCTCTCTCCCCCCGGCCTCTCCTCCTCCCTCTCTCTCTCTCTCTCCCCCCGGCCTCTCCTCCTCCCTCTCTCTCTCTCTCTCCCCCCGGCCTCTCCTCCTCCCTCTCTCTCTCTCTCTCCCCCCGGCCTCTCCTCCTCCCTCTCTCTCTCTCTCTCCCCCCGGCCTCTCCTCCTCTCTCTCTCTCTCTCCCCCCGGCCTCTCCTCCCTCCCTCTCTCTCTCTCTCTCCCCGGCCTCTCCTCTCCTCTCTCCCCGGCCTCTCCTCCCCTCTCTCCCCCCGGCCTCTCCTCTCTCCCCGGCCTCTCCTCTCCTCTCTCCCCGGCCTCTCCTCTCTCCCCGGCCTCTCCTCTCCTCTCTCTCACCTTCTGCTTTTCTCTCCTTCTGGTTTCTTCTCCGGATTTTCTCGTTTCTCTTCTGCAGTTTCCTCCGCAGCAGTTTCATCTGTAGATCCGCCATGCTGGATGCACGTGAGACGCCGGAAGTGACGTAGGAAATAACGGGTCCTTCCAGGTGACTGAGCTGTCCTGTGCGATGCCTGACTGTATGTTTGCGGGGTCCTGCCAGGTGACTGAGCTGTCCTGTGCGATGCCTGACTGTGCGTGTGCGGGGACCTGCCAGGTGACTGAGCTGTCCTGTGCGATGCCTGACTGTATGTGTGCGGGGTCCTGCCAGGTGACTGAGCTGTCCTGTGCGATGCCTGACTGTACGTGTGCGGGGTCCGTCCAGGTGACTGAGCTGTCCCGTGCGATGCCTGACAGTGCGTGTGCGGGGTCCTGCCAGGTGACTGAGCTGTCCTGTGCGATGCCTGACAGTGCGTGTGCGGGGTCCTGCCAGGTGACTGAGCTGTCCTGTGCGATGCCTGACTGTATGTGTGCGGGGACCTGCCAGGTGACTGAGCTGTCCTGTGCGATGCCTGACAGTGCGTGTGCGGGGTCCTGCCAGGTGACTGAGCTGTCCTGTGCGATGCCTGACTGTGCGTGTGCGGGGACCTGCCAGGTGACTGAGCTGTCCTGTGCGATGCCTGACTGTATGTGTGCGGAGGCCTTCCAGGTGACTGAGCTGTCCTGTGTGATGCCTGACTGTGCGTGTGCGGGGTCCTGCCAGGTGACTGAGCTGTCCTGTGCGATGCCTGACTGTGCGTGTGCGGGGTCCTGCCAGGTGACTGAGCTGTCCTGTGCGATGCCTGACTGTATGTGTGCGGGGACCTGCCAGGTGACTGAGCTGTCCTGTGCGATGCCTGACTGTGCGTGTGCGGGGTCCTGCCAGGTGACTGAGCTGTCCTGTGCGATGCCTGACTGTATGTGTGCGTGGTCCTGCCAGGTGACTGAGCTGTTGTGTGCAATGCCTGACTGTATGTGTGCGGGGTCCTGCCAGGTGACTGAGCTGTCCTGTGCGATGCCTGACTGTGCGTGTGCGGGGTCCTGCCAGGTGACTGAGCTGTCCTGTGCGATGCCTGACTGTGCGTGTGCGGGGACCTGCCAGGTGACTGAGCTGTCCTGTGCGATGCCTGACTGTGCGTGTGCGGGGTCCTGCCAGGTGACTGAGCTGTCCTGTGCGATGCCTGACTGTACGTGTGCGGTGTCCTTCCAGGTGACTGAGCTGTCCTGTGCGATGCCTGACTGTACGGTTGCGGTGTCCTTCCAGGTGACTGAGCTGTCCTGTGCGATGCCTGACTGTGCGTGTGCGGGGACCTGCCAGGTGACTGAGCTGTCCTGTGCAATGCCTGACTGTATGTGTGCGGGGTCCTGCCAGGTGACTGAGCTGTCCTGTGCGATGCCTGACTGTGCGTGTGCGGGGTCCTGCCAGGTGACTGAGCTGTCCTGTGCGATGCCTGACTGTACGTGTGCGGAGGCCTGCCAGGTGACTGAGCTGTCCTGTGCGATGCCTTACTGTACGGTTGCGGTGTCCTTCCAGGTGACTGAGCTGTCCTGTGCGATGCCTGACTGTGCGTGTGCGGGGACCTGCCAGGTGACTGAGCTGTCCTGTGCAATGCCTGACTGTATGTGTGCGGGGTCCTGCCAGGTGACTGAGCTGTCCTGTGCGATGCCTGACTGTGCGTGTGCGGGGACCTGCCAGGTGACTGAGCTGTCCTGTGCAATGCCTGACTGTATGTGTGCGGGGTCCTGCCAGGTGACTGAGCTGTCCTGTGCGATGCCTGACTGTGCGTGTGCGGGGTCCTGCCAGGTGACTGAGCTGTCCTGTGCGATGCCTGACTGTACGTGTGCGGGGACCTTCCAGGTGACTGAGCTGTCCTGTGCGATGCCTTACTGTACGGTTGCGGTGTCCTTCCAGGTGACTGAGCTGTCCTGTGCGATGCCTGACTGTGCGTGTGCGGGGACCTGCCAGGTGACTGAGCTGTCCTGTGCAATGCCTGACTGTATGTGTGCGGGGTCCTGCCAGGTGACTGAGCTGTCCTGTGCGATGCCTGACTGTGCGTGTGCGGGGTCCTGCCAGGTGACTGAGCTGTCCTGTGCGATGCCTGACTGTGCGTGTGCGGGGACCTGCCAGGTGACTGAGCTGTCCTGTGCGATGCCTGACTGTGCGTGTGCGGGGTCCTGCCAGGTGACTGAGCTGTCCTGTGCGATGCCTGACTGTACGTGTGCGGGGACCTTCCAGGTGAATGAGCTGTCCTGTGCAATGCCTGACTGTGCGTGTGCGGGGTCCTGCCAGGTGACTGAGCTGTCCTGTGCGATGCCTGACTGTACGTGTGCGGAGGCCTGCCAGGTGACTGAGCTGTCCTGTGCGATGCCTGACTGTGCGTGTGCGGGGTCCTGCCAGGTGACTGAGCTGTCCTGTGCGATGCCTGACTGTACGGTTGCGGTGTCCTTCCAGGTGACTGAGCTGTCATGTGCGATGCCTGACTGTGCATGTGCGGAGGCCTTCCAGGTGACTGAGCTGTCCTGTGCGATGCCTGACTGTGCGTGTGCGGGGTCCTTCCAGGTGAATGAGCTGTCCTGTGCAATGCCTGACTGTATGTGTGCGGGGTCCTGCCAGGTGACTGAGCTGTCCTGTGCGATGCCTGACTGTGCGTGTGCGGAGGCCTTCCAGGTGAATGAGCTGTCCTGTGCAATGCCTGACTGTATGTGTGCGGGGACCTTCCAGGTGACTGAGCTGTCCTGTGCGATGCCTGACAGTACGTGTGCGGTGTCCTTCCAGGTGACTGAGCTGTCCTGTGCGATGCCTGACTGTGCGTGTGCGGGGTCCTTCCAGGTGACTGAGCTGTCCTGTGCGATGCCTGACTGTGCGTGTGCGGGGTCCTGCCAGGTGACTGAGCTGTCCTGTGTGATGCCTGACTGTGCGTGTGCGGAGGCCTTCCAGGTGACTGAGCTGTCCTGTGCGATGCCTGACTGTATGTGTGCGGGGTCCTTCCAGGTGACTGAGCTGTCCTGTGTGATGCCTGACTGTGCGTGTGCGGAGGCCTGCCAGGTGACTGAGCTGTCCTGTGTGATGCCTGACTGTGTGTGTGCAGGGTCCTTCCAGGTGACTGAGCTGTCCTTTGCGATGCCTGACTGTACGTGTGCGGGGTCCTTCCAGGTGACTGAGCTGTCGTGTGCGATGGCTGACTGTACGGTTGCGGAGGCCTTCCAGGTGACTGAGCTGTCCTGTGCGATGCCTGACTGTGCGTTTGCGGGGACCATCCAGGTGACTGAGCTGTCCTGTGCGATGCCTGACTGTACGTGTGCGGGGTCCTTCCAGGTGACTGAGCTGTCCTGTGCGATGCCTGACTGTGCGTGTGCGTGGTCCTTCCAGGTGACTGAGCTGTCCTGTGTGATGCCTGACTGTGCGTGTGCGGAGGCCTTCCAGGTGACTGAGCTGTCCTGTGCGATGCCTGACTGTACGTGTGCGGAGGAGGCCTTTCAGGTGACTGAGCTGTCCTGTGCGATGCCTGACTGTGCGTGTGCGGGGTCCTTCCAGGTGACTGAGCTGTCCTGTGTGATGCCTGACTGTGCGTGTGCGGAGGCCTTCCAGGTGACTGAGCTGTCCTGTGCGATGGCTGACTGTGCTTGTGTGGAGGAGGCCTTCCAGGTTACTGAGCTGTCCTGTGCGATGCCTGACTGTACGTGTGCGGAGGAGGCCTTTCAGGTGACTGAGCTGACTTGTGCGATGCCTGACTGTAAGTGTGCGGGGACCTGCCAGGTGACTGAGCTGTCCTGTGCGATGCCTGACTGTATGTGTGCGGGGACCTTCCAGGTGACTGAGCTGTCCTGTGCGATGCCTGACTGTACGTGTGTGGGGTCCTTCCAGGTGACTGAGCTGTCCTGTGCGATGCCTGACTGTGCGTGTGCGGGGTCCTTCCAGGTGACTGAGCTGTCCTGTGTGATGCCTGACTGTGCGTGTGCGGGGTCCTTCCAGGTGACTGAGCTGTCCTGTGCGATGGCTGACTGTACGGTTGCGGAGGCCTTCCAGGTGACTGAGCTGTCCTGTGCGATGCCTGACTGTGCTTGTGCGGAGGAGGCCTTCCAAGTGACTGAGCTGTCCTGTGTGATGCCTGACTGTACGTGTGCGGAGGAGGCCTTTCAGGTGACTGAGCTGTCCTGTGCGATGCCTGACTGTACGTGTGCGGGGACCTGCCAGGTGACTGAGCTGTCCTGTGCGATGCCTGACTGTATGTGTGCGGGGACCTACCAGGTGACTGAGCTGTCCTGTGGGATGCCTGACTGTACGTGTGCGGGTCCTTCCAGGTGACTGAGCTGTCCCGTGCGATGCCTGACTGTATGTGTGCGGGGTCCTGCCAGGTGACTGAGCTGTCCTGTGCGATGCCTGACTGTATGTGTGCGGGGTCCTGCCAGGTGACTGAGCTGTCCTGTGCGATGCCTGACTGTGAGTGTGCGGGGTCCTGCCAGGTGACTGAGCTGTCCTGTGCGATGCCTGACTGTGCGTGTGCGGGGACCTGCCAGGTGACTGAGCTGTCCTGTGCGATGCCTGACTGTATGTGTGCGGGGACCTGCCAGGTGACTGAGCTGTCCTGTGCGATGCCTGACTGTGCGTGTGCAGGGTCCTTCCAGGTGACTGAGCTGTCCTGTGCGATGCCTGACTGTGCGTGTGCGGGGACCTTCCAGGTGACTGAGCTGTCCTGTGCGATGCCTGACTGTGCGTGTGCGGGGACCTTCCAGGTGACTGAGCTGTCCTGTGCGATGCCTGACTGTGCGTGTGCGGGGTCCTGCCAGGTGACTGAGCTGTCCTGTGCGATGCCTGACTGCGTGTGCGGGGACCTTCCAGGTGACTGAGCTGTCCTGTGCGATGCCTGACTGTGCGTATGCGGGGACCTTCCAGGTGACTGAGCTGTCTGTGCGATGCCTGACTGTGCATGTGCGGGGACCTTCCAGGTGACTGAGCTGTCCTGTGCGATGCCTGACTGTGCGTGTGCGGGGTCCTGCCAGGTGACTGAGCTGTCCTGTGCGATGCCTGACTGTACGTGTGCGGTGTCCTTCCAGGTGAATGAGCTGTCCTGTGCGATGCCTGACTGTACGGTTGCGGTGTCCTTCCAGGTGACTGAGCTGTCATGTGCGATGCCTGACTGTGCGTGTGCGGAGGCCTTCCAGGTGACTGAGCTGTCCTGTGCGATGCCTGACTGTACGTGTGCGGAGGCCTGCCAGGTGACTGAGCTGTCCTGTGCGATGCCTTACTGTACGGTTGCGGTGTCCTTCCAGGTGACTGAGCTGTCCTGTGCGATGCCTGACTGTGCGTGTGCGGGGACCTGCCAGGTGACTGAGCTGTCCTGTGCAATGCCTGACTGTATGTGTGCGGGGTCCTGCCAGGTGACTGAGCTGTCCTGTGCGATGCCTGACTGTGCGTGTGCGGGGACCTGCCAGGTGACTGAGCTGTCCTGTGCAATGCCTGACTGTATGTGTGCGGGGTCCTGCCAGGTGACTGAGCTGTCCTGTGCGATGCCTGACTGTGCGTGTGCGGGGTCCTGCCAGGTGACTGAGCTGTCCTGTGCGATGCCTGACTGTACGTGTGCGGGGACCTTCCAGGTGACTGAGCTGTCCTGTGCGATGCCTTACTGTACGGTTGCGGTGTCCTTCCAGGTGACTGAGCTGTCCTGTGCGATGCCTGACTGTGCGTGTGCGGGGACCTGCCAGGTGACTGAGCTGTCCTGTGCAATGCCTGACTGTATGTGTGCGGGGTCCTGCCAGGTGACTGAGCTGTCCTGTGCGATGCCTGACTGTGCGTGTGCGGGGTCCTGCCAGGTGACTGAGCTGTCCTGTGCGATGCCTGACTGTGCGTGTGCGGGGACCTGCCAGGTGACTGAGCTGTCCTGTGCGATGCCTGACTGTGCGTGTGCGGGGTCCTGCCAGGTGACTGAGCTGTCCTGTGCGATGCCTGACTGTACGTGTGCGGGGACCTTCCAGGTGAATGAGCTGTCCTGTGCAATGCCTGACTGTGCGTGTGCGGGGTCCTGCCAGGTGACTGAGCTGTCCTGTGCGATGCCTGACTGTACGTGTGCGGAGGCCTGCCAGGTGACTGAGCTGTCCTGTGCGATGCCTGGCTGTGCGTGTGCGGGGTCCTGCCAGGTGACTGAGCTGTCCTGTGCGATGCCTGACTGTACGGTTGCGGTGTCCTTCCAGGTGACTGAGCTGTCATGTGCGATGCCTGACTGTGCGTGTGCGGAGGCCTTCCAGGTGACTGAGCTGTCCTGTGCGATGCCTGACTGTGCGTGTGCGGGGTCCTTCCAGGTGAATGAGCTGTCCTGTGCAATGCCTGACTGTATGTGTGCGGGGTCCTGCCAGGTGACTGAGCTGTCCTGTGCGATGCCTGACTGTGCGTGTGCGGAGGCCTTCCAGGTGAATGAGCTGTCCTGTGCAATGCCTGACTGTATGTGTGCGGGGACCTTCCAGGTGACTGAGCTGTCCTGTGCGATGCCTGACAGTACGTGTGCGGGGTCCTTCCAGGTGACTGAGCTGTCCTGTGCGATGCCTGACTGTGCGTGTGCGGGGTCCTTCCAGGTGACTGAGCTGTCCTGTGCGATGCCTGACTGTGCGTGTGCGGGGTCCTGCCAGGTGACTGAGCTGTCCTGTGTGATGCCTGACTGTGCGTGTGCGGAGGCCTTCCAGGTGACTGAGCTGTCCTGTGCGATGCCTGACTGTATGTGTGCGGGGTCCTTCCAGGTGACTGAGCTGTCCTGTGTGATGCCTGACTGTGCGTGTGCGGAGGCCTGCCAGGTGACTGAGCTGTCCTGTGTGATGCCTGACTGTGTGTGTGCAGGGTCCTTCCAGGTGACTGAGCTGTCCTTTGCGATGCCTGACTGTACGTGTGCGGGGTCCTTCCAGGTGACTGAGCTGTCGTGTGCGATGGCTGACTGTACGGTTGCGGAGGCCTTCCAGGTGACTGAGCTGTCCTGTGCGATGCCTGACTGTGCGTTTGCGGGGACCTTCCAGGTGACTGAGCTGTCCTGTGCGATGCCTGACTGTACGTGTGCGGGGTCCTTCCAGGTGACTGAGCTGTCCTGTGCGATGCCTGACTGTGCGTGTGCGTGGTCCTTCCAGGTGACTGAGCTGTCCTGTGTGATGCCTGACTGTGCGTGTGCGGAGGCCTTCCAGGTGACTGAGCTGTCCTGTGCGATGCCTGACTGTACGTGTGCGGAGGAGGCCTTTCAGGTGACTGAGCTGTCCTGTGCGATGCCTGACTGTGCGTGTGCGGGGTCCTTCCAGGTGACTGAGCTGTCCTGTGTGATGCCTGACTGTGCGTGTGCGGAGGCCTTCCAGGTGACTGAGCTGTCCTGTGCGATGGCTGACTGTGCTTGTGTGGAGGAGGCCTTCCAGGTTACTGAGCTGTCCTGTGCGATGCCTGACTGTACGTGTGCGGAGGAGGCCTTTCAGGTGACTGAGCTGACTTGTGCGATGCCTGACTGTAAGTGTGCGGGGACCTGCCAGGTGACTGAGCTGTCCTGTGCGATGCCTGACTGTATGTGTGCGGGGACCTTCCAGGTGACTGAGCTGTCCTGTGCGATGCCTGACTGTACGTGTGTGGGGTCCTTCCAGGTGACTGAGCTGTCCTGTGCGATGCCTGACTGTGCGTGTGCGGGGTCCTTCCAGGTGACTGAGCTGTCCTGTGTGATGCCTGACTGTGCGTGTGCGGGGTCCTTCCAGGTGACTGAGCTGTCCTGTGCGATGGCTGACTGTACGGTTGCGGAGGCCTTCCAGGTGACTGAGCTGTCCTGTGCGATGCCTGACTGTGCTTGTGCGGAGGAGGCCTTCCAAGTGACTGAGCTGTCCTGTGTGATGCCTGACTGTACGTGTGCGGAGGAGGCCTTTCAGGTGACTGAGCTGTCCTGTGCGATGCCTGACTGTACGTGTGCGGGGACCTGCCAGGTGACTGAGCTGTCCTGTGCGATGCCTGACTGTATGTGTGCGGGGACCTACCAGGTGACTGAGCTGTCCTGTGGGATGCCTGACTGTACGTGTGCGGGTCCTTCCAGGTGACTGAGCTGTCCCGTGCGATGCCTGACTGTATGTGTGCGGGGTCCTGCCAGGTGACTGAGCTGTCCTGTGCGATGCCTGACTGTATGTGTGCGGGGTCCTGCCAGGTGACTGAGCTGTCCTGTGCGATGCCTGACTGTGAGTGTGCGGGGTCCTGCCAGGTGACTGAGCTGTCCTGTGCGATGCCTGACTGTGCGTGTGCGGGGACCTGCCAGGTGACTGAGCTGTCCTGTGCGATGCCTGACTGTATGTGTGCGGGGACCTGCCAGGTGACTGAGCTGTCCTGTGCGATGCCTGACTGTGCGTGTGCAGGGTCCTTCCAGGTGACTGAGCTGTCCTGTGCGATGCCTGACTGTGCGTGTGCGGGGACCTTCCAGGTGACTGAGCTGTCCTGTGCGATGCCTGACTGTGCGTGTGCGGGGACCTTCCAGGTGACTGAGCTGTCCTGTGCGATGCCTGACTGTGCGTGTGCGGGGTCCTGCCAGGTGACTGAGCTGTCCTGTGCGATGCCTGACTGCGTGTGCGGGGACCTTCCAGGTGACTGAGCTGTCCTGTGCGATGCCTGACTGTGCGTATGCGGGGACCTTCCAGGTGACTGAGCTGTCTGTGCGATGCCTGACTGTGCATGTGCGGGGACCTTCCAGGTGACTGAGCTGTCCTGTGCGATGCCTGACTGTGCGTGTGCGGGGTCCTGCCAGGTGACTGAGCTGTCCTGTGCGATGCCTGACTGTACGTGTGCGGTGTCCTTCCAGGTGAATGAGCTGTCCTGTGCGATGCCTGACTGTACGGTTGCGGTGTCCTTCCAGGTGACTGAGCTGTCATGTGCGATGCCTGACTGTGCGTGTGCGGAGGCCTTCCAGGTGACTGAGCTGTCCTGTGCGATGCCTGACTGTGCGTGTGCGGGGTCCTTCCAGGTGAATGAGCTGTCCTGTGCAATGCCTGACTGTATGTGTGCGGGGTCCTGCCAGGTGACTGAGCTGTCCTGTGCGATGCCTGACTGTGCGTGTGCGGAGGCCTTCCAGGTGAATGAGCTGTCCTGTGCAATGCCTGACTGTATGTGTGCGGGGACCTTCCAGGTGACTGAGCTGTCCTGTGCGATGCCTGACTGTACGTGTGCGGGGTCCTGCCAGGTGACTGAGCTGTCCTGTGCGATGCCTGACTGTGCGTGTGCGGAGGCCTTCCAGGTGAATGAGCTGTCCTGTGCAATGCCTGACTGTATGTGTGCGGGGACCTTCCAGGTGACTGAGCTGTCCTGTGCGATGCCTGACTGTACGTGTGCGGGGTCCTTCCAGGTGACTGAGCTGTCCTGTGCGATGCCTGACTGTGCGTGTGCGGGGTCCTTCCAGGTGACTGAGCTGTCCTGTGCGATGCCTGACTGTGCGTGTGCGGGGTCCTTCCAGGTGACTGAGCTGTCCTGTGCGATGCCTGACTGTGCGTGTGCGGGGACCTGCCAGGTGACTGAGCTGTCCTGTGCAATGCCTGACTGTATGTGTGCGGGGTCCTGCCAGGTGACTGAGCTGTCCTGTGCGATGCCTGACTGTGCGTGTGCGGGGACCTGCCAGGTGACTGAGCTGTCCTGTGCAATGCCTGACTGTATGTGTGCGGGGTCCTGCCAGGTGACTGAGCTGTCCTGTGCGATGCCTGACTGTGCGTGTGCGGGGTCCTGCCAGGTGACTGAGCTGTCCTGTGCGATGCCTGACTGTACGTGTGCGGGGACCTTCCAGGTGACTGAGCTGTCCTGTGCGATGCCTTACTGTACGGTTGCGGTGTCCTTCCAGGTGACTGAGCTGTCCTGTGCGATGCCTGACTGTGCGTGTGCGGGGACCTGCCAGGTGACTGAGCTGTCCTGTGCAATGCCTGACTGTATGTGTGCGGGGTCCTGCCAGGTGACTGAGCTGTCCTGTGCGATGCCTGACTGTGCGTGTGCGGGGTCCTGCCAGGTGACTGAGCTGTCCTGTGCGATGCCTGACTGTGCGTGTGCGGGGACCTGCCAGGTGACTGAGCTGTCCTGTGCGATGCCTGACTGTGCGTGTGCGGGGTCCTGCCAGGTGACTGAGCTGTCCTGTGCGATGCCTGACTGTACGTGTGCGGGGACCTTCCAGGTGAATGAGCTGTCCTGTGCAATGCCTGACTGTGCGTGTGCGGGGTCCTGCCAGGTGACTGAGCTGTCCTGTGCGATGCCTGACTGTACGTGTGCGGAGGCCTGCCAGGTGACTGAGCTGTCCTGTGCGATGCCTGACTGTGCGTGTGCGGGGTCCTGCCAGGTGACTGAGCTGTCCTGTGCGATGCCTGACTGTACGGTTGCGGTGTCCTTCCAGGTGACTGAGCTGTCATGTGCGATGCCTGACTGTGCATGTGCGGAGGCCTTCCAGGTGACTGAGCTGTCCTGTGCGATGCCTGACTGTGCGTGTGCGGGGTCCTTCCAGGTGAATGAGCTGTCCTGTGCAATGCCTGACTGTATGTGTGCGGGGTCCTGCCAGGTGACTGAGCTGTCCTGTGCGATGCCTGACTGTGCGTGTGCGGAGGCCTTCCAGGTGAATGAGCTGTCCTGTGCAATGCCTGACTGTATGTGTGCGGGGACCTTCCAGGTGACTGAGCTGTCCTGTGCGATGCCTGACAGTACGTGTGCGGTGTCCTTCCAGGTGACTGAGCTGTCCTGTGCGATGCCTGACTGTGCGTGTGCGGGGTCCTTCCAGGTGACTGAGCTGTCCTGTGCGATGCCTGACTGTGCGTGTGCGGGGTCCTGCCAGGTGACTGAGCTGTCCTGTGTGATGCCTGACTGTGCGTGTGCGGAGGCCTTCCAGGTGACTGAGCTGTCCTGTGCGATGCCTGACTGTATGTGTGCGGGGTCCTTCCAGGTGACTGAGCTGTCCTGTGTGATGCCTGACTGTGCGTGTGCGGAGGCCTGCCAGGTGACTGAGCTGTCCTGTGTGATGCCTGACTGTGTGTGTGCAGGGTCCTTCCAGGTGACTGAGCTGTCCTTTGCGATGCCTGACTGTACGTGTGCGGGGTCCTTCCAGGTGACTGAGCTGTCGTGTGCGATGGCTGACTGTACGGTTGCGGAGGCCTTCCAGGTGACTGAGCTGTCCTGTGCGATGCCTGACTGTGCGTTTGCGGGGACCATCCAGGTGACTGAGCTGTCCTGTGCGATGCCTGACTGTACGTGTGCGGGGTCCTTCCAGGTGACTGAGCTGTCCTGTGCGATGCCTGACTGTGCGTGTGCGTGGTCCTTCCAGGTGACTGAGCTGTCCTGTGTGATGCCTGACTGTGCGTGTGCGGAGGCCTTCCAGGTGACTGAGCTGTCCTGTGCGATGCCTGACTGTACGTGTGCGGAGGAGGCCTTTCAGGTGACTGAGCTGTCCTGTGCGATGCCTGACTGTGCGTGTGCGGGGTCCTTCCAGGTGACTGAGCTGTCCTGTGTGATGCCTGACTGTGCGTGTGCGGAGGCCTTCCAGGTGACTGAGCTGTCCTGTGCGATGGCTGACTGTGCTTGTGTGGAGGAGGCCTTCCAGGTTACTGAGCTGTCCTGTGCGATGCCTGACTGTACGTGTGCGGAGGAGGCCTTTCAGGTGACTGAGCTGACTTGTGCGATGCCTGACTGTAAGTGTGCGGGGACCTGCCAGGTGACTGAGCTGTCCTGTGCGATGCCTGACTGTATGTGTGCGGGGACCTTCCAGGTGACTGAGCTGTCCTGTGCGATGCCTGACTGTACGTGTGTGGGGTCCTTCCAGGTGACTGAGCTGTCCTGTGCGATGCCTGACTGTGCGTGTGCGGGGTCCTTCCAGGTGACTGAGCTGTCCTGTGTGATGCCTGACTGTGCGTGTGCGGGGTCCTTCCAGGTGACTGAGCTGTCCTGTGCGATGGCTGACTGTACGGTTGCGGAGGCCTTCCAGGTGACTGAGCTGTCCTGTGCGATGCCTGACTGTGCTTGTGCGGAGGAGGCCTTCCAAGTGACTGAGCTGTCCTGTGTGATGCCTGACTGTACGTGTGCGGAGGAGGCCTTTCAGGTGACTGAGCTGTCCTGTGCGATGCCTGACTGTACGTGTGCGGGGACCTGCCAGGTGACTGAGCTGTCCTGTGCGATGCCTGACTGTATGTGTGCGGGGACCTACCAGGTGACTGAGCTGTCCTGTGGGATGCCTGACTGTACGTGTGCGGGTCCTTCCAGGTGACTGAGCTGTCCCGTGCGATGCCTGACTGTATGTGTGCGGGGTCCTGCCAGGTGACTGAGCTGTCCTGTGCGATGCCTGACTGTATGTGTGCGGGGTCCTGCCAGGTGACTGAGCTGTCCTGTGCGATGCCTGACTGTGAGTGTGCGGGGTCCTGCCAGGTGACTGAGCTGTCCTGTGCGATGCCTGACTGTGCGTGTGCGGGGACCTGCCAGGTGACTGAGCTGTCCTGTGCGATGCCTGACTGTATGTGTGCGGGGACCTGCCAGGTGACTGAGCTGTCCTGTGCGATGCCTGACTGTGCGTGTGCAGGGTCCTTCCAGGTGACTGAGCTGTCCTGTGCGATGCCTGACTGTGCGTGTGCGGGGACCTTCCAGGTGACTGAGCTGTCCTGTGCGATGCCTGACTGTGCGTGTGCGGGGACCTTCCAGGTGACTGAGCTGTCCTGTGCGATGCCTGACTGTGCGTGTGCGGGGTCCTGCCAGGTGACTGAGCTGTCCTGTGCGATGCCTGACTGCGTGTGCGGGGACCTTCCAGGTGACTGAGCTGTCCTGTGCGATGCCTGACTGTGCGTATGCGGGGACCTTCCAGGTGACTGAGCTGTCTGTGCGATGCCTGACTGTGCATGTGCGGGGACCTTCCAGGTGACTGAGCTGTCCTGTGCGATGCCTGACTGTGCGTGTGCGGGGTCCTGCCAGGTGACTGAGCTGTCCTGTGCGATGCCTGACTGTACGTGTGCGGTGTCCTTCCAGGTGAATGAGCTGTCCTGTGCGATGCCTGACTGTACGGTTGCGGTGTCCTTCCAGGTGACTGAGCTGTCATGTGCGATGCCTGACTGTGCGTGTGCGGAGGCCTTCCAGGTGACTGAGCTGTCCTGTGCGATGCCTGACTGTACGTGTGCGGAGGCCTGCCAGGTGACTGAGCTGTCCTGTGCGATGCCTTACTGTACGGTTGCGGTGTCCTTCCAGGTGACTGAGCTGTCCTGTGCGATGCCTGACTGTGCGTGTGCGGGGACCTGCCAGGTGACTGAGCTGTCCTGTGCAATGCCTGACTGTATGTGTGCGGGGTCCTGCCAGGTGACTGAGCTGTCCTGTGCGATGCCTGACTGTGCGTGTGCGGGGACCTGCCAGGTGACTGAGCTGTCCTGTGCAATGCCTGACTGTATGTGTGCGGGGTCCTGCCAGGTGACTGAGCTGTCCTGTGCGATGCCTGACTGTGCGTGTGCGGGGTCCTGCCAGGTGACTGAGCTGTCCTGTGCGATGCCTGACTGTACGTGTGCGGGGACCTTCCAGGTGACTGAGCTGTCCTGTGCGATGCCTTACTGTACGGTTGCGGTGTCCTTCCAGGTGACTGAGCTGTCCTGTGCGATGCCTGACTGTGCGTGTGCGGGGACCTGCCAGGTGACTGAGCTGTCCTGTGCAATGCCTGACTGTATGTGTGCGGGGTCCTGCCAGGTGACTGAGCTGTCCTGTGCGATGCCTGACTGTGCGTGTGCGGGGTCCTGCCAGGTGACTGAGCTGTCCTGTGCGATGCCTGACTGTGCGTGTGCGGGGACCTGCCAGGTGACTGAGCTGTCCTGTGCGATGCCTGACTGTGCGTGTGCGGGGTCCTGCCAGGTGACTGAGCTGTCCTGTGCGATGCCTGACTGTACGTGTGCGGGGACCTTCCAGGTGAATGAGCTGTCCTGTGCAATGCCTGACTGTGCGTGTGCGGGGTCCTGCCAGGTGACTGAGCTGTCCTGTGCGATGCCTGACTGTACGTGTGCGGAGGCCTGCCAGGTGACTGAGCTGTCCTGTGCGATGCCTGGCTGTGCGTGTGCGGGGTCCTGCCAGGTGACTGAGCTGTCCTGTGCGATGCCTGACTGTACGGTTGCGGTGTCCTTCCAGGTGACTGAGCTGTCATGTGCGATGCCTGACTGTGCGTGTGCGGAGGCCTTCCAGGTGACTGAGCTGTCCTGTGCGATGCCTGACTGTGCGTGTGCGGGGTCCTTCCAGGTGAATGAGCTGTCCTGTGCAATGCCTGACTGTATGTGTGCGGGGTCCTGCCAGGTGACTGAGCTGTCCTGTGCGATGCCTGACTGTGCGTGTGCGGAGGCCTTCCAGGTGAATGAGCTGTCCTGTGCAATGCCTGACTGTATGTGTGCGGGGACCTTCCAGGTGACTGAGCTGTCCTGTGCGATGCCTGACAGTACGTGTGCGGGGTCCTTCCAGGTGACTGAGCTGTCCTGTGCGATGCCTGACTGTGCGTGTGCGGGGTCCTTCCAGGTGACTGAGCTGTCCTGTGCGATGCCTGACTGTGCGTGTGCGGGGTCCTGCCAGGTGACTGAGCTGTCCTGTGTGATGCCTGACTGTGCGTGTGCGGAGGCCTTCCAGGTGACTGAGCTGTCCTGTGCGATGCCTGACTGTATGTGTGCGGGGTCCTTCCAGGTGACTGAGCTGTCCTGTGTGATGCCTGACTGTGCGTGTGCGGAGGCCTGCCAGGTGACTGAGCTGTCCTGTGTGATGCCTGACTGTGTGTGTGCAGGGTCCTTCCAGGTGACTGAGCTGTCCTTTGCGATGCCTGACTGTACGTGTGCGGGGTCCTTCCAGGTGACTGAGCTGTCGTGTGCGATGGCTGACTGTACGGTTGCGGAGGCCTTCCAGGTGACTGAGCTGTCCTGTGCGATGCCTGACTGTGCGTTTGCGGGGACCTTCCAGGTGACTGAGCTGTCCTGTGCGATGCCTGACTGTACGTGTGCGGGGTCCTTCCAGGTGACTGAGCTGTCCTGTGCGATGCCTGACTGTGCGTGTGCGTGGTCCTTCCAGGTGACTGAGCTGTCCTGTGTGATGCCTGACTGTGCGTGTGCGGAGGCCTTCCAGGTGACTGAGCTGTCCTGTGCGATGCCTGACTGTACGTGTGCGGAGGAGGCCTTTCAGGTGACTGAGCTGTCCTGTGCGATGCCTGACTGTGCGTGTGCGGGGTCCTTCCAGGTGACTGAGCTGTCCTGTGTGATGCCTGACTGTGCGTGTGCGGAGGCCTTCCAGGTGACTGAGCTGTCCTGTGCGATGGCTGACTGTGCTTGTGTGGAGGAGGCCTTCCAGGTTACTGAGCTGTCCTGTGCGATGCCTGACTGTACGTGTGCGGAGGAGGCCTTTCAGGTGACTGAGCTGACTTGTGCGATGCCTGACTGTAAGTGTGCGGGGACCTGCCAGGTGACTGAGCTGTCCTGTGCGATGCCTGACTGTATGTGTGCGGGGACCTTCCAGGTGACTGAGCTGTCCTGTGCGATGCCTGACTGTACGTGTGTGGGGTCCTTCCAGGTGACTGAGCTGTCCTGTGCGATGCCTGACTGTGCGTGTGCGGGGTCCTTCCAGGTGACTGAGCTGTCCTGTGTGATGCCTGACTGTGCGTGTGCGGGGTCCTTCCAGGTGACTGAGCTGTCCTGTGCGATGGCTGACTGTACGGTTGCGGAGGCCTTCCAGGTGACTGAGCTGTCCTGTGCGATGCCTGACTGTGCTTGTGCGGAGGAGGCCTTCCAAGTGACTGAGCTGTCCTGTGTGATGCCTGACTGTACGTGTGCGGAGGAGGCCTTTCAGGTGACTGAGCTGTCCTGTGCGATGCCTGACTGTACGTGTGCGGGGACCTGCCAGGTGACTGAGCTGTCCTGTGCGATGCCTGACTGTATGTGTGCGGGGACCTACCAGGTGACTGAGCTGTCCTGTGGGATGCCTGACTGTACGTGTGCGGGTCCTTCCAGGTGACTGAGCTGTCCCGTGCGATGCCTGACTGTATGTGTGCGGGGTCCTGCCAGGTGACTGAGCTGTCCTGTGCGATGCCTGACTGTATGTGTGCGGGGTCCTGCCAGGTGACTGAGCTGTCCTGTGCGATGCCTGACTGTGAGTGTGCGGGGTCCTGCCAGGTGACTGAGCTGTCCTGTGCGATGCCTGACTGTGCGTGTGCGGGGACCTGCCAGGTGACTGAGCTGTCCTGTGCGATGCCTGACTGTATGTGTGCGGGGACCTGCCAGGTGACTGAGCTGTCCTGTGCGATGCCTGACTGTGCGTGTGCAGGGTCCTTCCAGGTGACTGAGCTGTCCTGTGCGATGCCTGACTGTGCGTGTGCGGGGACCTTCCAGGTGACTGAGCTGTCCTGTGCGATGCCTGACTGTGCGTGTGCGGGGACCTTCCAGGTGACTGAGCTGTCCTGTGCGATGCCTGACTGTGCGTGTGCGGGGTCCTGCCAGGTGACTGAGCTGTCCTGTGCGATGCCTGACTGCGTGTGCGGGGACCTTCCAGGTGACTGAGCTGTCCTGTGCGATGCCTGACTGTGCGTATGCGGGGACCTTCCAGGTGACTGAGCTGTCTGTGCGATGCCTGACTGTGCATGTGCGGGGACCTTCCAGGTGACTGAGCTGTCCTGTGCGATGCCTGACTGTGCGTGTGCGGGGTCCTGCCAGGTGACTGAGCTGTCCTGTGCGATGCCTGACTGTACGTGTGCGGTGTCCTTCCAGGTGAATGAGCTGTCCTGTGCGATGCCTGACTGTACGGTTGCGGTGTCCTTCCAGGTGACTGAGCTGTCATGTGCGATGCCTGACTGTGCGTGTGCGGAGGCCTTCCAGGTGACTGAGCTGTCCTGTGCGATGCCTGACTGTGCGTGTGCGGGGTCCTTCCAGGTGAATGAGCTGTCCTGTGCAATGCCTGACTGTATGTGTGCGGGGTCCTGCCAGGTGACTGAGCTGTCCTGTGCGATGCCTGACTGTGCGTGTGCGGAGGCCTTCCAGGTGAATGAGCTGTCCTGTGCAATGCCTGACTGTATGTGTGCGGGGACCTTCCAGGTGACTGAGCTGTCCTGTGCGATGCCTGACTGTACGTGTGCGGGGTCCTTCCAGGTGACTGAGCTGTCCTGTGCGATGCCTGACTGTGCGTGTGCGGGGTCCTTCCAGGTGACTGAGCTGTCCTGTGCGATGCCTGACTGTGCGTGTGCGGGGTCCTGCCAGGTGACTGAGCTGTCCTGTGTGATGCCTGACTGTGCGTGTGCGGAGGCCTTCCAGGTGACTGAGCTGTCCTGTGTGATGCCTGACTGTGTGTGTGCAGGGTCCTTCCAGGTGACTGAGCTGTCCTTTGCGATGCCTGACTGTACGTGTGCGGGGTCCTTCCAGGTGACTGAGCTGTCGTGTGCGATGGCTGACTGTACGGTTGCGGAGGCCTTCCAGGTGACTGAGCTGTCCTGTGCGATGCCTGACTGTGCGTTTGCGGGGACCTTCCAGGTGACTGAGCTGTCCTGTGCGATGCCTGACTGTACGTGTGCGGGGTCCTTCCAGGTGACTGAGCTGTCCTGTTCGATGCCTGACTGTGCGTGTGCGTGGTCCTTCCAGGTGACTGAGCTGTCCTGTGTGATGCCTGACTGTGCGTGTGCGGAGGCCTTCCAGGTGACTGAGCTGTCCTGTGCGATGCCTGACTGTACGTGTGCGGAGGAGGCCTTTCAGGTGACTGAGCTGTCCTGTGCGATGCCTGACTGTGCGTGTGCGGGGTCCTTCCAGGTGACTGAGCTGTCCTGTGTGATGCCTGACTGTGCGTGTGCGGAGGCCTTCCAGGTGACTGAGCTGTCCTGTGCGATGGCTGACTGTGCTTGTGTGGAGGAGGCCTTCCAGGTTACTGAGCTGTCCTGTGCGATGCCTGACTGTACGTGTGCGGAGGAGGCCTTTCAGGTGACTGAGCTGTCCTGTGCGATGCCTGACTGTAAGTGTGCGGGGACCTGCCAGGTGACTGAGCTGTCCTGTGCGATGCCTGACTGTATGTGTGCGGGGACCTTCCAGGTGACTGAGCTGTCCTGTGCGATGCCTGACTGTACGTGTGCGGGGTCCTTCCAGGTGACTGAGCTGTCCTGTGCGATGCCTGACTGTGCGTGTGCGGGGTCCTTCCAGGTGACTGAGCTGTCCTGTGTGATGCCTGACTGTGCGTGTGCGGGGTCCTTCCAGGTGACTGAGCTGTCCTGTGCGATGGCTGACTGTACGGTTGCGGAGGCCTTCCAGGTGACTGAGCTGTCCTGTGCGATGCCTGACTGTGCTTGTGCGGAGGAGGCCTTCCAAGTGACTGAGCTGTCCTGTGTGATGCCTGACTGTACGTGTGCGGAGGAGGCCTTTCAGGTGACTGAGCTGTCCTGTGCGATGCCTGACTGTACGTGTGCGGGGACCTGCCAGGTGACTGAGCTGTCCTGTGCGATGCCTGACTGTATGTGTGCGGGGACCTACCAGGTGACTGAGCTGTCCTGTGGGATGCCTGACTGTACGTGTGCGGGTCCTTCCAGGTGACTGAGCTGTCCCGTGCGATGCCTGACTGTATGTGTGCGGGGTCCTGCCAGGTGACTGAGCTGTCCTGTGCGATGCCTGACTGTATGTGTGCGGGGTCCTGCCAGGTGACTGAGCTGTCCTGTGCGATGCCTGACTGTGAGTGTGCGGGGTCCTGCCAGGTGACTGAGCTGTCCTGTGCGATGCCTGACTGTGCGTGTGCGGGGACCTGCCAGGTGACTGAGCTGTCCTGTGCGATGCCTGACTGTATGTGTGCGGGGACCTGCCAGGTGACTGAGCTGTCCTGTGCGATGCCTGACTGTGCGTGTGCAGGGTCCTTCCAGGTGACTGAGCTGTCCTGTGCGATGCCTGACTGTGCGTGTGCGGGGACCTTCCAGGTGACTGAGCTGTCCTGTGCGATGCCTGACTGTGCGTGTGCGGGGACCTTCCAGGTGACTGAGCTGTCCTGTGCGATGCCTGACTGTGCGTGTGCGGGGTCCTGCCAGGTGACTGAGCTGTCCTGTGCGATGCCTGACTGCGTGTGCGGGGACCTTCCAGGTGACTGAGCTGTCCTGTGCGATGCCTGACTGTGCGTATGCGGGGACCTTCCAGGTGACTGAGCTGTCTGTGCGATGCCTGACTGTGCATGTGCGGGGACCTTCCAGGTGACTGAGCTGTCCTGTGCGATGCCTGACTGTACGTGTGCGGGGTCCTTCCAGTTGACTGAGCTGTTCTGTGCGATGCCTGACTGTGCGTGTGCGGAGGCCTTCCAGGTGACTGAGCTGTCCTGTGCGATGGCTGACTGTACGGTTGCGGAGGCCTTCCAGGTGACTGAGCTGTCCTGTGCGATGCCTGACTGTGCTTGTGCGGAGGCCTTCCAGGTGACTGAGCTGTCCTGTGTGATGCCTGACTGTGCGTGTGCGGGGTCCTTCCAGGTGACTGAGCTGTCATGTGTGATGCCTGACAGTACGTGTTCGGAGGCCTTCCAGGTGACTGAGCTGTCCTGTGTGATGCCTGACTGTGCGTGTGCAGAGGCCTTCCAGGTGACTGAGCTGTCCTGTGTGATGCCTGACTGTGCGTGTGCGGGGTCCTGCCAGGTGACTGAGCTGTCCTGTGCGATGCCTGACTTTGCGTGTGTGGGGTCCTTCCAGGTGAATGAGCTGTCCTGTGTGATGCCTGTGTCATGATCCAGCGTGGATCTGACAGATTAAATGGATAAGTGAACTTTTTTTCCTTTGGCTAGGTGCTAAAGTGATGTGATTGCCCCCGGTGGCCATTAGAATTATTACACATGGTGTCGTTCATTCTAAGTTGCCCCGGTGGTGGTGAGTGGTAGTGCACTTTAGTTTCTTTGGTTTAATGCATGTAATTATATATCAGGTGTGAGGCTCTATAAAAGAGAGCGAGGTGTGTTCAATCACTGTTGGTGATCTTGTGTGTTAGTCATTCACAAGGAAGCCTGGGTGAAGGAAGAAGCTGAACATGAGTCCTGCGCAGCCCAGCCAGAGGGGACGAGTGGCAGCTATGTGGTCTGCAAGAAGGGCTGGCATGGTGTGGTGGAGTCACAGTTTATGGTGTCGGCAGGAAGTGCTTGCATGGCTTGGTGGAGTGACGACTATGGAGAGAGTTGCACTCAGCGTGCGGGACTTGGTTGCTGAGAGCTGGACTCAAGCATGCTTGACTTTTTGGGCAGGAGCTGAACTCATCTTTGGGACTCTGTTACTGGACAGCTGCAATTGGTGGTGGACTCTGCTCCAAGGCTGCACTAAGGTGAAGGATCCAGTTATGGTGATGGATCCGGGTGGAGGAGAAGATGCACTCAGGTCGTGGGCTCTGTTGCTAGGAGCGTACGCAACAGAGCAAAGCTAAGTGGTGTTTCCCCTGTATTGTCATCTTTCATCATGTGTGTGTTTAGTGCAGTGGTGGGATTAGTTTCCGCACCGACCAATTCCCTAGTGAGGGTTTAGGGCAGGGCGAGCTAGGGGTTTTAGGTTCCTGTGCGTCGCCCGGTGCAGACCCGGCATAGGGAACGTTAGGAGTGCAGGGACACTGGCTCAGGGGAGCTCAGGAGGTCTCCACTTCCCTATTCCCTATCGCAGGGCCCACCATTGTTAATGTTTCCCAGGTTTCCCTTATTATTTAAATTCGCCTTATTGGAGGGGGGGGTTTCCAGACTTGTATATACGTGTAATGTCTAAATTCGCCAGTTGGAGGCGGTGTATCCATGTGACTGAGCTGTCCTGTGCGATGCCTGTCTGTACGTGTGCGGAGGCCTTCCAGGTGAATGAGCTGTCCTGTGTATTGCCTGACTGTATGTGTGCGGGGTCCTTCCGGGTAAATGAGCTGTCCTGTGCGATGCCTGACTGTACGTGTGCGGAGGCCTTCCAGGTGACTGAGCTGTCCTGTCCGATGCCTGACTGTACGTGTGCGGGGTCCGTCCAGGTGACTGAGCTGTCCTGTGCGATGCCTGACTGTGCGTGTGCGGAGGCCTTCCAGGTGACTGAGCTGTCCTGTGCAAAGCTTCACTGTACGTGTGCGGGGTCCTTCCAGGTGACTGAGCTGTCCTGTGCGATGCCTGACTGCATTTGCGGGGTCCGTCCAGGTGACTGAGCTGTCCTGTATGATGCCTGACTGTGCGTGTTCTGACTAAGCAAAGGCAGGAAAAGAAGCCTCCATTAGACATTTGTTTCAGCCGTCTGATGCCGGCGTCTGTGAGCTGCACGGAGTGAGGCCAGCGTCTTCAGTGACAAACATGAGTGTTCGTTAATTAGCGGGTTGATGTTTTCGTAGATTTTTGGGTGAGGGGTCTAGTAAGATTTGAGAGGTTTATGTTTGTGTGATCTGGGAACTTGTGGAGTCTGGTTGGGCTCCCGAAGGGTTAATGTACACTTGTGGGGTGTGGTTGGGCTTCCGGAGGGTTAATACACGCTTGTGGGGTCTGGTTGGGCTCTCGAGGTGAGGGGGTAATACATGCATGTGGGGTCTGGTTGGGCACTCGGGGAGGGTTAATGCACGCTTGTGGGGTCTGGTTGGGCTCTCGGGGGGGTTAATGCACGCTTGTGGGGTCTGGTTGGGCTCACGAGGTGAGGGGGTAATACACGCATGTGGAGTCTGGTTGGGCTCTCGGGGGGGGTTAATGCATGCTTGTGGGGTCTGGTTGGGCTCCCTGGGGATTGGTGCACGCGTGTGGGGTCTGGCTAGGCTCCCGAGGTGAGGGGGTAATACACGCACGTGGGGTCTGGTTGGGATCCCGAGGTGAGGGGGGTAATACACGCATGTGGGGTCTGGTTGTCTGGTTGGGCTCCCGGGGGGATTGGTGTGCGCTTGTGGGGTCTGGTTGGGCTCCCGAGGTGAGCGGGCAATACACGCATGTGGGGTCTGGTTTGGCTCTCGGGGGGGGGGGTTAATGCACGCTTGTGGGGTCTTGTTGGGCTCCCGAGGTGAGGGGGTAATACACGCATGTGCGGTCTGGTTGGGCTCCCGGAGGGTTACTGTACACTTGTGAGGTCTGGTTGGGCTCCCGGAGGGTTAATGCACGCTTGTGGGATCTGGTTGGGCTTCGGGAGGGTTAATACACGCTTGTTGGGTCTGATTGGGCTCCCGAAGGGTTAATGCACGCTTGTCGGGTCTGGTTGGGCTTCCGGGGGGATTTGTGTACGCTTGTGGGGTCTGGTTGGGCTCCCGGGGGATTGGTGTACGCTTGTGGGTTCTGGTTGGGCTCCTGAGGTGAGGGGGTAATACACGCATGTGGGGTCTGGTTGGGCTCCCGGGGGATTGGTGTTCGATTGTGGGTTCTGGTTGAGCTCCCGAGGTGAGGGGATAATACACACATGTGGGGTCTGGTTGGGCTCTCGGGGGGTTAATGCATGCTTGTGGGGTCTGGTTGGGCTTCCGGGGGATTTGTGTACGCTTGTGGGGTCTGGTTGGGCTCCCGAGGTGAGGGGGGTAATACACGCATGTGGGGTCTGGTTGGGCTCCCGGGGGATTGCTGTACGCTTGTGGGTTCTGGTTGGGGTCCCGAGGTGAGGGGGGTAATACATGCATGTGGGGTCTGGTTGGGCTCCCGAGGTGAGGGGGGTAATACACGCATGTGGGGTCTGGTTGGGCTCTCGGGAGGGGTTAATGTACACTTGTGGGGTCTGGTTGGGCTCCCGAGGTAATACACGCATGTGGGGTCTGGTTGGGCTCTCGGGGGGGGGTTAATGTTCGCTTGTGGGGTCTGGTTGGGCTCCCGAGGTGATGGGGTAATACAAGGATGTGGGGTCTGGTTGGGCTCCCAAGGTGAGGGGGGTTAATGCACGCTTGTGGGGTCTGGTTGGGCTCCCAGGGTGAGGGGGTAATACACGCATGTGGGGTCTGGTTGGGCTCTCGGGGGGGTTAGTGCAGCATCACACCAGAAAGGGGATTGTCTCCAAACACCAGTCAACGTGTGGCCGTTGAGCCCGGTCTGATTTGAACCACCATGAGCTCAGTGCTCCTTGTTTCTTATCTTACTCCTGACGAACCTCACAATGCGTTGAGTGGTGGACAGTAGAGTTTACAGTGTATTTTGGGCTCAGTCATCATGGCTGGTTATGGTCTGTGGTATATTATTTGCACTATCCATGAGGGTTAATGAGCAGTCAGTATGCATGATACACTGATTAGTTACATTGTTTGTGAGGGTGGATTCAGGCTTCTGGCCCTACCTTGAGCACAAATGTTGTGGAATCTGGGCCATTGGGTCTGATAAATGACCAGTAGACCACACTGTGATATTGTCTCTTTTTGGAGCATGTGAGCAGCAAGAATCATTTGGGAGAAGAGTGGCATAATACCTATGTAACGGGGTCTACCAAGCTGTGGTACCTCTTTCAGTACCACCCCGTGTTTTCGGAGGTCCGCTCTGCGTTGGCTGGAGTCTGAATGAAGGACGCTGGCTGGAATTCCTCTGAGTGCATGGGCGCATATAAAAGATCATTGCTTTTCCATGTATTTCCAGTCTGACAACACTTTACTCACAGGACACAGAATATATCACACAGATACAGAGGGCCGGCCAATAGACAAGCGTCAGGCCAGACATGCATTACAAAAGCAGCTGGTGGCCGGAGCCTGCTGATGTGTACTGTGGGAATTACAAAGGTGGGGGGAGGGCGGACAAAAGGGTAATGCTGATACATTAGGGACATGCATCTCACATAGAACCTATTATCCATACATATAACTGCACAACATATACTGGGTGCTGAGTGGTTCTGTAACAACCTAGTTGGCCTTCTGTAATAAGCGCCTTTACAGTATACATCTCTCCACAAACTATGTGCATATAATGTTCTGCTGCTATCATTTTGCTCTTCTTGCCATAGCCACCTGGCTCCTTACTCTTTGAGCTGCCCAATATCTGTCACTACCCTCTCCTTTTTTGTTAAGTGCTACAAAATTGCTGAAGCACTAAATACGTGTATCTTCCCAAGAGAGTGCGACTGAGGGATAATCTGTTAGACTAGCGGGGACACCAATATTTGGTCCCAGGGTGTTGACTCCCACAGTTTGATGGATAACTAAAGGACAGGGACAAGTCAAAGAACGTATTGTAAGGTAGCGCTCACTGAGTGTGTTGGGGAACACTCACTTGGCTGCAGATAGACCAGGTCCGGCACAGGCTTTTTCATATAAAACAGTCCATGCGGTTTATTGTGCAGCATGAGGAAAACGATAACAGTCTTACAGCAGACAAAAACGAATGTGCATAGTGGAGCTCCGCTCCCTTAGCCCTGTGGTCACACAGGCTGTGCTTTATCCAGCAAACAAGCTCTACAGTCTCTCAGATAATTCCCCCCTCTGTCTGGGGTTACCTCTTAGCTGCTTCTCCGTCCTGATGTCCCTTCCTTCCTGGGGACTGGCCAGCACTCACAGGCTATTACACACAGCCCACACAAGGTCAGCGGCGTCCACATGTGCGCTTCAGGAAGGTAGCACACCTCCTAGCACGTCGGCCTTCCAGGACCTTCCACACGGACCAATCAGATCCAGGCGTTCACTCAAGTGACCTACCCTGGTCACCTTATATAGTCCATAGCCACGCCAACAGCATCACATGGCTATGACCTCATTGCAGGTCTTTCAGATTCACAACCACACACATTCTTTAATTATATTTTCGAAGGGTACCACTTGGTCCGCTCCTTTTTGCCCTTTACGTCTCTGGCGAGGGGAGGAAGACTTGTCACTTAAACCTGAGTCACATGCACTCCCGTGCACATGCCTTGTATTGTCCTGAACCCTCCCTACGTCCGTACACACGCCCTGTATTGTCCTGTACCCAGAGTGCCCCAGTGTCCACGCTTGGCACACTCCTGCAGACACACTCATTGCTGTCTCCTGTGAGCCAGCCACCTGGTTCCAGCAGACGTGGTACTTCATCCCCTTGGGCTTGCCCGTGAAACTCCCTGTATAGGGGGTGGTCCTCACTAGGTCAGCTTGCCCTAGGTGGGTTGGTGCCACAACCCAGAGGTTCCACTCCAGGAGTCATCACACAGATCACCAAGTAATAAGCAACTGTAGCAGGGAGTTCACCAGCACATCGGGCAGGAGCTCTGGAGCCAACAGCACAAAATACTCAGGCAAGGAGGAACACACAACCCGGTCTTAAATAACAGGACAGACAGGAAGTTCTCCGCCTTGTATAAGGGCAAACAGGCTCAAATTAAAGTACGGTATCCTTACAGGTTTATGCTAAGGGGGCTGGACGTCCTATGGGGGTTTATGCTTAAGGGGGGTGGACGTCCAATGGGGGTTTATGCTTAAGGGGGGGTGGACGTCCAATGGGGGTTTATGCTTAAGGGGGGGTGGATGTCCGATGGGGATTTATGCTTAAGGGGGGGTGGATGTCCGATGAGGATTTATGCTTAAGGGGGGGTGGACGTCTGATGGGGTTTATGTTTAAAGGGGGATGGACGTCCGATGGGGGGTGGACATCCAATGGGGGTTCATAGAATCATAGAATGGTAGAGTTGGATGGGACCTCCTGTGCCATCTGGTTCACCCCTTGCTCAAAGCATCCCAGAGATCTGTCTGTCCAGCCTCTGTGTGAAGACTTCTATTGAAGGAGAACTCACCACCTCTCGTGGCAGCCTGTTCCACTCATTGATCACTCTGTCAGAATGTTCTTTCTAATATCTAATCTGTGTCTCCTCCCATTCAGTTTCATCCCATTGCTTCTAGTCTTTCCTTGTGCAAATGAGAATAAAGTTGATCCTTCTACAATGTGACAGCCCTTTAGATATTTGTAGACAGCTATTAAGTCTCCTCTCAGTCTTCTCTTTTGCAAGCTAAACATTCCCAAATCCTGCAACCTTTCCTCATAAGACAGGGTTTGCAGACCGGTCACCATTCTAGTCGCTCTTTTCTGAACTTGCTCCAGTTTGTTGATGTCTTTTTTAAAATGTGGCGCCCAAAACTGGACACAATATTCCAGATGAGGTCTGACCAAAGAGGAGTAGAGGGAAATAATGACTTCACGTGATCTAGACTGTATGCTTCTGTTAATACATCCTAGAATTGCATTTGCCTTTTTTGCTGCTGCATCACACTGTTGACTCATATTCAGTCTGTGATCTATTAGTATACCCAAGTCTTTTTCACATGTGCTGTCACTTAGCCCTATTCCTCCCATTCTGTATATGCTTTTTTCATTTTTATTGCCCAGATGTAGTACTTTGCATTTCTCCCTGTTAAAAACCATTCTGTTAGTTGCTGCCCACTTCTCCAGTTTATTTAAATCTTTTTGAATCCTCTCTCTCTCTTCTCTAGTATTAGCTATCCCTCCTAGCTTTGTGTCATCAGCAAATTTAATCAGTTTACCCTCAATTCCTTCATCTAAATCGTTGATAAAGATGTTGAACAATACAGGGCCCAGGACAGAGCCCTGTGGTACCCCACTTGAGACATTCTTCCAGCTGGATGTGCAGCCATTTACGACCACTCTTTGCGTCCGATCACTAAGCCAGTTATGAATCCACCTAACAGTTGCCTTGTCCATTCCATACTTAGTCATTTTTTCAATAAGGATTGTATGAGATACTTTGTCAAATGCTTTGCTGAAGTCAAGATATACTATATCTACAGCATTTCCTTGATCCACCCAATCAGTGATTCCGTCATAGAAGGAAATTAAGTTAGTCTGACATGACTTATTAGTTACAAACCCATGCTGACTCTGTTTAATCACTTCATTCTTATTCAGGTACTGACATACATGTTGTTTAATAATTTGGTCAAATATCTTTCCTGGTATAGAAGTCAGACTCACCGGCCTATAGTTGCCTGGGTCCACCTTCTTGCCCTTTTTGAAGATAGGAACAACATTTGCTCTTCTCCAGTCTTCTGGGACTTCTCCTGTTCTCCAAAAATTTTCAAAGATTATGGAGAGGGGTTCAAAAATTTCTTCTGCTATCTCCTTCAGTACTCTGGGGTGTAATTCATCTGGACCTGGAGACTTGAATTCATTTAGGTTAGCTAAGTGTTTCCTCACTCTCTTTCTGTTTATAGATATCCTGGATTCTTCTATTCCCTTAATAGGACAGTGAAGATCAGTTGATGTTACATTTCCTTTCTGAGAGAAAACAGATGCAAAATAGGAATTTAAAAGTTCGGCCTTCTCAACATCCTGTCTTACCGTTTCATCATTTTCATCCTGTAAAAATCCTATAGCATCTTTGACTTTTCTTTTACTTTTGACATATCCCCAAAATCCTTTATTATTGCTTTTGACATCTCTTGCAAGCCTCAATTCATTGTCAGCTTTAATAATCTGATTTGTGCCCTGCAGGTTCTGCAGACAGCATTATATTCTTCTTTAGATATGCCTCTCTCTTCACATTTGATAAACATTTATTTCTTCCTTTTTGTAGTGGGAATTGGGGTTATTTAATGTGTGGGGGGATTTGGAGTGGAGTTATCATTTTGTTTGTATAATGTGTGTGTGAGGAGAGAATGAGCGGCTGGACCAGTGTTCAGTATACTGATTATATTCTGGCTGATATTCCTGTATATTTTTCATTTATATAATAAAAGATCTACAGGAGGTAACTCAGGATCAGTAATGTATGTACACAGTGACTGCACCAGCAGAATAGTGAGTGCAGCTCTGGGGTATAATACAGGATGTAACTCAGGATCAGTAATGTATGTACACAGTGACTGCACCAGCAGAATAGTGAGTGCAGCTCTGGGGTATTATACAGGAGGTAACTCAGGATCAGTAATGTAATGTACACAGTGACTGCACCAGCAGAATAGTGAGTGCAGTTCTGGGGTATAATACAGGAGGTAACTCAGGATCAGTAATGTATGTACACAGTGACTGCACCAGCAGAATAGTGAGTGCAGCTCTGGGGTATAATACAGGATGTAACTCAGGATCAGTAATGTATGTACACAGTGACTGCACCAGCAGAATAGTGAGTGCAGCTCTGGGGTATAATACAGGATGTAACTCAGGATCAGTAATGTATGTACACAGTGACTGCACCAGCAGAATAGTGAGTGCAGCTCTGGGGTATTATACAGGAGGTAACTCAGGATCAGTAATGTAATGTACACAGTGACTGCACCAGCAGAATAGTGAGTGCAGCTCTGGGGTATAATACAGGAGGTAACTCAGGATCAGTAATGTATGTACACAGTGACTGCACCAGCAGAATAGTGAGTGCAGCTCTGGGGTATAATACAGGATGTAACTCAGGATCAGTAATGTAATGTATGTACACAGTGACTGCACCAGCAGAATAGTGAGTGCAGCTCTGGGGTATAATACAGGATGTAACTCAGGATCAGTAATGTAATGTATGTACACAGTGACTGCACCAGCAGAATAGTGAGTGCAGCTCTGGGGTATAATACAGGAGGTAACTCAGGATCAGTAATGTAATGTATGTACACAGTGACTGCACCAGCAGAATAGTGAGTGCAGCTCTGGGGTATAATACAGGATGTAACTCAGGATCAGTAATGTAATGTATGTACACAGTGACTGCACCAGCAGAATAGTGAGTGCAGCTCTGGGGTATAATACAGGAGGTAACTCAGGATCAGTAATGTAATGTATGTACACAGTGACTGCACCAGCAGAATAGTGAGTGCAGCTCTGGGGTATAATACAGGATGTAACTCAGGATCAGTAATGTAATGTATGTACACAGTGACTGCACCAGCAGAATAGTGAGTGCAGCTCTGGGGTATAATACAGGAGGTAACTCAGGATCAGTAATGTAATGTATGTACACAGTGACTGCACCAGCAGAATAGTGAGTGCAACTCTGGGGTATAATACAGGATGTAACTCAGGATCAGTAATGTAATGTATGTACACAGTGACTGCACCAGCAGAATAGTGAGTGCAGCTCTGGGGTATAATACAGGAGGTAACTCAGGATCAGTAATGTAATGTATGTACACAGTGACTGCACCAGCAGAATAGTGAGTGCAGCTCTGGGGTATAATACAGGATGTAACTCAGGATCAGTAATGTAATGTATGTACACAGTGACTGCACCAGCAGAATAGTGAGTGCAGCTCTGGGGTATAATACAGGATGTAACTCAGGATCAGTAATGTATGTACACAGTGACTGCACCAGCAGAATAGTGAGTGCAGCTCTGGGGTATAATACAGGATGTAACTCAGGATCAGTAATGTAATGTACACAGTGACTGCACCAGCAGAATAGGGAGTGCAGTTCTGGGGTATAATACAGGAGGTAACTCAGGATCAGTAATGTATGTACACAGTGACTGCACCAGCAGAATAGTGAGTGCAGCTCTGGGGTATAATACAGGATGTAACTCAGGATCAGTAATGTAATGTATGTACACAGTGACTGCACCAGCAGAATAGTGAGTGCAGCTCTGGGGTATAATACAGGATGTAACTCAGGATCAGTAATGTAATGTATGTACACAGTGACTGCACCAGCAGAATAGTGAGTGCAGCTCTGGGGTATAATACAGGAGGTAACTCAGGATCAGTAATGTAATGTATGTACACAGTGACTGCACCAGCAGAATAGTGAGTGCAGCTCTGGGGTATAATACAGGATGTAACTCAGGATCAGTAATGTAATGTATGTACACAGTGACTGCACCAGCAGAATAGTGAGTGCAGCTCTGGGGTATAATACAGGAGGTAACTCAGGATCAGTAATGTAATGTATGTACACAGTGACTGCACCAGCAGAATAGTGAGTGCAACTCTGGGGTATAATACAGGATGTAACTCAGGATCAGTAATGTAATGTATGTACACAGTGACTGCACCAGCAGAATAGTGAGTGCAGCTCTGGGGTATAATACAGGATGTAACTCAGGATCAGTAATGTAATGTATGTACACAGTGACTGCACCAGCAGAATAGTGAGTGCAGCTCTGGGGTATAATACAGGAGGTAACTCAGGATCAGTAATGTAATGTATGTACACAGTGACTGCACCAGCAGAATAGTGAGTGCAGCTCTGGGGTATAATACAGGATGTAACTCAGGATCAGTAATGTAATGTATGTACACAGTGACTGCACCAGCAGAATAGTGAGTGCAGCTCTGGGGTATAATACAGGAGGTAACTCAGGATCAGTAATGTAATGTATGTACACAGTGACTGCACCAGCAGAATAGTGAGTGCAACTCTGGGGTATAATACAGGATGTAACTCAGGATCAGTAATGTAATGTATGTACACAGTGACTGCACCAGCAGAATAGTGAGTGCAGCTCTGGGGTATAATACAGGAGGTAACTCAGGATCAGTAATGTAATGTATGTACACAGTGACTGCACCAGCAGAATAGTGAGTGCAGCTCTGGGGTATAATACAGGATGTAACTCAGGATCAGTAATGTAATGTATGTACACAGTGACTGCACCAGCAGAATAGTGAGTGCAGCTCTGGGGTATAATACAGGATGTAACTCAGGATCAGTAATGTATGTACACAGTGACTGCACCAGCAGAATAGTGAGTGCAGCTCTGGGGTATAATACAGGATGTAACTCAGGATCAGTAATGTAATGTACACAGTGACTGCACCAGCAGAATAGGGAGTGCAGTTCTGGGGTATAATACAGGAGGTAACTCAGGATCAGTAATGTATGTACACAGTGACTGCACCAGCAGAATAGTGAGTGCAGCTCTGGGGTATAATACAGGATGTAACTCAGGATCAGTAATGTAATGTATGTACACAGTGACTGCACCAGCAGAATAGTGAGTGCAACTCTGGGGTATAATACAGGATGTAACTCAGGATCAGTAATGTAATGTATGTACACAGTGACTGCACCAGCAGAATAGTGAGTGCAGCTCTGGGGTATAATACAGGAGGTAACTCAGGATCAGTAATGTAATGTATGTACACAGTGACTGCACCAGCAGAATAGTGAGTGCAGCTCTGGGGTATAATACAGGATGTAACTCAGGATCAGTAATGTAATGTATGTACACAGTGACTGCACCAGCAGAATAGTGAGTGCAGCTCTGGAGTATAATACAGGGTGTAACTCAGGATCAGTAATGTAATGTATGTACACAGTGACTGCACCAGCAGAATAGTGAGTGCAGCTCTGGGGTATAATACAGGATGTAACTCAGGATCAGTAATGTATGTACACAGTGACTGCACCAGCAGAATAGTGAGTGCAACTCTGGGGTATAATACAGGATGTAACTCAGGATCAGTAATGTATGTACACAGTGACTGCACCAGCAGAATAGTGAGTGCAGCTCTGGACACACCCCAGAAGAGGAGAAGCGTCGCAGCTGTGCCTCTGCAGGCTGGGGTTTTGCTAAGCTCCTGGGAAGGGAGGTTTTTTTTCTGCAAGGACTTTCCATCTGCCCCCTTCCCAGGAAAGAGGACTCTACCTGGGACTGAGCGCCGGGGCTGTGCCCCTGGCTCCCACCCTCCGGCAAGCCAGCTGGGGGTGGGGGGCCTCATCCACCACCAGGAGGCCCAAGGCACAGCCAGCCAGTCCCAGGGATGGGGAAAAAGCGGACCCCAGGGGGCCGCAAGGCTCCAGGGTCCGGGACCCCCGAAGTGAAGGCTGTGGCGGGCCCTTCCCCCGGAGGTGCAGCAGCCGCAGAGGTGAGGCGGGGCCCCCTCTTAACATCTGGGGCTCCAAGGTTGCGGGAGAGCCAGCTACCACCTACGCCTCCCGCATTCATGCCCACCTCTCCGAATACGAGGAGGCCGGCAAGAAGCTCAGGAGACTCCGGGGGGAGTTGGAGGGAGCCCGGGTCATCAGTAAAAACAGGCTCCCTGCCTCAAAGAGAGCGGAGGTCACCGCCACGGTCAAGCGGCTGAAAGGGGAGATTCGGGCCCTGGAGGACCGGCGAAGTACCATCATGGCCGGCAGCGGCCCCTTCCAGGAAAAGCTTCAAAACGAGGACCGGTTCAGGGCCATGGCCGTTGGGTCTCCTGGGGGGTCAGGAGTCCCCATCCAGGTGGAGGAAAGCAAGGAGGAGGAAGAGCAAGATGGCGCCCAAACCACACCCGGGCCACCTCCACCTGAAGACCTGGCGGACACCAGCGTGAGCCAGGTAACATGCAGTGGGATAGCCCCTGAGCAGATGGCCCTCCCGCTGGACTCCAGTAACGTGGAGGAAAGCGGGAGCGAGGGGGAGGATGGAGGGAGCGGGAGTAGTTCTGAGGGGGGCTGCCTCATCCTTAAACAAGTACGGCAGACTGAATCCCCAGCACAGTTTGGCACGCTGTTGTTTGGGTATGAGGTCTGCCCGGAGGATGAGGCAACCGGGAGGAGGAGAAACAGGAGGCGCAGGCGTAAGGCCTCTGAAGGCGTGGAGGAACAACTGGTTTTTGCTCCTCTTCCCGGGGCCCCTCTGTCCCGCTGTGTGGAACCCGCTACCCACCCCGGCTCGGGCCCTGTGGTGGGTCCGCAGCGAGGGAGCGGGGAGAGAGATGACTGTTGTGACCTGACTGTCGCATCTGGTGACAGTTCAGACCAGGGCAGCGACATGGAGGTCGGTGCTGGTTGTGGTGGTGTCCAGGCTCAGCCCTCGGTGGCAGTGGGGGCTGGCCTGGCACCAGGTAAAATTGGTACAGCCAGGGCCGCACCTCCGGCGGCGAGTGCTGGGGCTTCTGGGCCCCCCACGTACGGATCCGTTAGGTCTGGATCGCTGGTGGGGGTCCAGAAGCCAAGAAAGGGCGATCCAGCAATTAAATCGCAGCTCAAGCGGTGCAAGGTATTGGTAGCTCCCCTATCGGCGCCCGTGGTGAGAGCGGGGTCTCCGGCACGTCGACCCAAAAAGGGGTCCGTGCAGGGGGCTCCGCCGCCATTGGGTGACGAGGGGGAGTGGCCGGCCTTGCCCGTGTCGAGCGGTGGGCACAGGGTGGTGGCGGTGGTCCGTGAGGGGGGCGAGGCCTCCCCGAGTGTTTCCCGGCCTGCAAAGGCTGCGGCAGGGGCGTGTCCTCCTCGGCCATAGTCCCACCCGCTACGTCCGCGTCACCCCGGGGGGCATGGCCTCGCAAGGGTCCGCTGCTCTGCCCGTGGTGGCTGTGGCTGGCGGGGGGGCATGGCCTCGGCGGTCGCGGCTCCGCCCGCTGTGCTCGCGTCACCCGGGGGGCGTGGCCTCGCAAGGGGTCACTGCCCGGCCTGGAGTGACTGCGACCGGCAGGGGGGCGTGGCCACGGCGGGCCCGCTGCCCTCTGTCCCACCCACCCTTCCCAGCAATGTAGCACGGCCCCCAGAAACTGGTGGGGAGTTGTCGGGGTCCCCGGCCCACCTACCATCATCTGGGGGTGCGGGGGCTCCGGCTCTTCCTGGGATGCCAGTGGCGGGGGCGGAGAGAGGAGATGCAGGGCAGGGAGCGGTGCCAGTGGCCGTCCCTGCCCAGAGAGTACAGACGGGAAAGGACGACTTTGGTGCTTGGGGCAAAAGAAAAAAAAATTATGAGCTGGGGAAACCAGGAGCTGCTGCTCCCAGGCCCAGCCAGAGTAACATGCAGGCTAACATGGAGGCCCTTAAAGGAGCAGCAGCACTCCTGGCCAGCAGCACTGTCCAGGCCAGACCAGGAGCACCGGGCAGCCAGAGAGGGTCCCCAGCAGGTGGGAGGGAGAACTGCGGGGAAAAAAGTGGCAATATTGTAAATACTAATGCTAAGGTAATTTCTGTAAATAATACTGTAAATAGTGCAAACACCATTTGTGTGAGTGATAGTGAGTATGAGAGTGGCGTGGATATTTTTGAAGAGATGTTTGCAGAGGTGAATGGAGATATGAGTGACATGGATGAGGGAGTGAGTGCGGGTGTTAATGGGTCTGAAAGTGCTGGAGTGAATGCCAATAATAAAAGAGTGAATGGGAGAGTGAGTGGGCGGATAAATGAGGGTGCAAGTACGACTGGTGGTGGGAGGGCTGGCACCACCGTTTCCTGGAGGCCCTCAAAAAAGGAGAAAGGTCGATAGTGGTAGAGGGGAGGACAGTGGACTTGTCTTTCTGGATAGAGAGACACTGCCTTGCTGCCTTCCAAAACCAAAGGGAGGGAGGGACTGTTTGGTCTCTCCCCACAGCCGGGCAGGGGCCGCAAAGGAGGAATGTGGTCCGTCTTAGGTGGGGGGGCAGTGAAGCTTGTCCACCTAGGAGCAAGGTGGTGGAGCTCCTCCTTAAGATGGGCTTCGGGGCGAATGACATCTTTGCCCTGATACATCCTTCGGCGTCCCGCTTCTTCGACGTCAGCTTTGTGCGGCCAGAGGGGCTTGAGCTCTTCTGGTCTAACTATGAGCTGGTGCGGGAAGAGCCCGGATGGCGAGACTTCGTTGCGCAAGCGGTGTCTCGCCAAAATTCCGTCAAGCGAGTGACCGTGGTCACTTGTAACGAGTCACTTGCCGGCGTGGACATTATGACGTGGCTTTCCCGTTACGGGGAAGTCATAGAGGTCCCAAAAAGAACAGGGACGAATTCGGCATCTGGTCGGGGGGCTGGACCTTCATGGTTAAATTGAAGGTTTCCGGCGGCACGGTCACCCACATCCCTTCCTCGGCGTTCCTGGGAAGGGACAGGATCCTGGTCTTCTACCAGGGGCAACCGAAGGTCTGCCACAAGTGCGGTGACCCCACTCACTTCAGCGCTAGCTGCAAGGTACAGAAATGTGCCTTGTGTGGTGGGGTAGGTCATCTGGCCGCCTTGTGTAAAGACATTCGGTGTCACCTGTGTGGTGACCTAGGTCACCCTCTCAGCCGCTGCCCTCGCTCCTTTTCTAATGCCGCTGCAGGCCCGGCGGGAGGAGTCCGTGAGGGAGAAACCTCTGGCGGCGCTCCTGCAGCTGTGGCAGGTGGTGGCGGAGGGGAAGGGGCTGAGGGACCGGTGAGGAAGGGCAATGCCAAGGTGAGGGGCCCCGCGTACGTGCGGAGGCAAGAAAAACGCCATGGGGGTGGGGGGCAGGTGAAGTCTCGGGCAACCGGGTCGATGCCTGCTCCTCCCTCCAGGCCCGTGGCAAAAGCCTCTGAGGTCCTGAGGGAGAGTGTGGTGAGAGAGGAGATCAGGAGGATGGAGAGGGACGGCTGACTCGGACGGGTCCTCACAGTATGAAAGTGTTGATGAGGAGGTTCAGGAGCAGCCTACAGCAGCGGGTGGCAAAAGCAAACGTGCCAATCGTAACAAATCGGGGGGGGAAGAAGGCTGGACAGCCTTCAAAATCTCCCCCGCCCCCGACCACCAGGGTGCGCACGGAAGGGCCCGCTGACCCCCCTCTGATTGATCTCTCCAACCGGTTCAGCGTCCTCGGAGGCTCGGATGATGGGCCGCAAGACGAGGATGCTGGGCCGGGGGTACCACCGGAGGGTCCTTCGGGGGATGGTGGGGTCCGTCCCTCAGGGGGCAGTGTTCCTCCTGGGGGGGACAGACCTGGAACCCAGGGGCGAGGACACCAGGGGGGGTGGGATGGACACAACGGGAGCTTCCCTGAAAAGGAAGGTGTCCGACCCCTCCCCAGGTGGAGGTGATAGCAGTGGTAAGAAGTTGGCCATCCAACTTGATCACCCATGATGGCGGAACTCGCCCCGTTGACGCTGGCATCTATTAATGTTGCCAGCATAAAGTCAGATGCGGCTCGCTTCACGTCCTTTGATTTTTTTCTCCCGAATTGAGGCAGAAATTTTATTCTTGCAAGAGACCAGACTAACAGACATGGGGGCCATCTATAAAGCACGGAGGGAGTGGAGGTGCGGGCCCTCATACTGGTCTCTTGCGGCCGAGCCGTATAGCGGGGTGGCAGTCCTTTTTAAGACTGCAGCTGTTGAATGCCGACGGGTTACTGAGTTGGAAATGGGGAGGTGCCTGATCCTAGATGTCTTCATGAGGGGACAAGAGCTCCGGCTCATCAACATCTACGGCCCGCAGTCCAAGTGGGACCGCAAATGTCTCTTCCTGAGGATCAAGCCCTTTCTTTTTACGAGCAGGCAGGTGGTCTTCGGTGGGGACTTCAACACCATTACGAGGTCCCGTGACCGGGGGGGTCCCGGAGATCGCCTGGCTTATGATAGCGTCGCATTGAATAGCATAGCCAGTGAAGCTCGCCTGGTGGATGTCCACATCCGGCACACCCCAGGTCACGGGGGTTTCACCTACCATAGGGGTAGCAGTAGGTCTAGAATAGACAGGTTTTTTTTGAAGGAGGACGCCATCTTTTCTGCTGTGTCCGCCGTTGAGGTGGAGTTCTCCGATCTCTGTCTAATTTTCTTTTCTCTGAATGTTGCAGAGACTCCTCAGATGGGAAGAGGGCTGTGGAAGCTCAATTCGTCCCTGCTGGAAGAAGCGGAGGTGAGACAATCCTTCGAGGATTTTCTTCAGAGCCAGGTACCACTGTTGGATCTCTGTAGTAGTAAGTCAGAGTGATGGGAGATCTTCAAAAAGCGGGTGGCGGGGTTCTTCCGTCAGCTCTCGAGCCTCAGGAGTCTGAACAGGCACCGCTTGTACCAGGCCCTGGGGAGGAAACTCGAGCAGCTTGTCTCGACTGGAGGTGACCGTGAGGAAATCTCCAGAGTGAAATCTTTTCTCAAGAGGTGTCAGTATGATAGACACACATCTTTGGTTTTTGAAAGGGACTTCGGGAAGTACCGCTCGCTCGACCCTTACAGAAACTGTAAGATGTCAGTGAATTGTAAGATGGTAACAGGACTGATCGACAGTACGGGGTCCCTGAACAGATCCAAATCAGGGATCCTGGAGGTGGTCAGATCCTTCTACTCACTCCTCTTGGAAAAGAAGGATCTGGATCGGGACAGGATGTCGGCTTTCCTGGCTGAAACCGTCCCTGAGCCAGGGGGTGATCCCTCTCTTGGTGTTTTGGCAGAAGAAATCAGGGAAGAGGAAGTGAGACTGGCCATTGATGGGCTTCGGACCAAGAAATCGCCAGGTCTGGATGGCTTAACATCCTAAAGACTTTTAGGGACTCCTTGGTCCCCCTCTTGACAGGGGTATTTAATGAGTGTCTCTCCTCGGGCACTCTTCCCGACTCAATGAGGAAGTCAGCCCTCATTATTCTGTCAAAGGGTAAGGATCCGTCCCGTATTGAGAATTGGCGTCCCATAGCGCTTCTCGATACGGACCGGAAGGTTCTGGCCAAAGTGCTGTTTAATCGGCTGGTGAAGTTTGCACCCCAGCTCCTTTCAGGGGCCCAGAATTGCTCTGTACCAGGCCGCAGTACTTTTAGTGCTGTGCTCGGTGTCCGAGAGGCAGTGGAGCAGGGTAGGGCAGGTCACTGGAAGGGGTACTTGCTGTCATTAGATCAAGCGAAAGCCTTTGACCGGGTCAACCACGAGTACCTCTGGTCCGTCCTTTTGAGGTATGGTCTGCCTGGGAGGTTTGTAAAATGGTTAGAGATCTTGTACCAAGGGGCTGAGACTTTTCCGCTGGTGAACGGTTGGTCAGGTCGCCCTTTTGAGGTGTGTTCTGGGGTCCGTCAGGGCTGTCCGCTGAGCCCGCTTTTATACGCATTCGCGATCGATCCCTTCCTAAGGAGGGTAGATCGTGGACCGTTGGCGGGAGTCAGGATGGACCAGGCGGGCTCTGGGTCCCCTCTGAGGGTGGTGGCGTACGCCGATGATGTTTCCCTTTTCGTGTCCTCAAGAGGGGAGGCGGATTGGGTCATGTCGGAGGTAGTGCGCTACTCGGAGGCATCCGGGTCCATGATCAACCGGGATAAGTGTGAAAGTCTCTGGCTGGGAGGGGGAGATCCCAGGTTTGATCTCCCGGACACCCTTCCAGGGCCCCAGGCCACCACCAAAATTCTAGGCATCGAATTTGGCCCCGGGGATTACCCCCAGCAAAATTGGGAGGGCAGACTTAAGATCGCCGCCCAAAAGGTGGACCAATGGAAGGGTTGGTCTTTAACCCTGAGGGAAAGGGTTGCCCTGGCTAAAGGCTTTCTGCTACCTTTATTAATATACCTGGGCAGTGTGTGCATCTTGCCAGAACCTCTCTGGACACGGGTCTATAGCCTGTTCTTCCAATTGTTATGGGGGAATAGGCTTAACCTAATCAAGAGGGAGGTTACATACCGTACGAGGAGACTAGGCGGGTTGGGTATGGTCAACCCGGTGGTGTTTCTAGTAAACGCCTTTCTTAAGACTAACATCTCCAACCTCTGGCTAGAGAGGGCTCCTCCGTGGGTAGTCTCCTGCAAGGGTTGGCTTTGGCCTTTCTTCCAGGAATGGGAGACAGGAGGACAGGTGAAGGACCTACGCACACCTCATGGGCATCTCCCGGCTTACGCTACCCCAGTTCGGAAGGTGATCCGCCGGTGGGGTCTGGGAATGTGGGAAATCAGGACCATGTCGAGGCAATGCCTTGACAGGAGGGTCCTGTTGACCCATTTCCAGAAGCCCCTGGCCCTTAAGGATTGCCCAGGCCGGGATCTGGAGGTCGGGCTGGGGCTTTTAAATTCTAAGCGGATCCCCATGAAGTTTTGGGACTTGACCTGGCGTTGCTTCCACGGGAGGCTGTATGTAAAGGATAACCTGAAGTGCAGGAAATCCGATGATCGGGGTTGTCCCCGTGAGGAGTGTGGCGACGTGCTGGAAAGCATGGAGCACTTCCTGCTTCAGTGTCCCTTTAATGCAGAGGTGTACAACAGGGTGGGTGCTTCCATACGTTGGCCGCGGCTGGCGTCCCTCTCCTACGCTGAGTGGGTTTATGGAGCGTTCAGATCCCTGGGTGGCCGGGACCCGTGCAATTTATTTCTAGTCAGTGTAGTGGTTAGGTTCTACACTTGGAATGCACGGTGCCTAGTTTCGAAGCAGAAAAAAACCCTCCCAAGGGATGAGGTGGTAGGAAACATCTTGGGTGACCTGGTGAAGGTCCGTTCTTTGGAGTTCGAAAGGTTGGGTGTGAGGAAGGCCTCTTGGCTTTGGAGAGGCCTCTCCTTTTAAAAACGCACTCAAGGGAGAGCTAGCTCCGTGTGAATGAGGGTAGGGATAGCATAAGTTTCACTGGGTGTGCTAGGGACAGAAGTAGGGGCAGATAGGGACAGGGAGGGACAGGCACTGAGGGACAGATAGAGAGTTAGTTATATTAAGTTAGGTGGAGTAGGGACAGGAAGGGACAGATAGGGACAGTTTCTTTAGGGACAGAAGCAGGGACAGTCTTAGTTGTTGAGGGACAGGGTGAATGAGTTAGTGAGGGACGGTGCCTCGAGAACTCCTTTTCCTGGTGGAGGGCTAAAGCATGCCACTCTAGTCTTTTGTTTTGTAAACATAGAGCATTAATGGATATTGGGCTTGCAGGCACTGATCTTGGGTCTGCAAAGGAAAGTGTGTGGTGGCAAGCCAAAACAAATATGGTAATAATGTTATGTGGTGTATATGTAGATGTTGTGATAAAACACTCCGGGATAGCCTTTGCTGGGGTCAAAGGTCACGTGCATTCAGCATGAAACTCAGGCGCAGAGCTGGGATTCATGTAAAACTGACCCTGGGTCAGGTTTATTAACGGTGAAAGCAATGCAAAAGGAAATAAAACATAAAACAAATCCTTGCCTGTCCGGCACTAACTAAACAATGGACAACCTAACTACCAACTGGCGGGCTTCTCCCGTCCAGCCAAACCACAGTTGCAGTGGGCACTGCTTCCACTCACGTGTGTCTCTCACACAGACAGGCTCTCTGTGTTCCCAGGCTGAGACACTCACACAACCACCTGGCCTCCTTTTATATCCACCTCCCATTATTCATTAGGAAGCAGGTGCGATACTGACCAGACTAGGCCACATAGGAAAGGAATCTGGGCGAGATATACCTGCCCTCATCCACTATTCCCACATGATTCTCACATATCCCCCCCCTCTGCTCAGACCACTCTGGTCGAGCAATGACACCCGCCAAACAGTGCACTCGGGACAGGGCATCTGCATTCCCCATCTGTACCCCTGGGCGGTGCTCCACCGTAAAAGTGTAGGCCTGCAGGGCAAGGAACCACCGGGTCACCCGGCTATTCCGTTCCTTGTTCAAGTGCATCCACTTGAGAGGGGCATGGTCAGTGATCAGCCTGAACTTTCGGCCCACCAGGTAATATTTGAGGGCCTCTAGAGCCCACTTAATGGCGAGGCACTCTTTTTCTACGACTGCATACCTTTGCTCGTGTTTATTCAGCTTCCTGCTAAGATAGAGGACTGGGTGTTCCACCCCGTCCCTCACTTGTGAGAGTACGGCCCCGATACCGGTATCAGAGGCATCCGTTTGTACCACCAACTCGCTGCGGAAGTCCAGAGTCACCAGTACGGGCTGAGAGCAAAGTGCCCGTTTTAGGCTATGGAAGGCTTCTTCAGCCGCTAAACTCCATTTAATCATGACGGAGTCTTTCCCTTTTGTAAGATCCGTCAGGGGGGTAGCGATGGCTGCAAAATTGGGTATGAACCGGCGATAATAGCCGGCGATCCCCAGGAAGGCTTGCACCTGCTTCTTGTTGACAGGTTGTGGCCAGTCCTGAACCGCCTGAATCTTATCAACCTGGGGTTTAACAACACCCCTCCCAATTACATACCCCAAATACCGGGCTTCTTCTAGCCCGATGTGACATTTCTTGGGGTTCGCGGTTAGACCTGCCTCCCACAGGTCGTCAATCACAGCTTGTACTTTCTGGAGATGAGTCTCCCAGTCCAAGCTGTAAATAACAATGTCATCCAAATAGGCCAAAGCGTACCACCTATGTGGCCTCAAGACTCGATCCATCAGTCTCTGGAAGGTCGCCGGTGCCCCGTGCAGTCCAAACGGCATATACACATACTGAAATAAACCTTCCGGCGTAGCAAATGCCGTCTTTTCTCTGGCAGCCTCAGCCAGAGGGATCTGCCAATACCCCTTTGTTAGGTCTAGGGTCGTAATATACCGGGCTTTTCCTAACCGATCTATTAACTCGTCGACCCGGGGCATGGGGTAGGCATCATATTTTGAGACCGCATTCAGTTTCCTGAAGTCATTGCAGAACCGGATGGTGCCGTCCGGTTTAGGAATTAGCACAATCGGGCTGGACCACGCACTGTGCGATTCCTCAATGACTCCTAACTCTAACATTGCCTTCAATTCTCGGGAAACGGCTTCACGGCGCGCTTCCGGGATTCGGTAGGGCTTTACGTGAACTGTGACACCAGGTTCCGTTACGATGTCATGTTTCATTAGCATAGTCTGCCCGGGTTTTTCTGAGAAAAACTTTTGGTTGTGAAGTAGAAACTGCCTGACCTCAGTCATTTGCCGCTCCGAGAGAGTCTCTGCAACCCGTACCTCCGGTACAGTATGCGAGCAGACAGGACGGGCCAGCTCCGCTGACAAGGCAGACCGATCCTTCCAGGGCTTTATCAGATTTACATGATAAATCTGTTCAGGTTTCCGTTTACCTGCCTGGTATACTTTGTAGTTAACTTCACCAACTCTTTCCTTGATCTCAAAGGGGCCCTGCCACTTTGCCAGGAACTTACTGTCCACCGTGGGGACCAGGATCAACACCCTATCTCCGGGTGCAAACGTACGGATCTTGGCGCCCCTATCATAGATTCTTTTTTGGGCTCCTTGAGCCTGTATCATGTGTTCTTTGACGATAGGCATAACAGCCGCAATACGGTCCTGCATTTGTGTGACGTGATCTATCACTGTTTTAAACGGAGTGACCTGACCCTCCCAGGTTTCTTTTGCAACGTCTAACAGTCCGCGAGGACGTCGGGCGTACAATAACTCGAAAGGCGAGAATCCTGTGGAAGACTGGGGTACTTCCCTGATGGCAAAAAGCAAATACGGAAGTAAATAGTCCCAGTTCTTCCCATCCTTGTCTATCACCTTTCTCAGCATCTGCTTCAGAGTTTTATTGAACCGTTCAACCAACCCGTCTGTTTGAGGGTGATACACGGATGTGCGTAACGGTTCGATTTGTAGCAATCGGCAGAGCTCCTTCATTACCCTGGACATAAAGGGGGTCCCCTGGTCGGTGAGTATCTGTTTTGGTATACCGACCCGACTAAACACATGCACCAGCTCCTTGGCAATCGTCTTGGTGGCCGTGTTACGCAAAGGGATGGCCTCCGGGTAACGAGTGGCATAATCCAAGATGACCAGGATATGTTGGTGTCCACGTGCAGACCGTGGAAGGGGCCCAACTAAATCCATCCCAATCCTCTCAAACGGGACTTCAATAATAGGTAGGGGTACCAAAGGGCTACAGAACCGGGGCTTAGGTGCAGAGGCTTGGCAGTCAGGACAAGACTCGCAATATACACGAATATAGTGATGCATGCCTGGCCAAACAAAACAGTGTAATATCCTTTCGGTGGTTTTCTGGACTCCCAGGTGACCTCCCATCACATGTCCGTGGGCCAGGTCCAGCACCTGCCGCCGGTAGGGTTTTGGCACGACTAATAGTTGCACCTTATCTTCCCCCTTTTTTTCTATCTGATAGAGTAAATAATTCTCCAGAACCATGTAAGGATATGCCAGCCTAGAGCCAGGTTCTACGGGTACCCCATTTATCACTTTCACATTTGTCCTAGCCTGAGAAAGGGTAGGATCCTTTATTTGCTCGCTTTGGAAGTCATCTTTCTGAACTTCTAAATCCGGCAAACGGGGAGGTGGACGGCTGTCAGCCTCCTCCTCTTCCCCGGTCTCCTCATTATCACCCGCCATGACTGAAAACGGGAACTGCAGGTCATTTCCCGCAGACTCTTCCCCCGAGTCTTCCGGGGAGACCTCTTCCAGGGGTTCGGGACCCACACGCTCCCTGGGAGAAGAATCATGTACACTATTACCCGAGGGCATCAACTGATTCTCCCACAATTGCCAGAAGTGGGGAAAATCCCGGCCCAGGATAACATCATGCAGTAACGCCGGGACGAGTCCCACTTTATGTTTCACAGACCCATAGGAAGTAGTAATGCATATGACCGTGGTGAGGTACGAACAGGTGTCTCCATGCACACACGTTACAGAAAATTTGTCTGATGGTCCAGTCGGGGCTGACACCAGACTGGCCTTCACCAGAGTCACCACACTTCCCGAGTCTAACAATGCCACCACATTTTTGCCATCAACAGTTAAATCACACAAGTGTTTTTCCACATCCTTTTGACCGGCATTCACACTCACTACCCGTGCAACCATAGACATGCCGTTTTTAGAGTCTGTGACGTCGCACTGCATGGGTTCAGTAGTGACCGGACAGTTCGCAGCAATATGTCCCATCTCTTGGCAGCGGAAACACCTAACGGGCCCCTTGCTTAGACCATAGTTCGTTACTCTCGGCCTCGCAGTGCGGGCAGTCCCGTTTTCCTCCCCCACTGTCTTAGGGATTTTTCCATCTCCCCTACTCCCTGGAACAGTCTTACCGGTTCCACGTGGAGATGATGAAGAACGAGGTGGGGTAGCGTCGTCTCGGAGTCCTTCCGCCACGGAGTAACGTTCAACCAGATCCACCAGTTGATCTGCCGTCGTAGGATTTCCATGGCTTACCCACTTCCTCAGGGCTGGCGGTAGAGCTCTCAGGTACTTGTCCATGACGACTCTCTGGATTATCTCTGGCGCTGTCAACACCTCGGGTTGTAGCCACTTCTTCGTCACGTGGATCAGGTCGAACATCTGGGACCGCGGTGGTTTATCCGGCTGATAAGTCCATTGATGCACTCTCTGTGCACGGACAGCGGTCGTCACTCCCAGCCGGGCCAAGATCTCGGCTTTCAGTTTGCCAAAGTCCTGCGCAGCTTCAGGCTCTAAGTCATAATAAGCCTTTTGGGCCTCACCGGAAAGAAACGGGGCAATCAGGCCGGCCCATCGTGCCTTCGGCCATTTTTCTCTCACCGCCGTCCGTTCAAACGTGGTCAGGTATGCCTCGACGTCATCTTCGGTCGTCATCTTCTGCCAGTACCGACTCAAGTGAATCACTCTTGACTCGGCTTCCAGGTTAAGCTCAGGTAAGCTTGCCAAGCGCTGCGCCACCTGCTGGAGAAGCGAACGATCGGTAACTGTCATGTCCACCAACTCCTTCAGCTGGGCCATCATCACCCGATTAGCTTCTTGCTGGACGGCGGTGGACTGTACCAGCGCTTTCACCACATCCTCCATGCTCATGCTTGCAACGTGATGCCCGCGTTCTCCACCACAATGTGATAAAACACTCCGGGATCGCCTTTGCTGGGGTCAAAGGTCATGTGCATTCAGCATGAAACTCAGGCGCAGAGCTGGGATTCTGGTATAACTGACCCTGGGTCAGGTTTATTAACGGTGAATCATAGAATCATAGAATCATAGAAACGTAGAGTTGGAAGGGACCTCCTGGGCCATCTGGTCCAACCCCCTGCTCAAAGCAGGATTCGCTAAATCATCCCAGTCAGATGTCTGTCCAGCCTCTGTTTGAAGACTTCCATTGAAGGAGAACTCACCACTTCTCGTGGCAGCCTGTTCCACTCATTGATCACTCTAACTGTCAAAAAGTTTTTTCTAATATCTAATCTGTGTCTCCTCCCATTCAGTTTCATCCCATTGCTTCTAGTCTTTCCTTGTGCAAATGAGAATAAAGTTGATCCTTCTACAATGTGACAGCCCTTTAGATATTTGTAGACAGCTATTAAGTCTCCTCTCAGTCTTCTCTTTTGCAAACTAAACATTCCCAAATCCTGCAACCTTTCCTCATAAGACAGGGTTTGCAGACCGGTCACCATTCTGGTCGCTCTTTTCTGAACTTGCTCCAGTTTGTTGATGTCTTTTTTAAAATGTGGTGCCCAAAACTGGACACAATATTCCAGATGAGGTCTGACCAAAGAGGAGTAGAGGGAAATAATGACTTCACGTGATCTAGACTGTATGCTTCTGTTAATACATCCTAGAATTGCATTTGCCTTTTTTGCTGCTGCATCACACTGTTGACTCATATTCAGTCTGTGATCTATTAGTATACCCAAGTCTTTTTCACATGTGCTGTCACTTAGCCCTATTCCTCCCATTCTATATATGCTTTTTTCATTTATAGAAAAAAGCATATACCTGCTCTCATCCACTATTCCCACATGATTCTCACAATATATATTGTATATTTGTATTATTTTTGTGTATTATACATACTTTCTTTTGTTTTAGTTAGGAGTGCATGGGAGGGTGTAGTGAGGTTGGGAGGGGGGTGAATGGGGGGTGAGAATGGGAAAAGAGGACCTTTATCCAAAGGGAAAGTGGATGGACAAATCGTGGAAAGGAAAAGAAGAATGGACCACGTGGTAAATAGCATAGGTTTTGGGTGGAGCCGGGTGAGGGTTTTCCTCTTGGAGCATAAACTGTTGTTGCCAAGAGATAGATGTGATAGGCCATGAACATTGATGGACCTTGTGTGTTTCGTGTAATGGGCCATGGACTTTTGGACCTTGGGTGTGGTGGGGGGATGATAAATAAAAAAAAAAAAAAAAATTTTCGTAGAGGTGTTAGGCTGGTGCTGGGGTTTTGCCAGTATAAGTGGCTATGGTTTTTTTTTAAGGCAGAAGGGCCGGAATATGGTTTTTTTCTTTATTACTTGTATATAGGTATGGGTGCAAAGTGCGAATGGAGTGTGAAAGGGTGTGCGTAGGGGATGAATGTGTTACATCGGGGTTTCTTTATTTCAAGTTGTATAGGGGTGGAGGGATCCTGCTGGGGCCCTCTAGGCTGGAAAGCCTGGGGGATCAGGTAAAATTGCGAGGTTTGCACAAATATTTATGTCGGGAGCATTGTTTGTCTGCTATATATTGTGTTTTGTATTATGTAGTCTGTTATGTATTGTGTTTTGATACTTTTATAATTAAAAAGAGCTACAGGATGTAACTCAGGATCAGTAATGTATGTACACAGTGACTGCACCAGCAGAATAGTGAGTGCAGCTCTGGGGTATAATACAGGATGTAACTCAGGATCAGTAATGTATGTACACAGTGACTGCACCAGCAGAATAGTGAGTGCAGCTCTGGAGTATAATACAGGAGGTAACTCAGGATCAGTAATGTAATGTATGTATACAGTGACTGCACCAGCAGAATAGTGAGTGCAGCCCTGGGCACACCCAGGAAGAGGAGCGTCTGTGCTGAGCGTCTGCAGGCTAGGGTTTTGCTAAGCTCCTGGGAAGGGAGGATTTTTCCTGCAAGGACTTTCCATCTGCCCCCTTCCCAGGAAAGAGGACTCTCCCTGGGACTGAGCGCCGGGGCTGTGCCCCTGGCTCCCACCCCCCGCAAGCCAGCTGGGGGTGGGGGGGCCTCATCCACCATCAGAAGGCCCAAGGCACAGCCAGCCAGTCCCAGGGATGGGGAAAAAGAGGACCCCAGGGGGCCGCCAAGGTCCGGGACCCCTGAAGTGAAGGCTGTGGCGGGCCCTTCCCCCGGAGGTGCAGCAGCCGGCAGAGGTGAGGCGGGGCCCTGTTTTGGATGAGTCACCGAAGGAGGAAAAAACAAAAATAATAGCTAAGTCCAGAAAACCAGAGAAGTTGGTAGCTATCGGATTGCAGACCCCTGAACCTATCCACAACAACTAGCAGTAGCCGAGGGGGGTTCCTACGGTGCCCTAGACCCCTCGATCACAGCCGGAGAACTAAATTAGCCTAAAGACAGAAAGGGGAAATCTAAACTGCCCCAGAGCAGACCCCAAAGCAATAGGCAGCCCTCAACATATAATGACTGTGAAGCAAGAGGAAAAACACTAACACAGATAGAAAGATAGCTTGGGCCCCATCATTTGCTCAACCTAACTAAATAGGACAGGATAGAAAAGCTGCTGTCTGCAATCCGCAAAAAACCCTATCCAAAAATGTACCAACAGACTGATAGGAAAAACAGGCCCTGAAGTCGCTAGGCTTCAAAAAGACTATATCAGCACTCAGGTATATTCTGAAGACAGAGCCAGAGATCAAAAGATCAGAGACAAAAATGGAATTCAGCTCACCCCCGGCCGGGGATGGCTGAACTCCAAAAAACAAGGCAAACAAAACCGAAACTAAAGTGTACAAAAGGCAGAGCAAAACTTAGCTTTGAGAAGCAGAAAACAGACTGGTCTCCAAGAATCCAGCAGGAAAATCACCAGCAAGGCAGCAGGGCGTTGGCTGCCTTATATCCAGTCATCAGTTCCTGTGACCCAGTCATCATCTACCTGCTCAGCTGTTTGGTAATCAGCCTCACTACCTTCCTTCGCCAGAAGAGGGAGTTCATCAGACCTCACTGGTGAAGGGAAAAATGAACTCACAACAGGGCCCCCCCTTAACATCTGGGCTCCAAGGCTGCGGGAGAGCTGGGTACCACCTACGCCTCCCGCATCCATGCCCACCTCTCCGAATATGAGGAGGCCGGGAAGCAGTTGAGGAGACTCCGGGGGGGAGGTGGAGGGAGTCAGGATAATATCTAAAAACAGGCTCCCTACCTCAAAGAGAGCGGAGGTCGCCGCCGCGGTCCAGCGGCTGAAAGGGGAGATTCGGGCCCTGGAGGGCCGGCGAAGTGTCATCATGGCCGGCAGCGGCCCCTTCCAGGAGAAGCTGCAGAACGAGGACCGGTTCAGGGCCATGGCCGGTGGGTCTTCTGGGGGGTCAGGAGGCCCCACCCAGGTGGAGGAAAGTGAGGAGGAGGAAGAGCAAGATGGTGCCCACGCTACACCCAGGCCGCCTCCACCTGAAGACCTGACGGACACCAGCAGGAGTCAGGTAACATGCAGCGGGATAGTCCCTGAGCAATTGGCCCTCCCGCTGGACTCCGGTAATACGGAGGAAAGCGGGAGCGAGGGGGAGGATGGAGGGAGCGGGAGTAATACCGAGGGGGGCTGCCTCATCCTTAAACAAGTACGGCAGACGGAATCCCCAGCACGGTTTGGCACGCTGTTGTTTGGGGATGAAGTCTGCCTGGAGGATGAGGCAACCGGGAAGAGGAGAAACAGGAGGCGCAGGTGTAAGGCCTCTGAAGGCGTGGAGGAACAACTGGTTTTTGTTCCTCTTCCCGGGGCCCCTCTGTCCCGCTGTGTGGAACCCGCTACCCACCCCGGCTCGGGCCCTGTGGTGGGTCCGCAGCGAGGGAGCGGGGAGAGAGATGACTGTTGTGACCTGACTGTCGCATCTGATGACAGTTCAGACCAGGGCAGCGACATGGAGGTCGGTGCTGGTTGTGGTGTTGGTGGTGGTGTCCGGGCTCAGCCCTCGGTGGCGGGGGGGCTGGCCTGGCACCAGGTAAAGTTGGTACAGCCAGGGCCGCACCTCCGGCGGCGAGTGCTGGGGCTTCTGGACCCCCCACGCACGGATCCGTTAAGTCTGGATCGCTAGTGGGGGTCCAGAAGTCTAGGAAGGGTGAACAAAAAATCAAACAACAACTGAAGCGGTGCAAAGTGCTGATCGCTCCCATGGCGGCGCCCGTGGTAAGAGCGGGGTCTCCGGCACGTCGACCCATGCAGAAGGCTCCGCCGCCGCTGGGCGACGAGGGGGAGTGGCCGGCCCTTCCTGTGGCAAGCGGTGGGCACAGGGTGGCGGCGGTGGTCCGCGAGGGGGGCGTGGCCTCCCCGAGTGTTACCCGGCCTGCAAAGGCTGTGGCATGTGGGGGGCGTGTCCTCCTCGGCCGCTGTCCCGCCTGCTACGTCCGCGTCACCCTTGGGCGTGGCCTCGCAAGGGGTCACTGCTCTGCCTGTGGTGGCCGTGACTGGCGGGGGGCGTGGCCACGGCGGGCCCGCTACCCTCTGTCCCACCCTCCCAAGCAGTGCAAGCAAGCTGCCCCCAAAAGCCGGCGGGGGGGTTGTTGGGGTCCCCAGCCCACCTACCTTCATCTGAGGGTGCGGGGACTCTGGCGCCCCCTGGCAAGCCGGCGGAGGGGGTGAAGAAGGGTGCAGGGCAGGAAGCGGTGCAAGAGGCCGTCCCTACCCAGAGCAAGGAAAACAAAAGAAACTCTGAAAAAGAAAAAAAAAATGGTGCTGGAGAAACCAGGAGCTGCTGCTGCTCCCAGGCCCAGCCAGGGCAATGTGCAGTATGTTATCAGCGCTGAGGCACTTAAAGGGGCATCAGCACTCCTGGCCAGTAAAGACAATCATGGAGCACCTGGCCAGCTAGGGCCCCCAGCAGGTGGGAGGGAAAATTGCGGCAAAGGAACTGTTAATGCTGATGTAAATATAAATAAAATTGGTGCTGAGGGGTATGAAGAGTGCGTGAGTGAATGTGAGAGCGGGGTGACTGATATTTTTGAGGAGTTGTTTGCGGACATGAATGGGGATGTGAGTGACATGGATGAGGGAGTGAGTGCAAGTGTGAATGTGGCTGAAAGTGCTGGAGTGAATGGGAGAGTGAGTGGGGGAATGAATGAGGGTGCAGGCATAAGTGGTGGTAGGAGGACTGGCCCATCTGCCCCCCTGGCCGCGAGACCCCAACGTAACTATGCGGGGGCCGCGGCTGGAGCAAGGTGGTGGATTTCCTCCTAAAGATGGGATTCGGGGCAAAAGACATCTTTGCCCTGATACATCCTTTGGCGTCCCGCTTCTTTCTTTGAAGTCAGTTTCGTGCGGCCAGAGGGGCTTGAGCTCTTCTGGTAACTACGAGCTGGTGCGAGAAGAGCCCGGATGGCGAGACTTCGTTGCGCAAGCGGTGTCTTGCCAAAATGCCGTCAAGCGAGTGACCGTGGTGACTTGTAACGAGTCGCTCGCAGGCGTGGACATAATCACGTGGCTTTCTCGTTATGGGGAAGTCACCGAGGTCCCGAAAAAGAACAGGGACGAATTTGGCATCTGGTCAGGGGGCTGGACCTTCATGGTCAAACTGAAGGTTTCCGACGTGCCGGTCACCCACATCCCTTCCTCGGCGTTATTGGGGAGGGACAAGATCCTGGTCTTCTACCAGGGGCAACTGAAGGTCTGCCACAAGTGCGGCGACCCCACCCACTTCAGCGCCAGCTGCAAGGTGCAGAAGTGTGCGTTGTGTGGTGGGGTAGGTCACCTGGCCGCCTTGTGCAAAGACATTCGGTGCCACCTGTGTGGTGACCTAGGTCACCCGCTCAGCCGCTGCCCTCGCTCTTTCTCCAATACCGCTCCTGGCCCAGTGGGGGGAGACCATGAGGGGGCAACCTCTGGCGGCGCTTCTGCCGTGGCAGGTGGTGGCGGAGGGGGAAGGGCTGAGGGGCCGGTGAGGAAGGGCAATGCTAAGGCAAGGGGCCCCGCGTATGAGCGGAGGCAAGAAAAGCGCCATGGAGGCAAGGGGCAGGTGGAGCCTCGGGCAACCGGGGTGAGGCCTGTGTGGCGCCCCTGAGGCTTCAGTCGCCACAGAGGTACTGCACCTTCTAAAGTGTAGTGCCTCACCATCCAGGTAAGGTGGGAACTCCTGACCACGCTCCACACCTGCATTCCACACACAGGATAGTTCAGTGGGGCCACCTAACAGCTTCAGGCTGGGGGGTTAGCAGAGCACCCCTCCTGGAACCCTGCTTCGTAACACGAGATGTGGGTGGAGTGAGATGATACAAAAAAGAGGGAAGGTGTAGGAGTTCAAGTCAGTCTGGGGTGAGTCCCAGAGAAGGAGGTCAGTCAGACCAGGGTCTGAGAGAGAGAGAGAGAGAGAGAGCAGGCTGACAGCAGGTCAGCCTGAGAGGAGCTCAAGGCGGAGGAAGGCAGTCAGTCAGGAGAGGCTGAGGACTGGTCTTAGTAGAACGAGCTCCCTAGGGAAGGAAGAGAAGGAGAAGGAGACGTAGACTGGAGACTACAGATTCCATAAGAGAGAACAGATCGGAACGAAGGAGAATAGAAGGACGGTGGGAAGCTGGTTGAAGAAAGATAGAGAACCCTTCCAGTCCAGAGAGCGCAAAGGCTGGGGCCCAGTCCCCGAGGTTGATTGGATCTTTATGTCCGGCAACAGACACCGGAGGAGTAGTGAGCCGCTAACGCCTTGCTCCCATCATAGACTTGGGACACAACAGCAACTGAATAGAGAGCCGGGACGCAGTGAGGAGTCCCCGAAGCAGGCTACAGCTGTCTGTCATACAAGTAAAGACTAGGAACACCCTAGAGAGGCATTCCAGGGTAACTCAGTACTGGAGTGCTTCGCACCTAAAGGCGCATTGGAGGAGTCGTTCAGTAAGGTACATGTTGGCGGAGTGTGGAAGGGAGAATCCTATCCTGCCTGGAGGTTGGCTGGAGCCCTGACCTGGAGAACACGGTACGGAGGCAGGCAATTGAGTGAACTGCAGACACACCATTAACATCACCGCCATTGATATTGGGCGCCCAGGGCCACGGACCGGGTCACCGCTGCTGTGACACATTCCCACCTTGACACCGACCCGGTACCGAGTACCCCGCTGCCCTGGGCGTGCGAGGGCAACCCACCTGCCCCTCCCTCTAGGCCCATGGCAAAAGCCTCTGAGGCCCTGGGGGAGAGGGCGGTGAGTGAGATCAGGAGGATGGAGAGGAGAAAGCGGCTGACTCAGACGACTCCTCTCGTTATGAAAGTGTCGATGAGGATGTCAGGGAGCAGCCTACAGCACCAGGTGGCAAAAACAAGCGTGCCAACCGTAAATCGGGAGGGAAGAGGGCTGACAAGTCTTCAAAGTCCCCCCCGCCCCCGACCACAAGGGTGCATACGGAAGGGCCCGCTGACCCCCCTTCTTATCAGACTCTCCAACCGGTTCAGCGCCCTCGGAGGTTCAGATGGTGAACCGCAAGATGAGGGTGCTGGGCCGGGGGTAACACCGGAGGGTCCTTCAGGGGATGGTGGAGTCCGTCCCTCAGGGGGCACTGTTCCTCCTGAGGGGGGATGGACCTGGAACCCGGGGGCGAGGACACCGGGGGGGAGGGATGGACACGTCGGGGGCTTCCCTAAAAAGGAAGGTGTCTGACCCCTCCCCAGGTGGAGGTGATAGCGGGGCAGGGAAGAAACTGGCCATCCAACTCTATCACCCATGATGGCTGAACTCGCCCCGTTGACGCTGGCGTCCATTAATGTCGCCAGCATTAAGTCAGATGCGGCTCGCTTCACGGCCTTTGATTTTTTTTCTCCTGGATTGAGGCAGAAATTTTATTTTTGCAAGAGACCAGACTAACGGACATGGGGGCCATCTATAAAGCACGGAGGGAGTGGAGGTGCGGTCCCTCATACTGGTCTCTTGCGGCCGAGCCGTATAGCGGGGTGGCAGTCCTTTTTAAGACTGCAGATGTTGAATGCCGACGGGTTACTGAGTTGGAAATGGGGAGGTGCCTGATCCTAGATGTCTTCATGAGGGGACAAGAGCTCCGGCTCATTAATATCTACGGCCCACAGTCCAAGTGGGACCGTAAATGTCTCTTCCTGAGGATCAAGCCCTTTCTTTTTACGAGCCGACAGGTGGTCTTCAGTGGGGACTTCAACACCATTACGAGGTCCCGTGACCGGGGGGGTCCCGGAGACCGCCTGGCTTATGACAGCGTTGCGCTTAATAGCATAGCTAGTGATGCTCGCCTGGTGGATGTCCACATCCGGTACACCCCAGGCCACAGGGGTTTCACCTACCATAGGGATAGCAGTAGGTCTAGAATAGACAGGTTTTTTTTTTGAAGGACGCCATCTTTTCTGCTGTGTCCGCCATTGAGGTGGAGTTCTCTGATCACTGTCTAATTTTCTTTTCTCTGAATGTTGCAGAGACTCCTCGGATGGGAAGAGGGCTGTGGAAGCTCAATTCGTCCCTGCTGGAAGAAGCGGAGGTGAGACAATTTTCGAGGATTTTCTTCAGAGCCAGGTACCGCTGTTGGATCTCTGTAGTAGTAAGTCAGAGTGGTGGGAGATCTTCAAAAAGCGGGTGGCGGGGTTCTTCCGTCAGCTCTCGAACCTCAGAAGTCTGAACAGGCACTGCTTGTATCAGGCTCTGGGGAGGAAACTCGAGCAGCTTGTCTCGACTGGAGGTGACCGTGAGGAAATCTCCATAGTGAAATCTTTGCTCAAGAGGTGCCAGTATGATAGACACACATCTTTAGTTTTTGAGAGGGACTTCGGGAAGTACCGCTCGCCCGACCCTTACAGAAACTGTAAGATGTCAGTGAATTGTAAGATGGTGACAGGACTGATCGACAGTGCGGGGTCCCTGAACAGATCCAAACCAGGGATCCTGGATGTGGTCAGATCCTTCTACTCGCGCCTCTTGGAAAAGAAGGATCTGGATCGGGATAGGATGTCGGCTTTCCTGGCTGAAACAGTCCCTGAGCCAGGGGGTGATCCCTCTCTTGGTGTTTTGGCAGAAGAAATTAGGGAAGAGGAAGTGAGACTGGCCATTGATGGGCTTCGGCCCAAGAAATCGCCAGGTCCGGATGGCTTTACATCTGAGTTCTATAAGACTTTTAGGGACTCCTTGGTCCCCCTCTTGACAGGGGTATTTAATGAGTGTCTATCCTCGGGCACTCTTCCCGACTCAATGAGGAATTCAGCCCTAATTATTCTGTCAAAGGGTAAGGATCCGTCCCGTATCGAGAATTGGCGTCCCATAGCGAAAATTGGCGTCCCATAGCGCTTCTCGATACGGACCGGAAGGTCCTGGCCAAGGTGCTGTTTAATCGGCTTGTGAAATTTGCACCCCGGCTCCTTTCAGGGGCCCAGCATTGCGCTGTTCCAGGCCGCAGTACTTTTAGTGCTGTGCTCGGTGTCCGGGAGGCAGTGGAGCAGGGTAGGGCAGGCTACTGGAAGGGGTACTTGCTGTCGTTAGACCAAGCGAAAGCCTTTGACCGGGTCAACCATGGTCTGTCCTTTTGAGGTATGGTCTGCCTGGGAGGTTTGTAAAATGGTTAGAGATCTTGTACCAAGGGGCTGAGACTTTTCCGCTGGTGAACGGTTGGTCAGGTCGCCCTTTTGAGGGGGGGTTCTGGGGTCCGTCAGGGCTGTCCGCTGAGCCCGCTTTTATATGTGTTCGCGATCGATCCCTTCCTAAGGAGGGTAGATCGTGGACAGTTGGCGGGAGTCAGGATGGACCAGGCGGGCTCTGGGTCCTCTCTGAGGGTGGTGGCGTACGCCAATGTTTCCCTTTTCGTGTCCTCGAGAGAGAGGAGGCGGATTGGGTCATGTCAGAGGTAGTGCGCTACTCGGAGGCATCCGGGTCCATGATCAACCGGGATAAGTGTAAAAGTCTCTGGCTGGGAGGGAGAGATCCTAGTTTTGATCTCCCGGACACCCTTCCAGGGCCCCAGGTCACCGCCAAAATTCTAGGCATCGAATTTGGCCCCGGGGACTACCCCCAGCAAAATTGGGAGGGCAGACTTAAGATCGCCGCCCAAAAGGTGGACCAATGGAAGGGTTGGTCTTTGACCCTAAGGGAAAGGGTTGCCCTGTCTAAAGGCTTTCTGCTTCCCTTGTTAATTTAATTTGGGCAGTGTGTGCATCTTGCCAGAACCTCTCTGGACACGGGTCTACAGCCTGTTCTTCCAGCTGTTATGGGGGAATAGGCTCAACCTAATCAAGAGAGAGGTCACATACAAAACGAGGAGACTAGGTGGGTTGGGTATGGTCAACCCCGTAGTGTTCTTAGTGAACACCTTTCTTAAAGCCAACATTTCCAACCTCTGGCTAGAGAGGGCTCCTCCGTGGGTAGTCTCCTGCAAGGGTTGGCTTTGACCCTTCTTCCAGGAATGGGAGACAGGAGGGCAAGTGAAGGACCTCCGCACACCTCATGGGCATCTCCTGGGTTATGCTACCCCGGTTCTGAAGGTGATCTGCCAGTGGGGTCTGGGAATGTGGGAAATCAGGACCATGTCGAGGCAATGCCTTGACAGGAGGGTTCTGTTGACCCATTTCCAGAAGCCCCTGGCCCTTAAGGATTGCCCAGGCCGAGATCTAGAGGTGGGGCTCGGGCTTTTAAATTATGAGCGGATCACCACGAAGTTTTGGGACTTGACCTGGCGCTGCTTCCACGGGAGGCTGTATGTAAAGGATAACTTGAAGTGTAGGAAATCCGATGATCGGGGTTGTCTCCGTGAGGAGTGTGGCGACGTGCTGGAAAGCATGGAGAACTTCCTGCTTCAGTGTCCCTTTAATGCAGAGGTTTACAACAGGGTGGGGGCTTCCATACGTTGGCCGCTGCTGGCGTCCCTATCCTATGCCGAGTGGGCCTATGGAGCGTTCAGAACTCTGGGTGGCCGAGACCGGGGCACTTTATTCCTAGTCAGTGTAGTGGTTAGGTTCTACATTTCGAATGCACGGTGCTTAGTTTCGACGCAGCAGAAAGCCCTCCCAAGGGAAGAGGTGGTTAGTAACATCTTGGGTGACCTGTTGAAGGTGCGTTCTTTGGAGTTTGAAAGGTTGGGTGTGATGAGGGCCTCTTGGCTTTGGAGGGGCCTTTCCTTTTAAAAACGCACTCTAGGGAGAGCTAGATTTTGTATGAATGTGGGTAGGGACAGCATAAGGTGGTGTGGGTGGTGAGGGACAGAAGTAGGGGCAGATAGGGACAGGCACTGAGGGACAGAGAGTTAGTTATGATAAGGTAGGTAGAGTAGGGGCAGGTAAGGACAGATAGGGACAGTTTCTTTATGGACAGAAGTAGGGACAGTCTTAGTTGTTGAGGGACAGGGTGAATGTGTTAGTGAAGGATGGGGCCTCCAGAACTCCTTTTTCCTGGTGGTGGGCTACTGCATGGCACACCTAGATTTTTGTTGTGAGATAGAGAAATAATGGATATTGGTCTTGCAGGCACTGAACTTGGGCCTGTAAGTAAAGGTTTGTGGTGTGGTATTATTCGGTAAAGCAAATGATGTAATGACATTGCATTGTAATATTATATTGTAATATGTATTGTAGTATATGTATTGTAGTATGTGTTTGTTCTTTTCCGTAGTCAGAGGTGCATGGGGGGCGTAGTGAGGTTGGGAGGTGGGTGAATGGGGGGTGAGAGTGGAAAAAAAAGTAAAAGGACCCTAAACCAAGGGGAAAGTGGCGAATGGATATAACATATACCATGGACCATGGAAATTATGGAAAATGGACCATTTTTGAGCACATCGGGGGCAAATGGGTGAGGGTTTTGCTTGTGGGCATAAACTTTCGTGCTCATCAGGCCTAGACGTGATAAGGCCATGGACATTTATGGACCTGTGGTGTGGGTGGTGGGAAAAAAAAAATTATATATATAGAGGTGTTAAGCTGGTGTAGGTAATTTTGCCAAAAAAGAATTGGCTAGGTTTATTTAAGGCAGCATGGGCCAAGAATATTATTTCTGTTTTCCTGTATATAGGTATGGGTGGAAGTGTGAATGGGGAGTGAAAGATTAAAAACTGTTTTTCATTATTTTATGGGAAGAGTTTTCTGTTGGAAAGTTCCTGCTGGGGGTCCCCTAAGCTGGAAAGCTTGGGGACTATAACAAGTTGCGGTTATGCACAAGTTTCTGTATGTCCTAAGTGTATGATTAATGTGTGTATTTTGGTTTATGTTTTCTTTTCTGGAATGTTGTGTTGTATTGTTTTTGATATTTTATAATAAAAGAGATACAGGATGTAACTCAGGATCAGTAATGTAATGTATGTACACAGTGACTGCACCAGCAGAATAGTGAGTGCAGCTCTGGAGTATAATACAGGATGTAACTCAGGATCAGTAATGTATGTACACAGTGACTGCACCAGCAGAATAGTGAGTGCAGCTCTGGAGTATAATACAGGATGTAACTCAGAATCAGTAATGTATGTACACAGTGACTGCACCAGCAGAATAGTGAGAGCAGCTCTGGGGTATAATACAGGATGTAACTCAGGATCAGTAATGTAATGTATGTACACAGTGACTGCACCAGCAGAATAGTGAGTGCAGCTCTGGAGTATAATACAGGATGTAACTCAGGATCAGTAATGTAATGTATGTACACAGTGACTGCACCAGCAGAATAGTGAGTGCAGCTCTGGAGTATAATACAGGATGTAACTCAGGATCAGTAATGTAATGTATGTACACAGTGACTGCACCAGCAGAATAGTGAGTGCAGCTCTGGAGGATAATACAGGATGTAACTCAGGATCAGTAATGTATGTACACAGTGACTGCACCAGCAGAATAGTGAGTGCAGCTCTGGAGTATAATACAGGATGTAACTCAGGATCAGTAATGTAATGTGTGTACACAGTGACTGCACCAGCAGAATAGTGAGTGCAGCTCTGGAGGATAATACAGGATGTAACTCAGGATCAGTAATGTATGTACACAGTGACTGCACCAGCAGAATAGTGAGTGCTGCTCTGGAGTATAATACAGGATGTAACTCAGGATCAGTAATGTATGTACACAGTGACTGCACCAGCAGAATAGTGAGTGCAGCTCTGGAGTATAATACAGAATGTAACTCAGGATCAGTAATGTAATGTGTGTGCACAGTGACTGCACCAGCAGAATAGTGAGTGCAGCTCTGGAGTATAATACAGGATGTAACTCAGGATCAGTAATGTAATGTATGTACACAGTGACTGCACCAGCAGAATAGTGAGTGCAGCTCTGGAGTATAATACAGGATGTAACTCAGGATCAGTAATGTAATGTATGTACACAGTGACAGCACCAGCAGAATAGTGAGTGCAGCTCTGGGGTATAATACAGGATGTAACTCAGGATCAGTAATGTAATGTATGTACACAGTGACTGCACCAGCAGAATAGTGAGTGCAGCTCTGGGGTATAATACAGGAGGTTACTCAGGATCAGTAATGTATGTACACAGTGACTGCACCAGCAGAATAGTGAGTGCAGCTCTGGAGTATAATACAGGATGTAACTCAGGATCAGTAATGTATTTACACAGTGACTGCACCAGCAGAATAGTGAGTGCTGCTCTGGAGTATAATACAGAATGTAACTCAGGATCAGTAATGTAATGTATGTACACAGTGACTGCACCAGCAGAATAGTGAGTGCTGCTCTGGAGTATAATACAGGATGTAACTCAGGATCAGTAATGTATGTACACAGTGACTGCACCAGCAGAATAGTGAGTGCAGCTCTGGAGTATAATACAGGATGTAACTCAGGATCAGTAATGTAATGTATGTACACAGTGACTGCACCAGCAGAATAGTGAGTGCAGCTCTGGAGTATAATACAGGATGTAACTCAGGATCTGTAATGTAATGTGTGTACACAGTGACTGCACCAGCAGAATAGTGAGTGCAGCTCTGGAGTATAATACAGGATGTAACTCAGGATCAGTAATGTAATGTATGTACACAGTGACTGCACCAGCAGAATAGTGAGTGCAGCTCTGGAGTATAATACAGGATGTAACTCAGGATCAGTAATGTATGAACACAGTGACTGTACCAGCAGAATAGTGAGTGCAGCTCTGGGGTATAATACAGGATGTAACTCAGGATCAGTAATGTAATCTATGTACATAGTGACTGCACCAGCAGAATAGTGAGTGCAGCTCTGGAGTATAATACAGGATGTAACTCAGAATCAGTAATGTATGTACACAGTGACTGCCCCAGCAGAATAGTGAGTGCTGCTCTGGGGTATAATACAGGATGTAACTCAGGATCAGTGATGTAATGTATGTACACAGTGTCTGCACCAGCAGAATAGTGAGTGCAGCTCTGGAGTATAATACAGGATGTAACTCAGGATCAGTAATGTAATGTATGTACACAGTGACTGCACCAGCAGAATAGTGAGTGCTGCTCTGGAGTATAATACAGGATGTAACTCAGGATCAGTAATGTATGTACACAGTGACTGCACCAGCAGAATAGTGAGTGCAGCTCTGGAGTATAATACAGAATGTAACTCAGGATCAGTAATGTAATGTATGTACACAGTGACTGCACCAGCAGAATAGTGAGTGCAGCTCTGGAGTATAATACAGGATGTAACTCAGGATCAGTAATGTAATGTGTGTACACAGTGACTGCACCAGCAGAATAGTGAGTGAGTACAGCTCTGGAGTATAATACAGGATGTAACTCAGGATCAGTAATGTAATGTATGTACACAGTGACTGCACCAGCAGAATAGTGAGTGCAGCTCTGGAGTATAATACAGGATGTAACTCAGAATCAGTAATGTATTTACACAGTGACTGCACCAGCAGAATAGTGAGTGCAGCTCTGGAATATAATACAGGATGTAACTCAGGATCAGTAATGTAATGTATGTACACAGTGACTGCACCAGCAGAATAGTGAGTGCAGCTCTGGAATATAATACAGGATGTAACTCAGGATCAGTAATGTATTTACACAGTGACTGCACCAGCAGAATAGTGAGTGCTGCTCTGGAGTATAATACAGAATGTAACTCAGGATCAGTAATGTAATGTATGTACACAGTGACTGCACCAGCAGAATAGTGAGTGCTGCTCTGGAGTATAATACAGGATGTAACTCAGGATCAGTAATGTATGTACACAGTGACTGCACCAGCAGAATAGTGAGTGCAGCTCTGGAGTATAATACAGAATGTAACTCAGGATCAGTAATGTAATGTATGTACACAGTGACTGCACCAGCAGAATAGTGAGTGCAGCTCTGGAGTATAATACAGGAGGTAACTCAGGATCAGTAATGTATGAACACAGTGACTATACCAGCAGAATAGTGAGTGCAGCTCTGGGGTATAATACAGGATGTAACTCAGGATCAGTAATGTAATGTATGTACACAGTGACTGCACCAGCAGAACAGTGAGTGCAGCTCTGGAGTATAATACAGGATGTAACTCAGGATCAGTAATGTATGTACACATACATATGACAGCATAAACCAACATGAAGTAAAAACTTAACATCCCCTCAGGCAAAACGGGGGAAAAAAAACAAAATGCTGTTACCCAGTCCATACTTTTGCGGGGAGCAGCACATGTCCAGTCTTACTGATCCTGAGTTACATCCTGTATTATACCCCAGAGCTGCACTCACTATTCTGCTGGTACAGTCACTGTGTACATACATTACATTACTGATCCTGAGTTACATCCTGTATCTCTTTTATTATAAAATATCAAAAACCATACAAAACAACATGTTGGGTGGTGCTGGTGAGGGTGGACCTGGTAAGGGTGGAGCTGGTGTGGATGGAGCTGGTGTGGGTGGTGACGGTGAGGGTGTTGCTGGTGAGGGTGGTGCTGGTGTGGGTGGTGATGGTGTGGGTGGAGCTGTTGTGGGTGGAGCTGGTGAGGGTGGTGATGGTGTGGGTGGAGCTGGTGAGGGTGGAGCTGGTGAGGGTGGTGATGGTGTGGGTGGAGCTGGTGAGGGTGGTGACGGTGAGGGTGGTGACGGTGAGGGTGGTGACGGTGAGGGTGGTGACGGTGTGGGTGGTGCTGGTGATGGTGGTGACGGTGTGGGTGGAGCTGGTGAGGGTGGTGCTGGTGTGGGTGTTGCTGGTGAGGGTGGTGCTGGTGTGGGTGGTGCTGGTGAGGGTGGTGATAGTGTGGGTGAAGCTGGTGAGGGTGGTGATAGTGTGGGTGAAGCTGGTGTGGGTGGAGCTGGTGAGGGTGGTGATGGTGTTGGTGGAGCTGGTGAGGGTGGTGCTGGTGAGGGTGGTGCTGGTGAGGGTGGTGACGGTGTGGGTGGAGCTGGTGAGGGTGGTGATGGTGTGGGTGGAGCTGGTGAGGGTGGTGCTGGTGAGGGTGGTGCTGGTGAGGGTGGTGACGGTGTGGGTGGAGCTGGTGAGGGTGGAGCTGGTGAGGGTGGTGCTGGTGAGGGTGGAGCTGGTGAGGGTGGTGCTGGTGAGGGTGGTGATGGTGTGGGTGGAGCTGGTGAGGGTGGTGCTGGTGAGGGTGGTGCTGGTGAGGGTGGTGATGGTGTGGGTGGAGCTGGTGAGGGTGGTGATGGTGTGGGTGGAGCTGGTGTGGGTGGAGCTGGTGAGGGTGGTGATGGTGTGGGTGGAGCTGGTGAGGGTGGTGCTGGTGAGGGTGGTGACGGTGTGGCTGTTGATGGTGTGGGTGGTGCTGGTGAGGGTGGTGACGGTGTGGGTGGTGCTGGTGAGGGTGGTGACGGTGTGGGTGGAGCTGGTGAGGGTGGTGCTGGTGTGGGTGGTGCTGGTGAGGGTGGAGCTGGTGAGGGTGGTGCTGGTGAGTGGGTGCTGGTGTGGGTGGAGCTGGTTTGGGTGTTGCTGGTGTGGGTGGAGCTGGTTTGGGTGTTGCTGGTGTGGGTGTTGCTGGTGTGGGTGGAGCTGGTGAGGGTGGAGCTGGTGAGGGTGGTGATGGTGTGGGTGGAGCTGGTGAGGGTGGTGCTGGTGATGGTGTGGGTTGAGCTGGTGAGGGTGGTGATGGTGTGGGTGGAGCTGGTGAGGGTGGTGCTGGTGAGGGTGGGGATGGTGTGGGTGGTGATGGTGTGGGTGGTGATGTTGTGGGTGGAGCTGGTGAGGGTGGTGATGGTGTGGGTGGAGTTGGTGAGGGTGGTGCTGGTGACGGTGTGGGTGGTGCTGGTGAGGGTGGTGATAGTTTGGGTGAAGCTGGTGTGGGTGGAGCTGTGAGAGTGGTGATAGTGAGGGTGGTGCTGGTGAGGGTGGTGACGGTGTGGGTGGAGCTGGTGAGGGTGGAGCTGGTGAGGGTGGGGATGGTGTGGGTGGTGATGGTGTGGGTGGAGCTGGTGAGGGTGGTTGCTGGTGAGGGTGGTGCTGGTGAAGGTGGTGATGGTGTGGGTGGAGCTGGTGAGGGTGGTGCTGGTGAGGGTGGGGATGGTGTGGGTGGTGATGGTGAGGGTGGTGATGGTGTGGGTGGAGCTGGTGAGGGTGGAGCTGGTGAGGGTGGTGATGGTGTGGGTGGAGCTGGTGAGGGTGGTGCTGTTGAGGGTGGTGCTGGTGTGGGTGGAGCTGGTGTGGGTGGAGCTGGTGAGGGTGGTGATGGTGTGGGTGGAGCTGGTGAGGGTGGTGACGGTGTGGGTGGTGACTGTCATGTCCCACGACTTGGGAAATCATTTAATATTTGCATTGTTTGTGTTGCATCATCTGTTGCTAGGCAGAAGTTTGCCTTTCCCTGTATTTTGTCCCAACTCTCTCCCTGTAGTCCTGTGATGTATGTTTGTTCCCTCCCTTATTCTCCATTTTGTGATCGTCCCTCCATCTGTATGCATCCTGTTACATGTCCTCTGAAGAATATTCCTTTTTACCTGCTGCTTTCATCATAATACAAGAATTTCAGTTAAAGCATCCCTCTTTTCCTGGAGTCTTCTTACATGAGATCGTGGCTGAGTTAAGCTGTCTGATTAATCGGTATGAACGTGAGTACAGGTCGATACGGAAGGGGCCCAGAAAGACAGGTCTATCCAGGCACCATACGTTCTACATATCCATGAGTCAGAATAGTAAAAAGGAATAACCTGCCTTCAGAGACAGTAACTCAAGGTCTGTGCTAAATCTCAGTGGAAAAGGACATTTTCCAGATAGACTGTAACCCAGTTCCAGCCAGACCCCAGCGTGCATAGAAGCCACACTGCAGCTGAACAGTGGGAAGTATAACCTCCATCATCAACTCTTCCTGCCTGCAATCTAATCATGTCTGAAGCAAGGAATACAATGTCCCTACCAGACTTACAAGCACAGGAAAGAGACCCAGACCCCCATCCACCATCTAGCGAAAGGGGAAAACGTACAGTCAAACCCACATGGAAAGTCATGGAGAATTTAGAGACTGCAAAATGTGAATTATATAGTGATGTGTCTTCAGTATGGAAGAAAGTGCTGAGTCATATAGACACTGCATCAAGGCCTGCTTCTCAAGAGTTACCACCAGAGGGAGTCCTAGAACAATTCTGCACAGCATACCAAATGTATATGGAGAAGAGTGACCAATACATTATTCTCCTGAAGAAACTGAATCTCCCAGAGACTTTAAATGAATTGCAAGGTTTCCAGCAGCTTAATTCTGAAAGAGACTGCACTGTACGTGACATTAAAGCCAAGATAGAGGCTAGATTCGCACGAACACCAGATGCATCAACTCGCACATCCAAATCGTGTAAGCACTGAAAACGTTCATCTAGGTCAAGTTCATCAAAATATTCTACTCTTACTGAGCAGCTTATAAGAGCACGTGCTAAGGCTGAAACTACTAAGGTACAAGCTGCCTTTGCACAAAAGAGAGCAGAAATGGATGCAGCTGCTGCACAAAAGAGAGCAGAAATGGATGCTGAAGCGGCACGCATGGAAGCTCTAGAGAAGGAATGTGAGCATGCAACAGCCATGGCAGAATTAAAGGTACTCGAGCAGGCTATCAGTGGGAGTCAAAGAGACAGCGTCAGTTTGTGTGAAATGGATGCAGAAGACCCTATCGAACGCACAAGAGACTACGTGCTAAGCCAAGATGGCGAACCGCAGATCATCACCAACACTCCTGATGGTGTTGACGCTTCTCCAGAGCACCAGGATACCGATCCACTTACAGAATCCTGCATTCAAGGTCAGTACAATGCTCCCAAACTTGAACTTCCTTCATATTCCAGTATGCGCCAAAACCCTGCATCTCACCAAACTCCACAGGCTAATACCTACATGCAACCCAATATGCCGGCAGGTCATTATACCCTCGACAACCACACAGTGCCACCTCCGCAGGTAGCAGAAACTATACCCACCAAACCAGTTGCTGGACTAAATGCATATGCCACTCCATACTTCCCCATGTTTCAAGGCCAAGACGTCTCCACCCCTATGTACAACACCGCTCAGCCTACAATTGTGCATCCTAAGTCAGAAAGAACAGACATGTCCGACTTCGCAAGGTACATGATTCGCCGTGAACTTACTAAAACCGATCTCACAAGGTTCGACGACCAACCTGAAAATTACAGAGGTTGGAAAAGTGCCTTTAGAACCGTAACTAGTGACCTCGGCATCACTGCTGCGGAAGAGCTGGACCTGCTGATCAGATGGTTAGGACCACAATCCACAGAGCGTGTCAAGAGACTCAGGTCTGTACATATCAGTAATCCAACGGCTGGTCTCATGGCTGCATGGGAAAGACTAGAGAGAAACTTTGGCAGTCCAGAAGCCATAGAGGATGCACTGTTCAAGCGTCTACAGAGTTTTCCAAAGATATCAAGCAAGGACAGTTCAAAGTTCCTAGAGCTCAGTGACCTGCTGTTAGAGCTCCAGCGGGCCAAGGCAGACACCCACCTACCTGGCCTCAGCTACCTGGAGACTGCTTGTGGAGTAAACCCCATTATCTCCAAGCTACCATACAATGTACAAGAGAAGTGGACTGCAATAGGGTCAAAATACAAGAAAGACCATCAAGTGTCATTTCCTCCGTTCTCCTACTCCTGTGAGTTTATAAAAGACATTGCAGAGCGTAAGAATGACCCAAGCTTTTCCTACGGAGAATCCAGTGGCCCAGCTTCACCTCCTTCTAAATACGTGAGCACACGCTCGAATGACAGAAACCGCAGGGGTCCAGTGTCAGTGAAGAAGACGGATATTCTTCCCTTACCAACATCAGCCCCAGGCAAGAGCAACAAGGGTGAAAAGATAGAGAACCCAAATCGTGAGTGTCCCATCCACAAGAAGCCACATCCCTTAAAAAAGTGCATCGGCTTCAGGAAGAAACCGCTCCAAGAACGCAAGGAACTTCTAAAGAAGTTCGGGGTATGCTACAGATGTTGTGCTTCTACTGAACACCTTGCTAAAGACTGTAAAACTACAATTAAGTGTATGGAGTGTGACAGTGAGGATCACGTACAAGCACTCCACCCATACCGTCCTGACTCTACACGTGCTCCTTCCCCCACCACGAGCCATGGCGGGGAGGACGCAGCTCAAACTGCAAGTCATACCACAATATCTTCTTCATGCACAGAAGTCTGCGGAGAAGGTCTCTGGGACAAGTTGTCAGCATCGTTCCTATTCTGCTGTGTTCCGGACTTTGCCCTTACTGTTGCCCTTAAGCCTGGCTTCATTCGGCCATACTGGTTCCTGTGACATCACCGCCTGTTGGTCCCGCCCGCCGGGTTTAAATAGCTTTCCTGGACGTGACTACCTTGCTTGTATATCTCGTTCTGTACCTGATCTGCTAGCTGGGAGTTGCACGCTGTGCTACCTCCTTCCTTCCTGCTGAATCCACCTGGATTACCTGCTGCCTAACCGCCGCCGCCTGGACCTTCTGACGGTGTCTGCCTGAAGGCTCCTTCCAGCCCTGCCTCCACCGCTCACCGCTCCTACAGCACTCACGGTATGCGCTGAAGATCTTGACTGCTGTGTGCGTTTCACCTGAGAGACTTATCCCTGCTACCTTACACATTCAGTATCAATTACCTAGTGACTTTCTCTGCCACTGCACTGTGCCCGAAGATTCCCCTCCCGCAAGGGAGAGGGCTAAGTGACTGTCCTTGCCTGCATTCTTAAGACTTTGTCTGCTTACATCTACATAGTGCTGGTGTACAACTTGCTATCTACTGGACTGAGTTCTGCTGCTGTTACCACTGCTGTCATTATCTGGCTCCGCCAGCACCTGTGCTGTTCTGTGCTGCTTGTTTAATACAAACTACTTTCACGTATACCTGTGTCTGTGACTATCATCTAGCAACTGTCTTCATAGAAACCTACTATACATCATTACAGGATATACAAGCCACCAATATGGAGACCGCAGGTGTAGAGTCCCTGGAGAAACGTGTAAGCAAGCAGCTTGCTTTGATACGGCAGGATGTGGCAGGCATTAGGACCCAGCTGGACACGCTGGAGCAACGTATCGAACACAACGCCGGGGCAGCAGAGGCACAGTTGCAACGACTGGCAAATCGGATTACGGCGCTGGAACAAGCAGCTCCTCTTCAGGGTGATCGTGTTCTGGCGTTGGAGCAAGCGATTCCTATGCAGCTCGATCGGATTGCTGCTCTGGAACAGGCCCCAGCCGCGCAGGTAGCAGGTGCTGCCCGGGATACTACACCGACCTTCCCGAAGCTTCCACCCTTCCGGTTCGCTGGTGAGAGGGATAAATTCCGAGGATTTTTGAACCAGTGCCGGATCTTCTTTGCTGCTCATGCCCCACAGTTCACTACTGAACGCTCCAAAGTTCTGACTATAGTCATGCTGCTGTCTGGTAAGGCGCTCGCGTGGGCCAACCCTTTGATTGAGACCGACGACCCCCTGCTTAACTCTATGGACAATTTCATTGCCGCAATGACGCAGATGTTTGATGACCCGAACCGAGCTAATACTGCTGAGACGACGCTGCTGACCCTTCGGCAGGGTAAGCGTTCGGTGCTGGAGTATGCATTGGACTTCCGTAGATGGGCTTTAGACACCACCTGGAAAGGGGCAGCCAAGCAGGCCATCTTCCGCAGGGGATTGTCTACGGCAGTTAAGGATGAACTGGCACGCGGGGACTCGCCCGTGCTTCTTGGGGACTTCATCAATCACTGCATCCGCATTGACAATCGACTCTCCGAGCGCAGACAGGAGCGCTGGTCTGATCTACGGTTTAATAACACTGTTCCGTTCTCTTCTCCCTCCAGAGATGTCACCAGCAGGAGGAATCCCGAGCCCGAGCCCGAACCGATGCAGGTGGATGCCATACGTAGAAATCCTCCTGATGCCCGCAAGGAGCATCGCTTTAAGGAAAACCTGTGCTTCTACTGCGGGGGGACCGGTCACTTCATCTCCGAGTGTCCAGTCAGGAGACGTAAGACGGCTGCAGCTATCATTGATTGTAACTCCGAGGCGGGGGAGTCCTGCGTCCTAGATCTGAACAATTCGGGGGGCAGAGACAATCAGAGAGACCTGGACTTTGCCGATATGAATTCGCTGGCATCTCTTCCATTGAACGCAGTGGTGATCTCGATGACATCCGTCGTTTCCTCCTACTTCGCTACTAAGAAGAATTCCCACTATTACCTATCCTTGAGGGTCTGCTTCCAGGGTCGGTGTGTCGAGAGCGCCGCCATGTTGGACTCCGGGGCCAGTGGGAACTTCATGGATATCGCGTTTGCAAGGAAGCATGGAATCAGGGCACTGAAGAGGGAGTCGTCAGTCTTGATGGAGACAGTAGACGGGTCGCCACTTACATCTGGACCGGTAACCATGGAGACTGAGTCGGTGAAGGTATGCATTGGAGAGGAACATGTGGAACATTTGTCCTTTTTACTAATATCTTCTCCTCACTTCCCTATTATCCTGGGGTTACCTTGGCTCCAGGTTCAGAATCCTCGCATCAACTGGGAGACCAGGGAAGTGCAGTTCCCTCCAAGTTCTAACAGCAACCCCGCTATTCCTAAGGTCGCTGCTATCCCCAAGGTAGTAGCTACGACTGAGGGACAATTACCACCGGAGTATCAGGATCTGGCAGAGGTATGTGACAAGAAGAGGGCAGATATGTTACCTCCCCACCGGCCTTATGATTGCCCGATAGAACTGGTATCTGGGGCGGAGATCCCATTCGGGCGTATTTACCCTTTGTCTGGTCCTGAATTAAAGGCCTTGAAGGACTTCATCGACGAGAATCTCGCCAAGGGCTTCATCCGACCGTCTACTTCTCCTGCAGGTGCACCAATCTTCTTCGTGAAGAAAAAGGACGGGGGTCTTCGTCCTTGCATGGACTACCGTGATTTAAACAAGGTAACGGTCATGAATCGGCACCCGCTACCTTTAATCTCTGAACTACTGGAGAGGGTGAAGCAGGCTAAGATATTCACCAAACTGGATCTTCGGGGAGCCTACAATCTCGTGAGAATTCGGTCTGGAGATGAGTGGAAGACGGCCTTCCGCTGTCGTTATGGACACTTCGAGTCACGGGTCATGCCGTTCGGACTACGAAATGCTCCTGCAACCTTTCAGCATTTTGTTAATGACATTTTCCGAGATGTGCTTGATGTATTTATGGTTGTGTATCTCGATGACATTTTAATCTTTTCCAGTGATCTCGAGGAACATCGGCTCCACGTGAGGACAGTGCTGCAACGCCTGCTGCATAACCATCTTTACATCAAATTGGAGAAATGCGAGTTCCACAGGGCAACAGTGCAGTTCCTCGGTTATGTCATCTCTCCACAGGGTCTCCAGATGGACGATCAAAAGACCAGAGCGATCCAGGAGTGGCCAGCGCCTGGATCGGTGAAAGAAGTTCAGAGGTTTGTGGGATTCGCCAACTTCTATAGGCGCTTCATCCGTAACTTCTCTGAGATTGTGGCACCCATCACCCAACTGACTAAGAAGGGGGTACCGTTCCGGTGGACTCCGCAAGCCCAGGAGGCGTTCACACGGCTGAAGGACAAATTTGTGTCGGCTCCCATCTTAAGACATCCAGACCCAGACCTGAGCTTTACTCTTGAGGTGGACGCATCGGATGTCGCCATCGGCGCAGTGTTGTCACAGAGAGGAGGTGAGAAGGCAGTTCTTCATCCTTGTGCCTTTCTTTCTCAGAAGCTATCCCCGGCGCAGAAGAACTATGACGTAGGGAACAAGGAGTTACTGGCGATTGTGACGGCATTCAAGGAGTGGAGACACTTGCTGCTGGGGTCCTCAACTCCGATTACAGTTCTTACCGACCACCGAAACTTGGAGTTCATGCAGTCCGTAAGATGTTTGAACCCACGTCAGGCACGTTGGAGCTTGTTTCTAAACCAATTCAACTTCATCATCTCCTACAGGTCGGGGGCACGGAATGGTAAGGCAGATGCGCTATCTAGGATTGCTGCTCCTGAGGAAGTGATTGAGTCGTCTCCTAGTACTGTTGTGTCTCCCGCTCATTTCATCTCTGCAATCCATCATCAGGATCTTCTGTCTGGGATCAAAGCAGCATACGCAGCAGATCCGTTGCTAAGGCAACCTACCCCCGAAGTAAGCCTAAGATTCAGTGGAGGAGTGTGGTTACAGGAGAATCGGCTGTATGTACCAGAGGTGACAAGACTTGAAGTCCTCCGACTGATCCATGATTCTAAGATTGGGGGACATCGTGGAATAACGAAGACCCAAGAGTTCCTGGCTCAGTACTTCTGGTGGCCTTCGTACCGGAAGGACGTGGAGGGATACGTGTCATCCTGCGAGGTATGTGCTCGGTTCAAGACGCCTCGTGCGTCGCCTTCCGGGTTGTTACAACCCTTGCCTATACCATCTCGTCCCTGGAGATCCATCTCAATGGACTTTATTGTTGAACTACTGGTCTCCAAGGGTAAGAACACCATTCTAGTGGTCGTGGACCGCCTCACTAAGGCAGCACACTTTATCCCTTGCGCTGGATTACCCACAGCAAAACAGACTGCAGACTTGTTGATTCAAGAGGTGGTCCGTCTGCACGGGGTCCCGGATGAGGTGATCTCGGATCGTGGGGTGCAGTTCACGTCTAGGTTCTGGAGGTGTTTCTGCGCGGCTCTGGATATTAGAGTAAGTCTGTCTTCGGCTTACCATCCACAGACCAATGGACAGACGGAACGTACGAATCAGACCCTGGAGCAGTACCTCCGTTGCTACTTAAGTCATCTGCAGGACGATTGGGTAGATCTGCTTCCCCTGGCAGAGTTCACATATAACAACTCGCAGCACTCCTCGACTAAGCAGTCACCGTTCTTTGCTAATCAGGGTTACCACCCAAGCATCTTGCCGCAGTTCCCCAAGGAGGCTGCAGTGCCTGCTGTGTCTGACCATCTTTCCTTCTTACAGCAGAATTTGGAAGCTCTAAAGACCACCTTGACGACAGCGCAGGAGAGGTATAAGAGAGCAGCAGATCGTACCAGGAGGCCGGCTCCGGTGTATAGGGTGGGAGATACGGTCTGGTTGTCTACCAAGAATCTGAGGGTGAGGGCACCGACTGTCAAGCTTGGACAGAAGTTTGTAGGGCCATACAAGATCGTGGCTCTAGTGAATTCGGTAGCGGTGCGTCTGAAATTGCCCCCTGCCTGGAAGGTTCACCCGGTGTTCCATGTTTCCCTACTAAAGCCAGTTGTACCAAATTCCTTCCCAGGGCGTACTTCCTCTCCTCCAGCTCCAGTGTTCGTTGATGGACATGAACAATATGTCGTGGAGAAGATTCTGGATTCACGGATCTTCAGAAGGAAGCTGCAATACCTGGTCAAGTGGCAAGGATACTCTGTCGAGGAGAATTCCTGGGAACCGGTGGAGAATATCTGTGCTCCGCGGCTGCTGGAGCAGTTTCATGTAAGGTACCCGGACAAGCCTGGTCGAAGATTGTCCGGAGGACATTCTTTAAGGGGGGAATAATGTAAGCATCGTTCCTATTCTGCTGTGTTCCGGACTTTGCCCTTACTGTTGCCCTTAAGCCTGGCTTCATTCGGCCATACTGGTTCCTGTGACATCACCGCCTGTTGGTCCCGCCCGCCGGGTTTAAATAGCTTTCCTGGACGTGACTACCTTGCTTGTATATCTCGTCCTGTACCTGATCTGCTAGCTGGGAGTTGCACGCTGTGCTACCTCCTTCCTTCCTTCTGAATCCACCTGGATTACCTGCTGCCTAACCGCCGCCGCCTGGACCTTCTGACGGTGGCTGCCTGAAGGCTCCTTCCAGCCCTGCCTCCACCGCTCACCGCTCCTACAGCACTCACGGTATGCGCTGAAGATCTTGACTGCTGTGTGCGTTTCACCTGAGAGACTTATCCCTGCTACCTTACACATTCAGTATCAATTACCTAGTGACTTTCTCTGCCACTGCACTGTGCCCGAAGATTCCCCTCCCGCAAGGGAGAGGGCTAAGTGACTGTCCTTGCCTGCATTCTTAAGACTTTGTCTGCTTACATCTACATAGTGCTGGTGTACAACTTGCTATCTACTGGACTAAGTTCTGCTGCTGTTACCACTGCTGTCATTGTCTGGCTCCGCCAGCACCTGTGCTGTTCTGTGCTGCTTGTTTAATACAAACTACTTTCACGTATACCTGTGTCTGTGACTCTATCATCTAGCCACTGTCTTCATAGAAACCTACTATACATCATTACACAAGTCCTGTGCGAAGATTTGCCTGGTGAACGTATATCCCAACGGTCACCCAGAGAAAGCCGTGAAGGTGTACGTCCTCTTGGATGATCAGAGCAACCGATCACTTGCAAGGTCAGAACTCTTTGATATGTTTAACTTAAAGGGAAATGCTTACCCTTACACCTTAAGTACCTGCAGCGGTGTTACAGAGGTCTCTGGGAGAAGGGCCAGTGGTCTTATGGCGACATCCCTCGACAACACCGTAGAGATACCCTTACCTACACTTGTCGAGTGCAACTAGATTCCATCCAATCGAGAAGAGATCCCAACGCCAGAGGCTGCTCTTCATCACCCACATCTCAAGGGGATAGCAAACAAGATACCAGCCCTCAACAACAGCGCAGATATCCTGATTTTGCTTGGCAGAGACATTCTCCGGCTGCACAAGGTACGTCAGCAAATTAACGGACCACACGACGCACCATTTGCCCAACGCTTTGATCTAGGCTGGGTAATTATAGGCAATGTTTGCATACTCAAGATGAAGAGACCTCATAACATCTCCTCTTACAAAACACACATCTTGCCAAATGGTCGCAGCACTCATTTTCAGCCATGCCCACATCATTACTGGGTGAAAGAGAAAGTGAGCAACACCAAGAGGCAACAGGAATCCTTCAACAACATGAACATGCTCCAGCCCTGGGACGAAAACCTCGGGTCAACAGTGTTCGATTCCACAAATGAAGACAACAAGTTAGCACCCACAAGGGAAGATAAAGAATTCATAAAGGTTATGGACAAAGAATTTGTTCAAGATGACTCCAACAGTTGGGTAGCTCCTTTACCCTTTCGTTTCCCAAGAGCGAGGTTGCCGAACAACCTGCAGCAAGCAACTGCAAGGTTCTCATCCTTAAAGCGTACCCTAAAGAGGAAACCAGAGATGGAGAAGCATTTCATTGACTTTATGCAGAACATCTTTGACAAAGATCATGCTGAACCTGCGCCACCACTGAAGGAAGGAGAAGAATGTTGGTACCTTCCATCCTTTGGTGTCTATCACCCTCGCAAGCCTAACCAGATCAGAGTGGTGTTTGACTCCAGTGCTCAGTATGAAGGCCTCTCTCTCAACAACCTGCTACTAACTGGACCCAACCTGAACAACAGCCTCCTTGGAGTATTGATCCGCTCAGACAAGAACCTGTTGCTATAATGGCCGACATCCAGCAGATGTTTCATTGCTTCATCATGAAGGAAGACAGCAGAAACTATCTTAGGTTCCTATGGCACAAAGACAACAATGTCAACAATCAAGTCATAGACTACCGGATGAAGGTCCATGTCTTCGGCAACAGTCCTTCACCTGCTGTGGCGATCTACGGACTGAGACGGACAGCCCAGGAAGGTGAGAGAGAGTACGGATCCAATGCTCGTCAATTCGTAGAGAAGAACTTCTACGTAGACGACGGGCTCAAGTCCTTGCCCACAAGTGAAGAGGCAATTGACCTACTCTCCAGGACACAGGAAATGCTATCCACATGAAACCTCAGACTCCACAAGATCATCTCTAACAGTCAAGAGGTAATAAGCGCGTTTCCATCTGAGGACCATGCCACGAACCTAAAGGACCTCAACCTAGGTTCTGATGTTCCTCCCACACAGCGCAGCCTTGGTCTACTGTGGGATATCAAACAGGACACCTTCACCTTCCAAGTGTCGCCCTGTGACAAACCCTTTACCAAACGAGGAGTCCTATCTGTCATAAACAGCATCTACGATCCTCTCGGGTTTGTAGTACCCATCACTATTCAAGGCAAGATACTGTTAAGACAGCTCACTGCCGAGAACACTGATTGGGACACCCCACTGCCGACTCAGAAACAGCAAAGGTGGGAGACATGGAAGAAGTCCTTGAAGTTCTTAGAGCAACTCCAAGTCCCACGTTGTTATTCTCCAAGATCATCTTTGGCTGCAATCAGAAGAGAAGTCCATATTTTCTGTGATGCATCTACAGAAGCCATAGCCGCAGTAGCTTATCTGAAGACCTTAGAAGCTAATAAGGTGCATTGTGGTTTCATCCTGGGTAAGGCCAAATTAACTCCAAAGCCTGCACACTCTGTACCCAGACTCGAACTTTGCGCTGCAGTACTGGCAGTAGAAATTGCTGAAGTTGTAAGAGACGAAATGGACATTGCAATTGATTCCTTTATCTTTTACACAGACAGCAGAGTGGTACTCGGGTACATACACAACCAAACAAAGCAGTTCTATGTATATGTGAGCAACAGAGTAGAACGCATCAGAAGTTTTTCTACCCCCGAGCAGTGGCATCACATCTCCACCGATCTAAACCCAGCTGACCGAGGTACAAGACTTACGTCTGCTTCTAAGTTTGGTGACAACATGTGGTTTACGCCTCCCAGTCTCCTGTACGAAGATTTCTGTGTGAGCAACACCAACAATGCTTATGAGCTGGTGGAACCAGAATCTGATAAGGAAATCAGACAAACTATCTCTGTTCACTATACTTCAATGACACCTAGGCAAGGGTTAAAGTTTCACCGCTTCGAACGCTTCTCTAGCTGGTCCTCCGCTGTACGAACTATAGCTCGTCTCATCCACATTGCTCGCTGTTTTACAAAAGACAAGCCCTCAGGGTGCCATGGTTGGCATGTGTGTAAGAGTCGTCTCACTGCCGACCACATAGACCATGCTGAACAAGTCATCATCAGGTGTGTGCAACAAGAAGAATATTCACACGAGATTGACAGTATTACCAAGGGAGTCAGTATGTCCTGAAACAGCACTCTGCTTGACTTGAACCCAGTAGTCGATCATCGCCAGTTACTAAGAGTGGGTGGACGTTTAAATAAATCTGATGTATACGATAAGGAGCAGAACCCTATCATCATTCCAGGTCGACATCACGTCACTACTCTGTTGATTCGGCACTATCACGAACAAGTGCAGCACCAAGGCAGACATCTTACTGAAGGTGCCATCAGGTCTGCTGGCTTGTGGATCATGGGGATGAAGAGGTGCGTCTCCTCAGTTCTCCATAGATGTGTCAAGTGTCGAAGGTTACGAGGAAGACACCAACAACAACAAATGGCGAACCTTCCAGCAGATCGACTGAGCACAGACCAACCATTCTGATACGTTGGTGTAGACGTCTTCGGCCCATGGTCGGTTGTTGCCAGAACAACCTGTGGAGGAGCCGCAAACAGTAAGCGGTGGGCTGTCCTATTCACCTGTCTCAGTATCCGTGCAGTTCACATCGAGGTAATTGAATCCATGGATACCTCTAGCTTCATCAATGCCCTAAGAAGATTCTTTTCCATCCGGGGACCTGCCAAGCAACTCCGGTCCGACTGCGGCACCAACTTTGTAGGAGCCTGCAAGGAATTGCAGTTTGACAATTTCTTGTCCGACAATGGATGCACTTGGGTATTCAACCCTCCACACTCTTCACACATGGGTGGATCCTGGGAACGCATGATTGGAGTTGCACGAAGGATCCTTGACTCCATGTTGCTGGACCATAAACTTCCCCTTACTCATGAAGTTCTGGTCACTTTCCTCGCAGAAGTGTCAGCCATAATAAATGCTAGACCTTTGGTCCCAGTATCACCTGACCCTGATGCTCCAATAATCCTTACCCCAGCTACACTTCTTACACAGAAGATTGGAGCTGCTACAGTTCCTCCCAGGAATTTCGATAACAAGGACATTTACAAACGTCAGTGGAAGCAAGTACAACACATAGCTAACGTGTTTTGGCACCGTTGGAAGACCAAATACTTGCACCTGCTTCAAAACCGTCACAAATGGCAGACAGCCAGTCCCAATCTCCAAGAAGGAGACCTTGTCCTCTTAAAAGACAAAGAGGCACATCGTAACGACTGGCCAATGGGTCTTATCACCAAGGTCATGCCCAGCGAGGATGGAAAGACTCGTAAGACAGAAGTTAAGGTGACAAAAGGGGGCTCTACCCGAACCTTCTTCCGTCCGGTCACTGATCTCGTGCTGCTTCTACCAAAGGAGGACGTCACATGAACTGAACATTGCTCCTGGACGTTGCTCACGGCGGGGAGCATACCTACTCATTCCCCAGTTTTATTGAACATTGACATTTTCCATTGGATTGAACTTTGAACATTGCCATTGGATTGCTGGGTTGGTGGAAGAGTTGGCATGTTTGCGGCTTCCCCAATCCGAAGATGGGTTTAATAGACTTGGACTTATCTTCCGGTGTGATCTACGGGTCAACAACAACGAGTTGGACTTTAAAAATGTTTGATGTTTATTATTGCATACATGTTTTTCTTTTCTCTTGTTTTTCAGGTTCGAACGACTTCGAAGAATTAAGGACATCGTGAAATCCAAGGATTTCAGACGGGGAGTGTCATGTCCCACGACTTGGGAAATCATTTAATATTTGCATTGTTTGTGTTGCATCATCTGTTGCTAGGCAGAAGTTTGCCTTTCCCTGTATTTTGTCCCAACTCTCTCCCTGTAGTCCTGTGATGTATGTTTGTTCCCTCCCTTATTCTCCATTTTGTGATCGTCCCTCCATCTGTATGCATCTTCTTACATGTCCTCTGAAGAATATTCCTTTTTACCTGCTGCTTTCATCATAATACAAGAATTTCAGTTAAAGCATCCCTCTTTTCCTGGAGTCTTCTTACATGAGATCGTGGCTGAGTTAAGCTGTCTGATTAATCGGTATGAACGTGAGTACAGGTCGATACGGAAGGGGACCAGAAAGAAAGGTCTATCCAGGCACCATACGTTCTACATATCCATGAGTCAGAATAGTGACGGTGTGGATGGTGCTGGTGAGGGTGGTGACGGTGTGGGTGGTGCTGGTGAGGGTGGTGCTGGTGTGGGTGTTGCTGGTGAGGGTGGTGTGGGTGGTGCTGGTGAGGGTGGAGCTGGTGAGGGTGGTGCTGGTGTGGGTGGAGCTGGTGTGGGTGTTGCTGGTGTGGGTGGAGCTGGTGTGGGTGTTGCTGGTGTGGGTGGAGCTGGTGATGGTGGAGCTGGTGAGGGTGGAGCTGGTGAGGGTGGTGACGGTGTGGGTGGTGCAGGTGAGGGTGGTGATAGTGTGGGTGAAGCTGGTGTGGGTGGAGCTGGTGAGGGTGGTGATGGTGTGGGTGGAGCTGGTGAGAGTGGTGACAGTGTGGGTGGAGCTGGTGAGGGTGGTGATGTGTGGGTGGAGCTGGTGAGGGTGGTGCTGGTGTGGGTGTTGCTGGTGAGGGTGGTGCTGGTGTGGGTGGAGCTGGTGTGGGTGTTGCTGGTGAGGGTGGTGTGGGTGGAGCTGGTGAGGGTGGAGCTGGTGAGGGTGGTGATGGTGTTTGTGGAGCTGGTGAGGGTGGTGCTGGTGAGGGTGTTGCTGGTGAGGGTGGTGATGGTGTGGGTGGAGCTGGTGAGGGTGGTGACGGTGTGGGTGGAGCTGGTGAGGGTGGTGATGGTGTGGGTGGAGCTGGTGAGGGTGGTGCTGGTGTGGGTGTTGCTGGTGTGGGTGATGCTGGTGAGGGTGGTGATAGTGTGGGTGAAGCTGGTGTGGGTGGAGCTGGTGAGGGTGGTGATGGTGTGGGTGGAGCTGGTGAGGGTGGTGCTGGTGAGGGTGGTGCTAGTGAGGGTGGTGACGGAGTGGGTGGAGCTGGTGAGGGTGGAGCTGGTGAGGGTGGTGCTGGTGAGGGTGGTGCTGGTGTGGGTGGAGCTGGTGAGGGTGGTGCTGGTGAGGGTGGTGCTGGTGAGGGTGGTGATGGTGTGGGTGGAGCTGGTGAGGGTGGTGATGGTGTGGGTGGTGCTGGTGAGGGTGGTGCTGGTGAGGGTGGTGCTGGTGTGGGTGGAGCTGGTGTGGGTGGAGCTGGTGAGGGTGGTGATGGTGTGGGTGGAGCTGGTGAGGGTGGTGCTGGTGAGGGTGGTGACGGTGTGGGTGTTGATGGTGTGGGTGGTGCTGGTGAGGGTGGTGACGGTGTGGGTGGTGCTGGTGAGGGTGGTGACGGTGTGGGTGGAGCTGGTGAGGGTGGTGCTGGTGTGGGTGTTGCTGGTGAGGGTGGTGCTGGTGTGGGTGGTGGTGAGTGGGTGCTGGTGTGGGTGGAGCTGGTGTGGGTGTTGCTGGTGTGGATGGAGCTGGTGTGGGTGTTGCTGGTGTGGGTGTTGCTGGTGTGGGTGGAGCTGGTGAGGGTGGTGATGGTGTGGGTGGAGCTGGTGAGGGTGGTGCTGGTGATGGTGTGGGTGGAGCTGGTGAGGGTGGTGCTGGTGAGGGTGTGGGTGGTGATGTGGGTGGAGCTGGTGAGGGTGGTGATGGTGTGGGTGGAGTTGGTGAGGGTGGTGCTGGTGACGGTGTGGGTGGTGCTGGTGAGGGTGGTGATAGTTTGGGTGAAGCTGGTGTGGGTGGAGCTGTGAGAGTGGTGATAGTGAGGGTGGTGCTGGTGAGGGTGGTGACGGTGTGGGTGGAGCTAGTGAGGGTGGTGCTGGTGAAGGTGGTGATGGTGTGGGTGGAGCTGGTGAGGGTGGTGCTGGTGAGGGTGGGGATGGTGTGGGTGGTGATGGTGAGGGTGGTGATGGTGAGGGTGGTGATGGTGTGGGTGGAGCTGGTGAGGGTGGTGATGGTGTGGGTGGAGCTGGTGAGGGTGGTGCTGTTGAGGGTGGCTGCTGGTGAGGGTGGTGCTGGTGTGGGTGGAGCTGGTGTGGGTGGAGCTGGTGAGGGTGGTGATGGTGTGGGTGGAGCTGGTGAGGGTGGTGACGGTGTGGGTGGTGATGGTGTGGGTGGTGCTGGTGAGGGTGTGGGTGGTGCTGGTGAGGGTGGTGCTGGTGTGGGTGTTGCTGGTGAGGGTGGTGCTGGTGTGGGTGGTGCTGGTGAGGGTGGAGCTGGTGAGGGTGGTGCTGGTGTGGATGGAGCTGGTGTGGGTGTTGCTGGTGTGGGTGGAGCTGGTGAGGGTGGAGCTGGTGAGGGTGGTGCTGGTGAGGGTGGTGACGGTGTGGGTGGTGCTGGTGAGGGTGGTGATAGTGTGGGTGAAGCTGGTGTGGGTGGAGCTGGTGAGGGTGGTGATGGTGTGGGTGGAGCTGGTGAGAGTGGTGCTGGTGAGGGTGGTGCTGGTGAGGGTGGTGACAGTGTGGGTGGAGCTGGTGAGGGTGGTGATGGTGTGGGTGGAGCTGGTGAGGGTGGTGCTGGTGTGGGTGTTGCTGGTGAGGGTGGTGCTGGTGTGGGTGGAGCTGGTGTGGGTGTTGCTGGTGTGGGTGGAGCTGGTGAGGGTGGAGCTGGTGAGGGTGGTGATGGTGTTTGTGGAGCTGGTGAGGGTGGTGCTGGTGAGGGTGGTGCTGGTGAGGGTGGTGATGGTGTGGGTGGAGCTGGTGAGGGTGGTGACGGTGTGGGTGGAGCTGGTGAGGGTGGTGATGGTGTGGGTGGAGCTGGTGAGGGTGGTGATGGTGGTGCTGGTGAGGGTGGTGCTGGTGAGGGTGGTGACGGTGTGGGTGGTGCTGGTGAGGGTGGTGACGGTGTGGGTGGAGCTGGTGAGGGTGGTGATGGTGTGGGTGGAGCTGGTGGTGCTGGTGAGGGTGGAGCTGGTGAGGGTGGTGCTGGTGAGGGTGGTGCTGGTGAGGGTGGAGCTGGTGAGGGTGGAGCTGGTGAGGGTGGTGCTGGTGAGGGTGGTGCTGGTGGGTGGAGCTGGTGTGGGTGGAGCTGGTGAGGGTGGTGCTGGTGTGGGTGGAGCTGGTGAGGGTGGTGCTGGTGTGTGGGTGCTGGTGAGGGTGGTGCTGGTGTGGTGTCGAATCCGATCCGAAAATCGGTGACAATGGCAGCATGCTGCGATTGTCTCAGTCCGAGGATCGGGTCCGATCAAAAATCGCATGATGGGAGCTGCCCCATAGAATAACATTGGGACGAATGCAATGCGATTTTTTTTTTTTTTTTTTTTTAATCGCATTGCATTTGTCTGATTTAATCGCCAGCGTGACCCCGGCCTTAGGGTGGTGATGGTGTGGGTGGTGCTGGTGTGGGTGGAGCTGGTGAGGCTGGTGACGGTGAGGGTGGTGCTGGTGAGGGTGGTGCTGGTGTGGGTGATGCTAGTGTGGGTGGAGCTGGTGTGGGTGGTGCCGGTGTGGGTGGTGATGGTGTGGGTGGTGCTGGTGAGGGTGGTGCTGGTGTGGGTGGAGCTGGTGAGGGTGGAGGTGGTGACGGTGGTGCTGGTGTGGGTGGAGCTGGCGAGGGTGGTGCTGGTGTGGGTGGTGCTGGTGTGGGTGGTGATGGTGTGGGTGGAGCTGGTGTGGGTGGTGACAGTGTGGGTGGAGCTGGTGAGGGTGGTGATGGTGTGGGTGGCGCTGGTGAGGACGGTGTGGGTGGAGCTGGTGAGGGTGGAGCTGGTGAGGGTGGAGCTGGTGAGGGTGGTGACGGTGTGGGTGGAGCTGGTGTGGGTGGAGCCTGTGTGGGTGGTGCTGGTGTGGGTGGAGCTGGTGAGGGTGGTGACTGTGTGGGTGGTGCTGGTGTGGGTGGTGCTGGTGTGGGTGGAGCTGGTGTGGGTGGTGACAGTGTGGGTGTTGCTGGTGTGGGTGGTGACAGTGTGGGTGGAGCTGGTGAGGATGGTGAGGGTGGTGATGGTGTGGGTGGCGCTGGTGAGGACGGTGTGGGTGGAGCTGGTGAGGGTGGAGCTGGTGAGGGTGGTGACGGTGTGGGTGGAGCCTGTGTGGGTGGTGCTGGTGTGGGTGGAGCTGGTGAGGGTGGTGACTGTGTGGGTGGTGCTGGTGTGGGTGGAGCTGGTGTGGGTGGTGACAGTGTGGGTGTTGCTGGTGTGGGTGGAGCTGGTGAGGGTGGTGATGGTGAGGTTGGTGTGGGAGGAGCTGGTGAGGATGGTGTGGGTGGTGCTGGTGTGGGTGGAGCTGGTGTGGGTGGTGATGGTGAGGGTGGAGCTGGTGAGGGTGGTGATGGTGTGGATGGTGAGGGTGGTGCTGGTGTGGGTGGTGACGGTGTGGGTGGAGCTGGTGAGGGTGGAGCCTGTGTGGGTAGTGCTGGTGTGGGTGGAGCTGGTGAGGGTGGTGACGGTGTGGGTGGTGAGGGTGGAGCTGGTGAGGGTGGTGACGGTGTGTGTGGTGCTGGTGTGGGTGGAGATAGTGAGGGTGGTGATGGTGTGGGGGGTGCTGGTGAGGGTGGTGATGGTGTGAGTGGAGCTGGTGAGGGTGGTGACGGTGAGGGTGATGGTGGTGACGGTGTGGGTGGAGCTGGTGAGGGTGGTGATGGTGTGGGTGGTGATGGTGTGGGTGGAGCTGGTGAGGGTGGTGATGGTGTGGGTGGAGCTGGTGTGGGTGGAGCTGGTGAGGGTGGTGCTGGTGTGGGTGGAGCCGGTGAGGGTAGATCAGTTCGTACCTTCCACCAGAACTCTTTACTTTCTCCCCATGAATATGGGTCTCCCTCCGTCCCAGGGCTGTGGGGTACTCGGTACCGGGCCGGTGTCAGTGGGATGTGTCACAGCAGTGGTGACCCGGTCCGTGGCCCTGGGCACCCAAATCAATAGTGGTTTGTAGTTAATGAATTGAAATAGCTTGTGACGCCACCTGTGGTGTTTGGCAAGCAAGATGTTAGGCCAACGCTGCGTGCAGATCCTCTGGGGCTGATGGTGTGCTGCAGCAGAGATGGTATAGCTCCCCACAGGTGAAGCTGTAACCCCAGGGCAGTGTATAGGCACAGGTAGTGTAAAGGGTGATACCCAGATGTAGCGGTGCTGACGGTGTTGGCGCACAATGACTGGAAGACACCAGGGCCTGTAGTTCCAAAGCTTTACTCACAGATCGTGGTGCACACTGGTGCCTGCCTCCGTGCCGTGTCCTCCGGGGCAGAGACTCAATCAACCTCCCGGGCAAGTCAGGCTTCTCCTCTCCAACACTCCGCCAACATGTACCTGTCCTGAACAACTCCTATATTGCGCCTTTTGGTGTGAAGAGCTCCAGTACCGTGGTACTCTGAAGTTCCTCCTGTCAGATGTTCCTAACAACTCTTCCTTGTACGGCAGACAGCTGTAGCCTACTTCGGGGACTCCCTTTCACCTGAGTCCCGGCTCCCTATACAGAGGCTGTTGGGCCCCAAGTCTTGGATGGGAGTAGTGCATTTACAGCCAAATACTGCACCGGTGTCTGCTGCAGAACCATAAGTGTCCATACAACCTCGGGGACCGGGCCCCGGCCTTGCACTGAGAACCTATAGGCAGGGTTCCTCTTCCAACCCACAACTCCTCTCTGTTCTCCTACTCCTTCGTTCCACGCTGTTCCTTCTCTCTCTTATGGAAGCTTAGGTTGCAGTTCTACGTCTCTCTTTCTGATCCTTTCCCGTGCCAGCTGGCTCAGGTCACTGAGGCAGCTGCAGCACTCCTTCCTCCATCCTTACTTATAGGGATCCGTCCTCAGTCTTTCCTGACTGACTGACCCTCTAGACTCCTCTCCCGACTGATCTGTAATTCTAAACTTTCCCTCTCTTTTATATCTAACTCCACCCACCTCCAAGCACATCTCGTGTTACGAAGCAAGGACCCACAAAAGGTGCTCTGATATCCTCTAAGCATGGAGCCGCAATCTGGTCCATTGCTGTACTATTCTGTGTGTGGGTGCAGGTGTTGGAGTGTGGAAAGGAGTTCCCAACTTACCTAGTTAGTGGGGCACTACACCTTAGGAGAAGTTGCAGTACCGCTGTGGCGACTGAGCCTCAGGTGCGCCACATACCCCCCCGTTAAACACAGCACGTCCGCGGGCTGCAAGGCAACAAAGTAGACAGCAAAGAAACATACAAAAATTTTGTAATGCATAACAAACTTTTCTTATACTAATCTTCCTAGTATAGGAGGTACTCATCTTGAACGTTGCAAACAATTCTATCTTAAATTCTATCTAAAATTTTTAATTCTAAGTGCAATTTTCAATTCAAAGTGCTATTCTCTGTAACACATTTTTCTCTCTTTCCTTCTTTAGTACACATTTATTTTTCTACTTTCACTGTCTCTTCTAGACGCAAGACGCTGACCGCAAATACCTGGTCCGTCACCTGTCTACTTTCAATTCTTTATTCACATCACTCATCTCTAGATCAGACATTCCTAATTCTTCTATAAAAGCAATTTCTCAGTTACTAAGGCTAGTTTCACACTAGCGTTTAAACGACGCGCGCATGGCGCCGCTAAGGCTGGTTTCACATTAGCGCTTTTTAAGCGCACGCACGGCCGGGGGTAGCTCCGCCCCCGAGCCGGCTCTCTGCCCGGCGTGCCCGCCCCTTGCTTGTAGCGCCGCCTCCTAGCGGACAGCGGCGCCTGCGATCGGCGCACCCTATCTTTAGCATAGGGTGCGCAGATCGTGCGCAGGCCGTGCGCTAGTTGCGCTTTGACCTGCGCTGCGCACTTTTGACGGTGCGCCGTGCGCGCCAAAATCCGAAAAGTTCGATTTTGGCGCGCACGGCGCACCTCCAAAAATGCGCAGCGCACGCTATATTCACAGTTGCGCACAGCCTGCGCACCCTATGCTAAAGATAGGGTGCGCATAACGCATGCAGCCCTCTGCGCTCGGAGGAGGCGATAACAGGAAGGGGCGGGCAGGGAGCCGGGAGGGGGCGTGGCTTAGCGGCGCCGTGCGCGCGTCGTTTAAACGCTAGTGTGAAACTAGCCTAATACTCATAAAACACATTATCAAATACTTCACAGTAAAACATTCAACAGTTATTCTTGTAAGTGCTGGACACCGCTCCCAGCTGGGATCTCTTGCAGTGTCCTTTGAGGTAGACATCATCTTCGAAAAGTGTCCATGCAAAAACATTATCTTCGCAAAGTGTCTCTATATGTAAAACCAAGAGAGGGCACCTAAAGAGGTGCAACTATTTACAGTAAAAGTTTTTGGATCACTCCAAGTTCATGATCGCTAGTTCAAATTGGAAGAACGCTGCCAATCAAAACAGGGCAACTAAAGGTGCTACCAGAAAAACAAAACATGATAGCAAAAACAACAAAGCACAACTGGTGCAAACAAACCCTCCTGGGTAACGAGATTTGAAAGTTTTTCTTTAATTGTGGTCCCCTCCTGGGGTTCTGGAAGCCGAACTGGAACTGCTACCAGATTCAAAGTAGTCGTTGGCAATCCTTAAGTACTCCGCTTCCCACGGTGTCAAGCCAGGGATCTTTGGTCTGGGCTGCCAGGCTGGAGCTGATGCAAGAGCAGCCTGGTTCCTGGAAGCAGGTACCTATGCAGTTGGGGTGGCAACGGTGGGTGGAGGGGCAGCAACAGGTCGCTTTGGCTTGTACCTCTCAATAAATTCTCCTGGAATGCGACGTACTGTACATTCAGGGCATACCACACTCTGAGCCCCTCATGCTGGGTGAATGTCACATACTCCCCAGGCTGCAGGTCTCTGTCAGGATGTCCCTTCCTCAAATGTGGCTCAACATCCCTCCTGTTAAAGAACAAGTCACTAATTCGTTTGGGGTCCGCAATAAATCCAAAACCCCTTTCTTTGCTCACGTTCAGCACTTGCCCCCATCCGGCTGCATCCCGGGGGCCATGATGACCTGCACGGGCCCTCGCCTTCCGGGCCAGATCCAGGCCCAACACAGCCTTCTATCTCTGCTCTCTCTCCGGGTATTCCGCTGTCGGATGGTGGCCCGGCACCCTGCCCAGTTCTCTTCATCCTCCCGCTCTTCCCGGGACCAGCCCTCGCCCACTGGGGCCCGCGGCACCACCGCTAGGGGTCCAGATGTTTCCCCCTGGGGACAGTCATCCCGGTCCCAGACCAGGTCTAGCATGACCTGGCTAGCCACTGCAGCTGTGGTGCACCCCAGGACCTTCCCAGGTGGAGGGACATCTGACGTGCCTGGGGCCTCCTGGCGGTGCGGCCTCTGCTCTGGTGCAGGCGGTCCGGGTGCCGGCGGTGGTGATACCAATGGCGGCTTCGGTAGGGACCAGCCGCAACAGGTCCGGCCGGGTGCATGGTCTCAGCTCTCGGATCCTCCGGTACGCTCAGCCGCACAGACAGCGTGGAGGTGAAGATCAGCGCTGCTGGAGGATAGTCCGGTGCAGCGGTAGCAGGCACTGGTGGAGCGGGTACCGCAGGCGTAGGCCCCTCTCGGGCCTCCTGCCTCAGCCGCAGACGGGTGGTCAGCTCAGCAATTTCCTCCTCTAGTTGTTGGCGGTTCATTCCGGAGTTCGGATTGGAGCCGTCAGCCATGGCGCCAGGGAGATCCTTTTCCCTGCGCTCTGCAGAACTCCTTCCCTCACTCTCCAAAATGGCGTTCTGGCGTTCTTCTTCCTGCCTCGGCCCCTTTCCCGCCACTGGCTTCTTCTGCCCCTCCTTCCGGGGGCGGCATCTTCCAGCGCCTCCATACCAAGCCAGTATATGAACCCCTCGGGGGGGTGGGCCATGTATCTATCACATAGTTATTCAGGCAGGGAAGGCCCAATATTCTTCGCGGTCTTTTCCTAGGACCTCCCATCTCTTCACGCCCTTCTTCTCCGCGCCAGCAGCCATTTCTTATGTCCATTTTACAGTCTATTAAATCAGGTCTTCTACACATTTTCAAAAGTTCAAAGTCTCACAAATTCCAGGCACACAGAACCTGATAGTATCAGGTCTCGTCATCCTGTTCGTGATGCCAAAATTGGGTCGCCCTCCGTCCCAGGGCTGTGGGGTACTCACCCGGTATCAGTGGGATGTGTCACGGCAGCTGTGACCCGGTCCGTGGCCCTGGGCGCCCAAATCAATAGTGGTTTGTAGTTAATGAATTGAAATAGTTTGTGACGCCACCTGTGGTGTTTGGCAAGCAAGATGTTAAGCCAACGCTGCATGCAGATCCTCTGGGGCTGATGATGTGTTGCAGCATAGATGGTGTAGCTCCCCACAGGTGAAGCTGTAACCCCAGGGCAGTGTATAGGCGCAGGTAGTGTAAAAGGATGATACCCAGATGTAGCAGTGTTGACGCACAATGACTGGAAGACACCAGGGCTTGTAGTTCCAAAGCTTTACTCACAGTTCGTGGTGCACACTGGTGCCTGCCTCCGTGCCGTGTCCTCCTGGGCAGAGACTCAATCAACCTCCCGGGCAAGTCAGGCTTCTCCTCTCCAACTCTCCGCCAACATGTACCTGTCCTGAACGACTCCTATAATGCGCCTTTTGGTGTGAAGTGCTCCAGTACCGTGGTACTCTGAAGTTCCTCCTGTCAGATGTTCCTAACAACTCTTCCTTGTACGGCAGACAGCTGTAGCCTACTTCGGGGACTCCCTTTCTCCTGAGTCCCGGCTCCCTATTCAGATGCTGTTGTGCCCCAAGTCTTGGATGGGAGTAATGCATTTACAGCCAAATACTCCACCGGTGTCTGCTGCAGAATCATAAGTGTCCATACAACCTCGGGGACCGGGCCCCGGCCTTGCACTGAGAACCTATAGGCAGGGTTCCTCTTCCAACCCACAACTCCTCTCTGTTCTCCAACTCCTTCGTTCCGCGCTGTTCCTTCTCTCTCTTATGGAAGCTTAGGTTGCAGTTCTACATCTCCTTCTGTTCCTTTCCCGTGCCAGCTGGCTCAGATCACCGAGGCAGCTGCAGCACTCCTTCCTCCATCCTTCCTTCTAGGGATCCGTCCTCAGTCTTTCCTGACTGACTGACCCTCTAGACTCCTCTCAGACCGATCTGTAATTCTAAACTTTCCCACTCTTTTATATCTATCTCCACCCGCCTCCCAGCACATCTCGTGTTACGAAGCAAGGACCCACAAAAGGTGCTCTGATATCCTCTAAGCATGGAGCCGCAATCTGGTCCATTGCTGAACTATCCTGTGTATGGGTGCAGGTGTTGGAGTGTGGAAAGGAGTTCCCAACTTACCTAGTTGGTGGGGCACTACACCTTAGGAGAAGGTGCAGTACCTCTGTGGCGACTGAGCCTCAGGGGCGCCACAAATACACCATGGAGCAGCACCTCTTCCTACTCTTATAAGCCTGGAGTAAATGAGTCTCGAGGGTCCTTCACGGTGGGCACACAGAGGTCAAACATTTCTAGGAAACCATAATTTAATATTGATGTATTCATATATACAAGTGACAAATTTACATGTGAAAGAAAATTAGATTTGAAACCATAGAAATGAAACACTGGTGATCTTCACTGCTGCGAATCCAGAGACTTCATGTCTAACAGAGCCTGAAAAATAGAAGCGTCCCTTCTAGATCTGAGGGACAATGCAAAAATCCTCCACCAAAAAGTGCTGCCCCCCTTGGACCCGGAAAAAGTCTGAATACAGCAAATAAAGTGCCAGGAACTCAATCTGTCAGAAGAAAAACCTGGACCAGTCGCTTCTGTTGAGACAGATGATGACATTCTGCAACGTCTCAAGGAACAAAATAAAAGGACAAAGTGAAGGAACAGAAGAAAACATGCACTACACTAATCGTATCCAAAACTGAGAGGAAGAGAGCCGACCCCTGTACATCCCCGAAGGAAGAGAGGCCACAGTCTGAGTATCTGCCAGGACACCAGTGACTAAAAACAAAGTCCTGAGCTCGTCCTCATTCATCCTCCTCCACCTGCTGTGCGACCACCACTGCTTCTCCCCGCGAGCAGTCACTGAAGAAGCGCAGCAGCGTGCTGTACAGGTGGAAGAGATTCTTCTCAGACACGATTTGGTGACCTTCATCAGGATAGATCTGCCGAAGAAAAGCCAGATGATGAGAGTAGTGTGATGACCGAGCAAGACAGCGCTGCAAGACCCAAGGACGAAGTTATGCAGCTAGACCCAAGGGCGAAGCCGTGCAGCTAGACCCGAGGGCGAAGCCGTGCAGCTAGACCCGAGGGCGAAGCCGTGCAGCTAGACCCGAGGGCGAAGCCGTGCAGCTAGACCCGAGGGCGAAGCCTTGCAGCTAGACCCGAGGGCGAAGCCTTGCAGCTAGACCCAAGGGCGAAGCCATGCAGCTAGACCCAAGGCCGAAGCCGTGCAGCTAGACCCAAGGCCGAAGCCGTGCAGCTAGACCCAAGGGCGAAGCCGTGCAGCTAGACCCAAGGACGAAGCCATGCAGCTAGACCCAAGGGCCAGATAGAAGAGCAATGCAACAGAACAAGACCCAAGGGTGAGATAGTGCAGCAGGATATGATGGCAGTACAGCATAACCAGAGGGTGAAACAGCATAAGGGGACACAAGGGCAAGGAAGGAGGTAGCACAGTGAGACCCAAGGGTGTGACAGTGCATGGAGATCTGAGGGAGAGACGTGAGGGCAAGGCAGCGCAGCGAAGCCCGAGAGTGAGACACGTGGATGAGACACATGGATGAGACAGCACAACAAGACCCAAGGGTGACGCAGCACAGCAGGACGCGACGACAGAACAAAACCCAGAGGTGAGGCAGCGCAGCAAGTCAGACGGTGGGAGCGACCATGGAGAAGCAAAGATATAGAGAAGGCCGGAAACTCCGACACTGGGCATAGACAGCAGATTGTTGGCAGGAGAAGACGTTCCACCATGTTTGATCTCAGGATCCAAGAACACTACCATGTGTACATCTATATGTACAAGTAGGAGGGACGAGATGGTGCATGTGACCTCTGCCCTATATATGTCCTATACTTAGAAAAGTATGTGCCCCCCACATCCACCTCCACGGGCTTCTCTGTCCTCCATCTACATCCATAGACATAAATATGGAGGAAGTATGTGCCCCCCACATCCACCTCCGGGGGCTTCTCTGTCCTCCTCTACATCCATAGACACTAATATGGAGAAAGTATGTGCCCCCCACATCCACTTCCAGGGGCTTCACTGTTCTCATCTACATCCATAGACATTAAAATGGAGAAAAGTATGTGCCCCCCACATCCTCCTCCGGGGGCTTCTCTGTCCTCATCTACATCCATAGACATTAATATGGAGAAAGTATGTGCCCCCCACATCCACCTCCGGGGGCTTCACTGTCCTCATTTACATCCATAGACATTAATATGGAGAAAGTATGTGCCCCCCACATCCTCCTCCGGGGGCTTCACTGTCCTCATCTACATCCATAGACATTAATATGGAGAAAGTATGTGCCCCCCACATCCACCTTCGGGGGCTTCACTGTCCTCATCTACATCCATAGACACTAATATGGAGAAAGTATGCGCCCCCCACATCCACCTCCGGGGGCTTCTCTGTCCTCCTCTACATCCATAGACACTAATATGGAGAAAGTATGTGCCCCCCACATCCACTTCCAGGGGCTTCACTGTTCTCATCTACATCCATAGACATTAAAATGGAGAAAAGTATGTGCCCCCACATCCACCTCCGGGGGCTTCTCTGTCCTCATCTACATCCATAGACATTAATATGGAGAAAGTATGTGTCCCCCATATCAATAGAAGGGGCTTGGGGTCTCACCTGTACCGTGTGGTTCACCCCGACCTTGATCAGCTGTTTGATCAGCTCTGCTGAATGCTGGAAATGGACTTTAGCTAAAGAGACAAAAAGATCGGTCACATACAGCAAAGGTCCCAGCCCCAACCAAACATTTCATTTGACACACAAACTCTAACCCCAACTACAAAACAATTCTGGCCCCAACACCGACTCTTGATTAATCACCCGCTGGACTCTCTGACCCTTGTAATATCTGATCGTTAAACACCCAATAGGCAGTGAGATCTGATGATCACCCTCTGGGTTCCCAAACCCTGGAAGGTTCTGATCATCCCCAGCTGGACTTTCTAAACCTCTTAGTATCTGATCTTTAATCATTCGCTGGGCTTTTTGGTAGGATCTGACCCCATTATAACATACATCAAAGTTCACATATCTAGAATGTTTCTTTGCTCACCGTCTGCCATGCCATGGACCAGTAACAGGTTCTTCACTCTGAAACCAATGATGTTGTGTAGGATGCTGGAGGCCTAGAACACAGCAGAAAATATTGTACAGCATTCTGATGGTATCTGCCCCCAGAGGGGGTACTAAATACAACATGATGAATCCAGAGCCCATTGTTCCTCACTCATTGCGCTCGGAGCTCTTCCATATAATCCTCTACCTGATATGTGTTGTCCTCTGCAGATGGCATACCCAGGTAACGCTCTGAGAAGGCCGAAGCTGCGAGAAAGAGTAGGAACAGTTTGTGTCAAGCAGTCCCATGGTAAAACTCATTGACATTCTTCAGGAAGAGTCACCCCCAACAATCTCTGAGGATCTTTTTTGTCCATTGGTAAATACAAACCTAGATCCAAAACAGTTGTGCCACTGTGTAAGATGTAAAGAAAACCAGGATGCCGTGATCTGGAAATTTCTTATCACCGTATTTGCTCACACAGAATAGATTGGACATTAAACGTTGGATATTTTTCCGTTTCATTTGATGAATTACATCCTTTAGAAATAAATGGCAGTGACACATATTAGAACAGTTGTTTTCCCTGGGCCTTGCCCACCGTTGAGCCTGGCTGCGTCCACCATTTTCCATGGGCCTTGCCCACCGTTGTGCCTGGCTGCGTCCACCTTTTTCCCGTGGGCCTTGCCCACCGTTGTGCCTGGCTGCGTCCACCATTTTCCCGTGGGCCTTGCCCTCCGTTGTGCCTGGCTGCGCTCTCCATTTTCCCGTGGCCTTTGCCCACTATTGTGCCTGGCTGTGTCCACCATTTTCCCTGGGCTTTTCCCACCGTTGTGCCTGGCTGTGTCCACCATTTTCCCACGGCCCTTGCGCACCATTGTGCCTGGCTGTGTCCACCATTTTCCCTGGGCCTTGCCCACCATTGTGCCTGGCTGTGTTCACCATTTTCCCGTGGCCCTTGCCCACTGTTGTGCCTGGCTGTGTCCACCATTTTCCCTGGGCCTTGCCCACCGTTGTGCCTGGCTGCATCCACCTTTTTCCCGTGGGCCTTGCCCACCGTTGTGCCTGGCTGCGATCACCATTTTCCAAGGGCCTTGCCCACCATTGTGCCTGGCTGTGTCCACCATTTTCCCTGGGCCTTGCCTGGCTGTGTCCACCATTTTCCCGTGGCCCTTGCCCACCATTGTGCCTGGCTGTGTCCACCATTTTCCCCTGGCCCTTGCCCACCATTGTGCCTGGCTGTGTCCACCATTTTCCCCTGGCCCTTGCCCACCGTTGAGCCTGGCTGTGTCCACCATTTTCCCTGGGCCTTGCCCACCGTTGAGCCTGGCTGTGTCCACCATTTTCCCTGGGCCTTGCCCACGGTTGTGCCTGGCTGTGTCCACCATTTTCCCTGGGCCTTGCCCGCCGTTGTGCCTGGCTGTGTCCACCATTTTCCCTGGGTCTTGCCCACTGTTGTGCCTGGCAGCGTCCACCAGTGGATTCCCTTCTTCTTCTTATCAAAGTCTATAAATATCGGGGAAGTGAGGAGACAATTGCTGGAGTTTTGGAAGTGGAACGTTGTCCCCTTCTTGTCTGAGGTGAAATTCTACTTGCTACTCAGTAGAGATGAGCGAACTTGTTTGGAAAATGTTTGCCAATTTCAAGTTCGGCACAAATGTAGCACATTCGGATTTGTGTTCTCTTTCACGAATATTTCTACCTAAAGTTGTCAAAATCCGGTCACAGTAAAATAAATCATCAAGTTTCCACTAATGTAGGGCCCTCCATGATAACATGAGGGACGCATGGTCACACAGATCACATGTAATTTGCCTGGGAATTTCTGTCTTTCATTCTCCATTTTATTTTCTCTATCTCACTCATCTACATGGTTTGCCAAGACAAAGATCAATTTCCCTCAGGCTATGTTTAGTATTTCTGGTTTCAGCTGGTTCCCAGCTTCCCATTTTTGTCTAGGTCCCTGATTGGCTCTTACATGAAAATGCGGGAAGAAGTCATCTATTTAAACCCCTGGGTGCGCTGATCAGAAGTCAGTGTCAAAGTGGATTGAAGATGGTGAGATGGAACAGCTGATGAAGGAGCAGGCGGAATGAGCTGGAGGAGCGGGTGTTGCAGAGCAGGCGAAAAAAGCTGGAGGAGCAGGCGGAATGAGCTGGAGGAGCGGGTGGAGAGCAGGTGAAAAAAGCCGGAGGAGCAGGCGGAGAAGAGCCGGAGGAGCAGACGGAATGAGCTGGAGGAGTGGGTGGAAGAGAGCAGGCGAAGAGTCGGAGGAGCAGGCGGAGGTGCAGGCGCAGGAGAGCCAGAGGTGCAGGCGGAGGAGAGCCAGAGGTGCAGGCGGAGGAGAGCCAGAGGAGCAGGCGGAGGAGAGCCAGAGGAGCAGGCGGAAAAAAGCAGGCGAAGAGCCAGGGGAGCGGGCGGAGGAGAGCCGGAGGAGCATTTTTTTGAAGTGTGGAGACCTCACGTTGGGTCTCTGTGGGGAGGAGGACTCCCAGACAGTGACTGGGCCGGTACCCTGGGGACCGCCATCAGGGTTCCTGAGGGAACAATACTGGGAGAACAGTAAAGGGAGAGACATGACTGGAGTTGTCAGGGCAACAGGGGGCGGAGCGAGGACAAAAGGAGCAGGGGGCGCGCTCAAGTGGCAGTTGGGAGAGAGTGTGACAGGAGGCAGGAAGCCGGGTGATTTGAGGAGACACGGACAATATGGAAGAGGCCAGGAGCCATTTGGTGAGCTGCATTTCTTGCTACATGTTCACAGACTTACCAGTGGAAAAGCCAAACTTCACCTGCCACAAATGCGGCTTGTGTCGCTGTTGGAGGAAAAGTTGCAAAATCTCGGAGAGGTTAGCTACGTTGAAGATCATTAAGGAAGGTGAAGAGTTCTTAGAGCAGAATTATCTCTTCATGTTACAGAAAGAGAAGAAATTCGAAGTGCACCTGAAGAAACAGAGGAATGGAAACATGTGACCCAGAGAAGCAGGAGGATCAGGAGGCAGTCAGCACCCATACTTCTCAGGAACCAGTACCAGGCTCTCACGCAGGAAAACGATGAAGAAATACATCAAGATAAGACTTTGCCCACAAACAGCAACCTTGTACACCTTCAGAGTCCTCCTGGATGGAGAAAGAAAAATGTTGTGAAGAAGAAACGGAGAGTGGTGGTCATGGGGGATTCCTTGCTAAGAGGAACAGAGGCCGCTATCTGCAGACCGGATATAACTTCAAGAGAAATGTGCTGTCTTCCAGGTGCAAAAATTAAAGATGTGTCTGACAGGATATCAGGACTCTTCAGACCTACTGATGACTACCCATTCCTGCTAATACATGTGGGGACAAATGACACCGCAAGAAACGACCTGGAAACCATCTGCAGAGACTTTGAAAACTTAGGCAACAAAGTGAAAAAACTGGGAGCGCAGGTGGTCTTCTCTTCCATCCTCCCAGTGGATGGCCATGGAACAAGGAGGTGGAATAAGATTCTGCATTTGAACAACTGGCTACGTCGATGGTGCCGTCAGCAACGATTTTGGATTTCTGGATCACGGAGTGAATTACCTATACAATGGACTACTTGCTAGAGATGGGGTGCACCTTACGAAGATATTTGGAAGTCGGTGTCAGCCCAAACTACATGAACTAGCTTACCGGTAAGGGCTTGTGTGATTTTTTTTGTTCTTTTTTATTTGGTCTCAAGTATTTGGAAGTCGCCTTGCTACACTCATCAGGAGAGCTTTTCATTAGAACAATGTGGGAAGGGCAGCAAAAGGCCAGAAAAAGCCATACACCTGATAAATGCTATTAGAAGTGGAAAGGAAGAACAAAGACAAAAGAATCTAAATAATAAAAATATTGGAGAAAGAGAAACCAATCACAAACTAAAATGTTTCTATACTAATGCACAAAGCATGGGCAACAAACAAGGAGAATTGGAACTACTAACGCAGGAAAAGAAATATGATGTCATTGGAATCACTGAAACTTGGTGGGATGATACACATGATTGGAATATTCCTAACTAGAAAGATACAACTTATTTGCAAGAAACAGACTTGATAAACGAGGAGGAGGTGTCGCATTGTATGTTAGAAACGCATATATCTGCACAGAGATCCAAGCTTCAGAGACTGGGAGTTCTGTGGAAACTGTTTGGGTAAGAATACAAGGACAGAACAATGGAAAGGACACCATTGTAGGCATTTACTACAGGCCGGCTGTGCAAGCTGAAGATATGGATGAACTCTTTATGCATCAAATGGCCGAGTTCTCCAAAAAATATGACATAGTTGTCATGGGAGATTTCAACTATCCAGACATTTCTTGGGAATCTCTCTCAGGCAAAACTAACAGGTCAAGGAAATTCTTATCCTCTCTTGCTGACAACTTTATCTTCCAAAATGTAGGGGAGAAAACAAGGGGAACTGCTACCTTGGATCTAATCCTTATAAACAGGGAGGAAATGGTTGAGGAGGTAAAAGTGGCTGGGACCCTAGGAGGTAGCAACCATGCTATTTTAGAATTTTGGATAACTAGAGGCGGAAGACCTGTGAAGACTCAGACTTCAAGGTTAGATTTCAGAAAGGCAGATTTTAAGGGATTCAGAAAGAGAATTGGAGGGATCCAATGGCTGGATATCCTTAAAGACAAAAATGTCCAGGAAGGATGGGAAATCTTGAAAAATGAAATTCTCAAAGCACAATTGTTAACAATTCCGAAAAGAGGGAAGAATAGGAAGCATTTAAGGAAACCAGGATGGATGAACACAGAACTTAAGCACATGCTAAAAAGGAAGAAAAAAATGTTTATAAAATGGAAAGAAGGAGGCATATCTAAAGAAGAATATAATGATGTCTGCAGAACCTGCAGGGCACAAATCAGATTATCTAAAGCTGACAATGAATTGAGGCTTGCAAGAGATGTCAAAAGCTATAATGAAGGATTTTGGGGATATGTCAAAAGTAAAAGAAAAGTCAAAGATGCTATAGGATTTTTACAGGATGAAAATGATGAAATGGTAAGACAGGATGTTGAGAAGGCCGAACTTTTAAATTCCTATTTTGCATCTGTTTTCTCTCAGAAAGGAAATGTAACATCAACTGTTCTTCACTGTCCTATTAAGGGAATAGAAGAATCCAGGATATCTATAAACAGAAAGGTAGTGAGGAAACACTTAGCTAACCTAAATTAATTCAAGTCTCCAGGTCCAGATGAATTACACCCCAGAGTACTGAAGGAGATAGCAGAAGAAATTTTTGAACCCCTCTCCATAATCTTTGAAAATTCTTGGAGAACAGAAGTCCCAGAAGACTGGAGAAGAGCAAATGTTGTTCCTATCTTCAAAAAGGGGAAGAAGGTGGACCCAGGCAACTATAGGCCGGTGAGTCTGACTTCTATACCAGGAAAGATCTTTGAACTGTCACGTCGCAGCCAGACTCAGGGCCTGCTGTTCCAGCGTCGGCCACTAGGAGGCGCCGAACTGACACGTCACTGCCAGACTCAGGGCCTGCAGTTCCGGTCTCGGCCACTCGGGGGCGCCGGACCATCACGTTGCCGTCGGACTCAGGGACGGCTGTTCCTGCCTCAGCCACTGGGAGGCGCCGTGGTTTGCTCCAGGGTGAGGGTGGTGGCAGAGAGGGGGCTCCTGCGCAGGCATCTGGTGGGCGCAGGCTCCGCCCCTCTGTCAGTCATGTAGGGCTTACTGCATGTCCATCTGGCCTGGTCCGGGGGCGGTCCTGGCTACATCATCGGGCCGGGAACCTGTGAGGGAGGAGCTGATCCCTCAAATACCTGGGGACTGGTCTTGCAAGCCGCCGGATATATTCTTGGTTCCCCTGCGTGTTACTGTGTGAATTGCTATAGTGCATACTCTGACCTCAGCCTGGATTCTTGACCATTCTATTGCCTGCCGTTTTTGTACCTCCGCCTCTCTTCCGACTTTTTGACGCTGACCTTTGCTTGGATTCCTGACTCCTTCTGCCTGCTGATTCTGTACCTCGCTGCCCTCCTGGTTTTACTGACCCTGGCCTGGACTTTTGACTCTCCTTCTGTCTGCTGATTTTGTGCCTCTGCTGCGCCCTGGTCTCAGACTCCTGCATCCTGACCTTGATTACGGGTTTTAGTTTTGACCCCTTGGTGGCCGTCCTGCTCTGGTCCACTGCTAATCTAGACAGCTACCTCCTGGGCCTTGCTACAATTCCAGATCCCTGTATAGGGGTTAAGGGTCTCGGGGTTACTCGGGGTGCTGTCCCCACTGCAGCCCAGATTCGCAGACAGCCGTCACATGAACAAATTATTAAACAACATGTATGTCAGTACCTGGATAAGAATGAAGTGATTAAACAGAGTCAGCATGGGTTTGTAACTAATAAGTCATGTCAGACTAACTTAATTTCCTTCTATGACGGAATCACTGATTGGGTGGATCAAGGAAATGCTGTAGATATAGTATATCTTGACTTCAGCAAAGCATTTGACAAAGTATCTCACACAATCCTTATTGAAAAAATGGCTAAGTATGGAATGGACAAGGCAACTGTTAGGTGGATTCATAACTGGCTTAGTGATCGGACCCAAAGAGTGGTCGTAAATGGCTGCACATCCAGTTGAAAGAATGTCTCAAGTGGGGTACCACAGGGTTCTGTCCTGGGCCCTGTATTGTTCAACATCTTTATCAACGATTTAGATGAAGGAATTGAGGGTAAACTGATTAAATTTGCTGATGACACAAAGCTAGGAGGGATAGCTAATACTAGAGAGGAGAGAGAGAGGATTCAAAAAGATATAAATAAACTGGAGCAGTGGGCAGCAACTAACAGTATGGTTTTTAACAGGGAAAAATGCAAAGTACTACATCTGGGCAATAAAAATGAAAAAAGCATATACAGAATGGGAGGAATAGGCCTAAGCAACAGCACATGTTAAAAAGACTTGTGTATACTAATAGATCACAGACTGAATATGAGTCAACAGTGTTATGCAGCAGCAAAAAAGGCAAATGCAATTCTAGGATGTATTAACAGAAGCATACAGTCTAGATCACGTGAAGTCATTATTTCCCTCTACTCCTCTTTGGTCAGACCTCATCTGGAATATTGTGTCCAGTTTTGGACACATCAACAAACTGGAGCAAGTTCAGAAAAGAGCGACCAGAATGGTGACCGGTCTGCAAACCCTGTCTTATGAGGAAAAGTTGCAGGATGTGGGAATGTTTAGTTTGCAAAAGAGAAGACTGAGAGGAGACTTAATAGCTGTCTACGAATATCTAATGGGCTGTCACATTGTAGAAGGATCATCTTTATTCTCATTTGCACAAGGAAAGACTAGAAGCAATGGGATGAAACTGAATGGGAGGAGACACAGATTAGATATTAGAAAAAACTTTTTGACAGAGTGATCAATGAGTGGAACAGGCTGCCACGAGAAGTGGTGAATTCTCCTTCAATGGAAGTCTTCAAACAGAGGCTGGACAGACATCTGACTGGGATGATTTAGCGAATCCTGCTTTGAGCAGGGCGTTGGACCAGATGGCCCAGGAGGTCCCTTCCATCTCTACGATTCTATGCCTGTGAGGAGGATACTGCGCACTCACCGACAAGTGAGACGTGAGAGACTTTACCGGAGGCCGCTTCCCGCCCATGTTCATAGAGAGCCACACCCGCCGTCCCCGGCCCTTGTGAGACATATCCCTTACCTCAGGTCGCGGCTGCGGCTACGCATAAAACGGCCACAGAGGCTTGGACACTGCCCCCCCGACCTTCTCCCACCGCGGCGACCCTGTCATCACCGGCCTCAGGGGACGCCACCTCGCCATAGGCGACATTAGAGGCCCTTGTCCCGGCTACGGAGGGACCCCTAGCGGAGGACGGCCTCTGGACATTTAGGGGAACTGCGTCATTACCGCACCCCACCGGCATCGTATCTTCAGGGCCTGTTGCGCCCCACCGGCAACGTTTCTTCAGGGCCTGTTGCGCCCCACCGGCATCGCTTCTTCAGGGCCTGTTGCGCCCCACCGGCATCGCTTCTTCAGGGCCTGTTGCGCCCCACCGGCATCGTTTCTTCAGGGCCTGTTGTGCCCCCCCGGCATCGTTTCTTCAGGGCCTGTTGCGCCCCACTGGCACCATTTCTTCAGGGCCTGTTGCGCCCCGGCGTCACCGTTTCTTCATGGCCTGTTGCGCCCCAACGGCACCGCTTCTTCAGAGCCTGTGCGCCCCAAGTCTTCCCGGAATATCGAGGCGTCAAGACAGCCGCATCATCGATCTCAAAGCGGCCGCATCTGCGATCCCGAGTGACGCAAGGAAAGATAAGTGGACTATAGCAATAAGTACCATAGTTTGGCCATATTTCGGTCTTTGTCACACGTACTATCCGGGTACTTCCTGCTACTTAGAAAAGTATTGTTTATTTTATTGAGTCCCTGCGAGGACAGATTTGTGTTATCCCTTCTTTTGCCTGTTCAGCATAGCCCTAGTGGCGCCAGTTTATAAAAGTTGTTTACACAAGTCATACCCTGTCTCGTCACTGCATCCTGAGAATCTGCCCGAACTCTACACTTGGCGTAGTCGGCAGGATGCAGTCTCCGAGCGCGGACAGTGGTGACCCAGATCAGGGCAGAGCTGTAAACTCTACAAATGATGAGGGTCCCCATACCAGCATATCATTGGGGGCCATGCTGAACAACCTGCCTAGACTCCCCCGGCTCCAATACTATGTTATGGAGCTGGACAGAGCGGATGCGGGGGCTCTTTTGGATGCACCCAATGACCCCTGATCTGGAAGCCGAGGTGGCACTCATGGCACTGGACGGGGAGGTGCGGAGGTCAGTGATGTTGAAACCTCCGGGGCACCGCAACACTTTTGAAAAAGTGTTACAGATAGTAGAACAGACCCATGGGGACCCTACTAATGTGGGAGAGTTAAGAACCTGTTTGTTTAGTCGGATGCAAGTAGAGGGGGAGACGATCACAGAGTATATGAATGTCCTCCAAGAATTGCATACGGCTATTGAAAGAAAGGATGGGGTAGGGGTAGGACCTGTTGACATTACCCTACGTGACCTACTGGTGACTGGTTTGCGAGATCCATTAGTCAAACAGGCACTGCGGGAACAGATCAGAATGAATCCCCGAATAGACTTTTCAGAAGTGGGAAGTCAGGCACGTGCTCGAGAGCAGGAGCAGGGGATGGCGGTCCTTGTGGGGAAAATCCGAGGTGTGGAGGCCTCCGCGAATGCAGTCGAGGAGCCTCAGTGGGTGGAGGAGATGAAAAATGAAGCAAGAGCTGAAAAACATTAAGGGCGAGTTGGCCGAAGTAAAGAGAAGAACTGAGACTGGGACTGGACGACCTAGCTTTAATCCCGGCTCCTGGGGATCACGCTCCCCGCGGGGTGGTCAGCCTACACAGGCCCGGTGTTTTGAGTGTGGAGAACCAGGCCACTTTGCCTGAGAGTGTCCGCGGGTGGGAGATACCCACCCCAGCGGCCATTAAACTAAAGGGCTCCGGGCTGGGGGGGACGCCGCTCGGAGCCGAAAACCACAACTAGGGGTGGTGGAAGTCCCGAAGATTTGGTAGCAAAGTGTCTGGTGATTTGGGCAGAAGTGGAGGGCAGGGCCGTCCGGTGTCTGGTAGACAAGGGGTCACGGGGTCACAAGTAACTACCATGCCTGCAACATACTTTCAACAAAACTTCCCGGAGGCAGCAAGACCCCAGTGGGGGCCCACGATTAGACTAATAGCTGCCAACCAATTGCCGGTCCCGGTTGCCGGGGTAGTGTGGATGCAGGTGACGTTGTGCGGTAAATCCCTTGGTCGCCGAGGGGTGTTGCTTACTCAAGGAGAAGCTGATCAATGGCACCCCGTCACCCTAGGCATGAATATTTTACGTGAGTTCGGCAACTTGCTACTAAATGATCCCACACAGAAGATTCTGAAGAAGTGGGGTTCTCGCATAGCTCAGGGGCAGGTATTCCAGCAGCTGGTGTGAGGTGCGCGGGTGCATCAGGACTGCCAGGAGGGTGAGGCTCTGGGCAAGGTCATCGTGCCAGCAGCTCCCCTGCTTGTGCTACCTCCTGGACAGACAGTGGTGGCCCTGACAATTCGAGCCCCGATACCTTTGGAGGGCGTGGAGGTGCAGGTGGAGCCGTGTCACTCAGAGCGCTTACCTCCTGGCATACTGGTGGCTCGTTCCCTGGCTACGGTGCAAAAAGGAACCGTCCTGGTACGCTGCGTTAACCTTGAAGACCGAGACACCGTTCTGAAAGCATGGACCGTACTGGCCAAGCTAGTAAGGCCTTTAGAAGAAGTGCTGCCAGCTCCTGCGGTTCAATTACGAGTACACCCCGAGGATCCTTGGGAAGTAACAATACGAACCTTACAGGCCCACGAAGTCTCGGCACAAGAGAAGGGCCGAAATATTTTGGAGCAAATGCGGGCCGAGCTTTCTGGATTAACTGCAGCCCAACTCTCACAGATAAAAACATTGCTTGGACAGTACCATGAAGTATTTGCTAGTCATGAGGACGATTTTGGGTGTACCACCGCCATCACTCATGAAATCCCCACAGCAGGAGCGGCCCCTATCCGGGAACGATATCGACAGATTCCGCCACAACTCTGTCTGGAGGTGAAAACTTTGCTGGCCCAAATGCTGCGAAAAGGGGTGATACGGGAAAGTCCAAGCCCCTGGGCGGCCCTAATCGTGTTGGTCCGGAAGAAAGATGGCACACTACGATTGCGTGGATAATCGTAAACTGAATGCTTGCACTATTAAAGACTCATATCTACTGCCCCGCATAGAAGAATCCCTGTCCACCTTGGGAAAAGCAACATATTTTTCAACCCTGGACTTGGCCAGTGGGTACCGGCAGGTGCCCATGTCAGAAGATAAAGCCAAGACGGCGTTCATATTGCCCATGGGACTGTTTGAGTTTAATCGGATGCCGTTTGGGCTGGCCAACGCCCCTGGGACCTTTCAGCGATTGATGGAGCGGTGTCTGGGAGATCTCAATTTTGAGGCTACGTTGATCTATCTGGACGACATCATTATCTATGCCGCCACCTTTGAGGACCACCTGAAGCGGTTGGGACAGGTACTTAGCCGGTTGCAAAAGTAAGGGTTGAAGGTGAAGCCTCAGAAATGCCACCTATTTTGCTCTCAGATTGAGTATCTGGGTCATGTCGTTTCGGCAGAGGGTGTGAGGCCATCCAGGGAGAAGATTGCTGCTATCCAGGAATGGCCTACCCCCGAGACGGTGAAAGATGTGCGAGCATTTCTGGGGTTAGCCGGATATTACCGTCGTTTTGTGAAGAATTTTGCATGTCGAGATCGAGCCCTGCACGACCTGCTGAAGGGGGCTCCCGCTGGGGCCAATGGGCGAAAAATCCAGTGGCAACACCCTCAGGAAGAGGCCTTCCGAGACCTCAAGGCTGCGCTCTCGGATGCCCCAGTGTTGGCTTATGCGGATTTCTCATAACCGTTCATCTTGCACACTGACGGGAGTCTTCAAGGGCTGGGGGCTGTGTTGTCACAGGTTCAGGATGGCCGGGATAGGGTGATCGCATATGGAAGCCGCTCACTCCATGACTCCGAGCGTAACCCTAACAATTACAGCTCCTTCAAGCTCGAGCTCCTCGCAGTGGTGTGGGCCATGACGGAGAGATTCGCTGAGTACCTAGCGGGCTCCGAGGTGGTGGTTCGAACTGACAACAACCCGCTGGCTCATTTGGAAAACGCCAAGTTGGGGGCTCTGGAACAGCGATGGGTGGCCCGGATGGCGAAGTACAATTATAAGATTATCTACAAAAGAGGGGCCGAGAATGTCTATGCAGACGCCCTCTCCAGGATTCGACATACATCTCCAGGACAAAATCGAGACGAAGAATTGGAAGGAGAGGAAATACCGTTCGCTCTCACTGCTACCGTGCTCATAACTGACAATAAAAAAATATCTTCTTCTGAGACCCCAAAGGGCATACTGGAACAATCCCGGGATAAGTGGATACAACAGCAACAAGAAGACGAAGACGTTGGCCTCCTCAGAACGTGGGTCACCGCTGGGCAATTACCCACTAATTCCCAACGACAAAATTTGACTCAAGACCTGTTGCTTATGCTGCAACAATGGGAGAGGTTGGTTATACGGAAGGGACTATTGTATTGTAAAATAACATCACAAACAACCTCGATGACGGTTTGGCAGGTGGTTACGCCAGGAGCCCAACTTCACATATTAGCTCGGGAGGCTCACGAAAAAGGGGCCCACTTCAGAACAAAAAAAAACTCTGCAATGGCTGCAACAGAAAGTTTACCACCCGCGCTTACCGGCTGTTGTGGACAAAATTTGCCGGACCTGCTGCTTATGCGAATTAGCCAAACCACCCGCTCAGCGAGCAGCAACACAGACTATTGTGACCTCAGCGCCCCTTGAGCTCCTGACGGTGGATTATCTGACCATTGGGCCTGCATTTCAGGGATACGAACACTGTCTCGTTATGGTAGATGATTTCACCAAGTTCGCTGTGGTCACCCCCACTCAGGATCAGACCGCAGAGTCAGCTGCCTCCGCAATTTGTAGAAACTTTATACAAGTACTAGCTGAAGAGCCCGGCGCTGCCCGGGCATAGTAACTAACTGTGGTTAGTTATAGCAAATTATGATTATCCTCCATCCCATAGTCCCGTGCCCATATACCCATCATATATATCCTCCATCCCATGCCCATATACCCATCATACATATTCTCCATCCCATAGTCGCATGCCCATATACCCATCATACATATTCTCCATCCCAAAGTCCCATGCCCATATACCCATCATACATATTCACCATCCCATAGTCGAGTGCCCATATACCCATCACACATCCTTCATCTCATAGTCCCATGCCCCTATACCCATCATACATATCCGCCATCCCATAGTCCCATGCCCATATACCCATCATACATATCCTCCATCCCATAGTCCAGTGCCCATATACGTATCCGCCATCCCATAGTCCGTGCCCATATACCCATCACACATCCTCCATCCAATAGTCCCATGCCCATATACCCATCATACATATCCTCCATCCCATAGTCCCGTGCCCATATACCCATCATACATATCCGCCATCCCATAGTCGAGTGCCCATATACCCATCACACATCCTTCATCTCATAGTCCTATGCCCATATACCCATCATACATATCCTCCATCCCATAGTCCAGTGCCCATATACCCATCACACATCCTCCATCCCATAGTCCCGTTCCCATATACATATCCGCCATCCCATAGTCCCGTCCCCATATAGCCATCACACATCCTCCATCCCATAGGCCCATGCCCATATACCCATCATACATATCCTCCATCCCATAGTCCCATGCCCATATACCCATCATACATATCCTCCATCCCATAGTCCCGTGCCCATATACCCAACATACATATCCGCCATCCCATAGTCCAGTGCCCATATACCCATCACACATCCTCCATCCCATAGTCAACCGTTATGACATCATAATGAGCGGTGGGGCTTGTAACCTATGATGACATCAGCGTCGCCATGGCAACCATTATGACTTCATAATGAGGGGCGGGGCTTGATACGCACACACTGTTTCCCCATTATGCAAATAGGGGCATTATGACATCATAATGAGGGGCGGGGCTTGACACACACACACTTTTTCCCCAGTATGTAGATAGGGGCAAAATTGTTTGGTAAATTGGAATGCGCGGGGTTAAAATTTCGCCTCGTAACATAGCTTAGGACGCTCTCGGGGTGTGACTGTGCTAAATTTTGTGGCTGTAGCTGTGACGGTGCGGATGCCTATCCCAGACATACACACACATACATACACACTTTGAGCTTTATATATTAGATACGGCTGTCCTCAATGAATACATTCTAATCAGGGAGCATGTTTTTTAGGAAAAGTCATGGAAGAGCTACATCACCTCTATGGAATTGACAAATCCCGGACCACACCGTATCACCTGCAAGGGAATGGGGCTTGTGAACGATTTAATCGGACATTGATTCAGATGTTGCGCACTCTGGAGAGTGACAAGAAAGCCCGTTGGCCCGAATATGTTTCTGAATTAGTTTGGGTCTATAACAATAGGGTACATCGAGTGACTGGCTATACCCCCTACTCCCTGTTACGTGAAAAAAACTCCAAAAGAACATCCTATTAAATGCAGGAGTAAAATACCTTAATAATGCCTCATGAAGTCAAATGTAATGGAGACGATTCTCAATATTATGAGAAAAAGGAGGACATAGAATCCATTTCCATTGCGAAACATGTATAAATTTATTAAACAAAAGAGAAGGACACATATCAAAGAAACAGGATATTACAAAATTGAGTAAAATGGGTAATCACATAAGGCCCGATACTAGAAAAACAAACAAGTAGGCAGCCTGTGATGGGAATGGATATCCAGAATCTATACCACAAAAGTTGATGATGTAAAATAATTGAACAATGAAATGTAGTTATTCTACCAGCCAAAGGACGAGAAGGTAAAGGTATCACGGAGGTGGAGTTGGACCCCAAAGAGCCTCAGCCCTGGACTGGAGTGTCGTCCGAAATCATCGCCACCGGTTGCAAACTCTTCACCGAATTGTACACAACAAGCTCCAAGACTGGGAGCACTCAGGGAAGAATGCAACCCTGCCTCCTCACCTCCAAAGCGGGGACCGGGTGCTTGTACTAGATCAACGCCCCCGGAACAAACGAGCCGCGTTGGGAAGAGAGTCCTTATCGGGTGTTACGCCGTATCCATCCAGACGGACCGGTGTATGAAATACGACCCGAGGAGGATGAAACACTGCCCACTCGTATTGTACATTGTAATATGTTACGCCCGTTTACTTCCTCTGACCCGAAGCAACTGGAGCCTACCCCGTCGACATCTGAACAGTCTTCCGTATGTTGGGACCCGGACGACTTCCAGGACATAAAGGCCCTCCACTCAGTAATGAATCATCTGACACAATTAGCCCGCCCGCACCAACCAGCCCACCGATGTCCACCACCCCACACGACTCTACTCCAGCTGAACTTAGTGTCATGGTTAGGACATGGTTAATGTCCTGTTCTCACAGGGTTAACTTTTGCCGGCCTCTCTTTGGATCTGGGAGGGGTATTTATACTCACTCCAAACTAGGATTCCCTGTCAGTTATACTGCTGTTCTGGTGTGTCTGACCCCTGGTGTGCGTGTACTCTGCGTTGTTTGTTTGCTTCCTGTGTATGACCCGGCTTGTTCCTTCACTCTGTACTCCGTCTCTCGTTTTTGTACAATTGTCTTTTCTGGTTCTGACCTCCTGGCTTGGCTATCGTTACTCCGTTACAGTTTACCCCTATTGTACCGTCTAATGCCCATTCTGGTTTTCTGATCTATTGCTACGTCCTGACTATTCGCTCTGTCTAACCCTTTGGTACTGTCCTGCTATCTCGTGCTTTGACCTCGGCTTGATCTGGTTTCTGTCTCTGTCTATGCCCCTTGGTAACATTGTCCTGTAGTTACCCTGCTAGGAGTTTCCCTGCAGCTCCTAGCTCTGTGGAGCTTAGGCCACGCCCCCAGCAGTCACATGCTTCAGGTCCTGGAGCATGCATTGTCACCACTGCTGCCCGCTCCGCAGTTATCTTTGTGCACAGTCTTTGTACTCAGGACACGCACACTGGCTCAGTGAGCAAGTGCAGTGCGGTGTTCCTGACATTATAACTGACAGTTTCAGTTTTTTTTCCCTCGGGAGAAAAAAAAAAGGTGTGTGTTATCCTCATGGATCCCATACAAGCTTTGGCTGATCAGGTCAAGCACCTGACCCAAATGTTCCATAAACTCAATGTGGAACAGCGCACGATGGCCCATACCCAGCAACAGTTGGTGGTTACTGTGCAGGGGGCTGTCGATGCAGGGGCTTCTACTTCTGGGGGTAGAGATGTGCCATTAGCGTCCCCCGAATCTCCGGTCAAATTGCCCGACCCTTTCTCAGGGGATAAAAGGGAGTTCAGATCTTTCAGAGAAGGATACAAGCTTTTTTTTTTCTCTAAGGCCCCGCTCCTCCGGGGACGAGTTCCAGAGGGTGGGGGTAATTATTTCCCTACTTCGGGGGGCTCCGCAAGCATGGGCTTCCTCACTGTCTTCCTCTGCTCCTGAACGTATGTCAGTGAACTTGTTCTTTGAGGCTCTGGGGCACATTTATGATGAGCCTGATAGAGTGCGTCTGGCAGAGGATATGGTGATGAGTGTGACACAGGGTAGGCACTCTGCTGAATGGTTCTGCTCAGAGTTTAGACGTTGGAGCGCCGAAGTATCCTGGAACGACGCCACCCTGAGAGGGCTGTTTCGCAGGGGCCTTTCTGACCGTCTGCAGGACGCCCTGGCATTACATCCGCCTCCTGATACCCTGGAGGACGCCATGATGCAGGCGGTCCTTATGGACCGGAGACTCCGTGCTAGAGGAATGATGCAACAAGAGTCTCCCTTGTACCCCAAATTGTGTGACTCTGCACCTGTATCTGAGCCCATGAAGGTTGGGTCAGTCTCGGTTAAGGAGAAAGAGAGAAGGCACCGTAGAGATAACCTACTATGCTTTTACTGTGGAGCCTCTGGACATTGGAAAAGGAATTGCCCCTCCTGCCCTTCTTCAGAGAAACCATCAGAGAAACGACTGAGTCTGGGCAACAATCGAGGAGGTTGTCCAGACTCCCAGGTACATTTTTTCTCACGTACAAAAATGGTGCTCCAGGTTGAATTGGAAATTGCTGGCGGTCCTGTTATGACCACCGCCTTAGTTGACTGTGGTTCCTTCATTAATCTGATTGATGCCCAAGTTGTGACTCTTAATAAGATAGGGACAGTCAGGTTAAAAGACCCTGTTAAAATTGTGGCTGTGGATTCATCCCCTCTTACCCGGGATGGAATTTGTTTTATGTCTGAAGTTTATTCTATGAAAGTGGGTTCTGTTATGATGAGTCACCAAAGGAGGAAAAAACAAAATACCAGCTAAGTCCAGAAAAACCAGAGAGGTTGGCAGCTATCGGATTGCAGACCCCTGAACCTATCCACAACAACTAGCAGTAGCCGTGGGGGGTTCCTACGGTGCCCTAGACCCCTCGATCACAGCCGGAGAACTACATAGCCTAAAGAAAGAAAGGGGAAAAACTAAACTGCCCCAGAGCAGACCCCAAAGCAATAGGCAGCCCCCAACATATAATGACGGTGAAGCAAGATGAAAACACTAACACAGATAGAAAGATAGGTTGAGCAAATGATGGGGCCCAAGCTAACTACATAGGACAGGATAGGAAAGCTGCTGTCTGCCAACCGCAAAAACCCTATAAAAATGAGCCAACCGACTGATAGGAAAAACAGGCCCTGAAGTTGCTAGGCTTCAAAAGACTATATCAGCACTCAGGTATATTCTGAAGACAGAGCAAAAGATCAACAGATCAGAGATAAAAATGGAATTCAGCTCACCCCCGGCCGGGGATGGCAGAATTCCCAAAAAACAAGGCAAAACAAAAACAAAACTGAAGAGTACAAAGCAGAGCAGAAAAACTTAGCTTTGAGACGCAGGAATCAGACTGGTCTCCAAGAATCCAGCAGGAAAATCACCAGCCAGGAAGAAAGGCGTCGGCAGCCTTATATCCAGTCCTCAATTCCAGCACCCAGTCATCATCTAGCTGCCCAGGTGTTTGGTAATCAGCCTCACTACCTTCCTTCACCAGAGGAGGGAGTTCATCAGACCTCAATGGTGAAGGGAAAAATGAACTCACAACAGTACCTCCCCCTTGAGGAGGGGTCACCGAACCCTCATCCATGCCAACAGGGCGATCCGGGTGAGCCCGATGAAAGGCACGCACCAATCTTTCGGCATGAATATCAGAGGCAGAGACCCAGGAATTATCCTCCTGACCATAACCCTTCCACTTAACCAAATACTGGAGTCTCCGTCTAGCCAGATGGGAAATCAAGTATCTTCTCTACCTCATATTCCATGTTACCTTCAACCAATATAGGGTCAGGAGGTGCCACCACAGGAACTACTGGTTCAACAAACCTCTTCAACAAGGACTTATGAAACACATTATGAATTTTAAATGTGACAGGAAGAGCCAACCGAAAAGAGACCGGATTAATAATCTCCAAAATCTTGTAAGGTCCAATAATTCTAGGCTTAAACTTAGGAGAAGCCACCTTCATAGCGATATTTTTTGATGACAACCAAACCATATCACCCACCTTAAACTGGGGACCAACGGTCCTACGCCGGTTGGAAAACCGCTGGGCCTTTTCCTGGGAGAGAGACAACTTATCCACTACTTGGTCCCAGATCTGGTGCATTCTCTCCACCAGAGTGTCAACACCTGGGCAGGCAGAAGGCTCCGGGTGAAAACCAAAGTTACAAAAAAAAGGTGACATCAAAGTGGTAGAACTAGCTCTATTATTTAGCGCAAATTCAGCCAAGGGCAAAAATGAAACCCAATCATCCTGATCGGCAGAAATAAAACATCTCAAATACGACTCCAAAGTCTGGTTTGTTCTCTCCGTCTGCCCATTGGTCTGAGGGTGAAACGCAGAGGAGAAGGACAACTGAATTCCCAGCTTGGAACAGAAAGTCCTCCAAAATCTAGACACAAACTGAACTCCTCTGTCAGATACAATGTTCTCAGGAATCCCGTGCAAGCGAACCACCTGTTGCAAAAACAAAGGCACCAACTCAGAGGAAGATGGCAACTTAGGGAGTGGTACAAGATGGACCATCTTAGAGAATCTATCACAAATCACCCAAATAACAGTCATTCTCTGAGAGACAGGCATATCAGAGATAAAATCCATTGAAATATGGGTCCATGGCCTCCTGGGCACCGGCAAAGGCATCAACAAGCCACTAGAGCGAGAACAAGGTTTAGACCGGGAGCAAGTCCCACAGGACTGCACAAAATTCCTGACATCATGAGACAAGGCGGGCCACCAAAAAGACCGACTCACCAGATCTCTAGTACCAAAAATACCTGGATGACCAGCCAATGCAGAGCAATGAACTTAAGACATCACTTTCTTCCTCCACTGGTCAGGAACATACAACTTTCCACTGGGACAACGCTCAGGTTTGTCCTCCTGAAACTCTTCCAGAGCACGTCTCAAATCGGGCGAGATGGCAGAAAGAACTACCCCCTCGCCTAAGATGGTAGTAGGCTTAGTCACAACAGGAGAATCAGCAAGGAAACTCCTAGAGAGGGCGTCTGCCTTGACATTCTTAGTGCCCGGAAGAAAAGAGACCACAAAATCAAAACGTGTGAAAAACAAGGCCCACCTAGCCTGTCTAGGATTCAAGCGCTTGGCCGACTCCAGGTAAATCAAATTCTTGTGGTCAGTAAGGATCACGACTTGGTGTTTGGCTCCCTCCAACCAATGTCTCCACTCCTCAAATGCCCATTTCATGGCCAACAGTTCCCGATTCCCCACATCATAGTTACGTTCGGATGGGGAGAACTTTCGGGAAAAGAAAGCACAAGGATTAATTTTAGATGTCACAGGATCTTTTTGGGACAACACCGCTCCTGCACCAATCTCAGAAGCGTCCACCTCCACCTGAAACGGGAGTGAGACATCAGGTTGCCGCAAAACCGGAGCAGAAGTGAATCTTCGCTTCAGCTCCTGAAAGGAAGAAACAGCCTCCGGAGACCAATTCAGCACATCAGCACCCTTCCTAGTCAAATCAGTCAATGGCTTGGCAATACCAGAAAAATTAGCTATAAATTTCCGATAAAAATTAGCAAAACCCAAAAACTTCTGGAGGGCCTTCAAAGAAGTGGGCTGAACCCAATCATAAATGGCCTATCCCTTTGAGGGGTATTGATGCTACTCCTTTGGCGAAGAATGATTCTGTTATGATGAGTCACCGAAGGAGGAAAAAACAAAATACCAGCTAAGTCCAGAAAAACCAGAGAGGTTGGCAGCTATCGGATTGCAGACCCCTGAACCTATCCACAACAACTAGCAGTAGCAGTGGGGGGTTCCTACGGTGCCCTAGACCCCTCGATCACAGCCGGAGAACTACATAGCCTAAAGAAAGAAAGGGGAAAAACTAAACTGCCACAGAGCAGACCCCAAAGCAATAGGCAGCCCCTAACATATAATGACGGTGAAGCAAGATGAAAACACTAACACAGATAGAAAGATAGGTTGAGCAAATGATGGGGCCCAAGCTAACTACATAGGACAGGATAGGAAAGCTGCTGTCTGCCAACCGCAAAAACCCTATCAAAATGAGCCAACCGACTGATAGGAAAAACAGGCCCTGAAGTTGCTAGGCTTCAAAAGACTATATCAGCACTCAGGTATATTCTGAAGACAGAGCAAAAGATCAACAGATCAGAGACAAAAATGGAATTCAGCTCACCCCCGGCCGGGGATGGCAGAATTCCCAAAAAACAAGGCAAAACAAAAACAAAACTGAAGAGTACAAAGCAGAGCAGAAAAACTTAGCTTTGAGACGCAGGAATCAGACTGGTCTCCAAGAATCCAGCAGGAAAATCACCAGCCAGGAAGAAGGGCGTCGGCAGCCTTATATCCAGTCCTCAATTCCAGCCACCCAGTCATCATCTAGCTGCCCAGGTGTTTGGTAATCAGCCTCACTACCTTCCTTCACCAGAGGAGGGAGTTCATCAGACCTCAATGGTGAAGGGAAAAATGAACTCCCAACAGGGTTCCACTCATGTGGAAAATTTAAGTTGTTTCATTATGAATAATCTGCCTGTAGGACTGGTATTGGGAATGCCCTGGTTGCAACATCACAATCCTCTTACTGATTGGGTGAAGGGGGAGATCACCCGATGGGGATGTAATGATAATGGTCTGTGTTGTAACCCGGTTCTTTTTGTCAATCCGATAAAATCCGTATCTGTGTCATCTGTCGGTCTGGAGGGTATTCCGGAGTACCTGAGTGACTTTAAAGATGTTTTCCGAAAGCGAGGCTGAGGCGCTTCCACCACATAGACCATATGATTGTGCTATCGATTTAGTACCTGGAGAAAAAATTACCCAAGGCTCGTTTGTTTAATTTGTCCGGGCCTGAGCGCCAAGCTATGAAAGAGTACATTAAAGAAAGCCTTCGCAAGGAGCATATTCGGCCCTGGGTCTCACCCGTGGCAGCGGGGTTTTTCTTTGTAAAGAAAAAAGATGGTCGGTTGCGACCGTGCCTCAACTTTCGAGAACTAAACAAAATTACTGTTGAGAACACGTACCATCTCCCGTTGATTCCTGATCTATGCAATCAACTCACGGGGGCTAAATGGTTTTCTAAGCTCGATCTACGAGGGGCTTATAACCTTATAAGGATCCGGGAGGGGGACGAATGGAAAACAGCGTTCCTGACAACTGAGGGGCTGTTTGAACAATTCCGTCCCACACTCCTTCAAGAATTTCATGACTCTGTGTTAAGTGCACACCCTGGTATTGCAGCTACCCGGGGGGGGGCAGTAGCTAGGGGTTTTTGGTGGTCCTCTATGGGTACTGATATAAAAAGGTTTGTGAACACTTGTGGGGTGCGCGCGCGCTTTAAAAGCTCAGGTCCGGCCGGCCGGGGAATTGGTGCCTTTGCCAATTCCGGATAAACCGTGGACACACCTGTCCATGGACTTTATCACTAATCTTCCACCTTCCAAGGGCTACTCAGTGGTATGGGTAGTGGTTGATAGATTTTCTAAGCAAGCCCACTTTGTGCCATTACCTGCATTACCATCCGCTGAAACCTTGGCCCGCTTGTTTATACAGCTCATTGTTCGACAGCATGGAGTGCCTGTGAACGTGGTGTCGGACAGGGGTGTGCAATTTGTGGCCAGGTTTTGGAGAGCGTTTTGTATAAAGTTGGGGGTCACGTTCTCATTCTCCTCTGCCTATCATCCGGAATCCAACGGACAAACGGAACGCACCAACCAGTCATTGGAGCAGATTCTGAGATGCCTGGCCTCCTCCAGACAGGAAGACTGGTGTGAGGTATTACCCATGGCAGAATTTGCATTCAACTGTCGGATTAATCAGTCTACCGGAAAGTCTCCCTTTCTGGTCAATTATGGGTTTGTTCCGCAGTTTGGGGAATTTTCTCTTATGGATTCGGATTACCCTGGTGCCGAGGGGATGGTACAACAATTAAAAACCCTCTGGAGGGAGGTGCAGGGGAACATCTCCAAAGTCCAGAAAAAGTTCAAACATTTTGCAGACAGGAGGAGGGGGGTGGTTCCTGCGTTGACAGTGGGGGAAAAAGTCTGGTTGTCCACCCATAACATCAAACATAAAATACCCTCTATGAAGTTGGGCCCCAAATTTATTGGCCCATACAAGATTGTAGAGGTCATCAACCCGGTGGCATACAGATTACAGTTGCCCACCTCCTTCAAAATATCTAACGTCTTCCACAGGTCCCTATTAAAACCTGTGGGGACAGTTAGAGAAGATCCCTCATCTGTGGCTCCACCAGTGTTGGTAGAGGGTCAACTGGAGTACGAGGTAGGGCGCATCATTGATTCGCGGTGGGTGTGCCGGAGACTTCAGTACCTTATCCATTGGAAGGGATATTCCGGTGAGGATCGGTCGTGGGTTCCGGCCAGTTCGGTGCACGCTGATCGACTGGTGCGGGCTTTTCATGCCAGGTACCCTGAGAAACCTGGGGGTCCAGTGGCCCCCTATTAAGAGGGGGGTACTCTCATGGTTAGGACATGGTTAATGTCCTGTTCTCACAGGGTTAACTTTTGCCGGCCTCTCTTTGGATCTGGGAGGGGTATTTATAGTCACTCCAAACTAGCATTCTCTGTCAGTTATACTGCTGTTCTGGTGTGTCTGACCCCTGGTGTGCCTGTACTCTGCGTTGTTTGTTTGCTTCCCGTGTATGACCCGGCTTGTTCCTTCACTCTGTACTCCGTCTCTCATTTTTGTACAATTGTCTTTTCTGGTTCTGACCTCCTGGCTTGGCTATCGTTACTCCGTTACAGTTTACCCCTATTGCACCGTCTAATGCCCATTCTGGTTTTCTGATCTATTGCTACGTCCTGACTATCCATTCTGTCTATCCTTTGGTACTGTCCTGCTATCTCATGCTTTGACCCGGCTTGATCTGGTGTCTGTCTCTGTCTATGCCCTTGGTAACATTGTCCTGTAGTTACCCTTCTAGGAGTTTCCCTGCAGCTCCTAGCTCTGTGGAGCTTAGGCCACGCCCCCAGCAGTCACGTGCTTCAGGTCCTGGAGCATGCATTGTCACCACTGCTGCCCGCTCCGCAGGTATCTTTGTGCACAGTCTTTGTACTCAGGACACGCGCACTGGCTCAGTGAGCAAGTGCAGTGCGGTGTTCCTGACACTTAGACGCTCCGAGCGGTCAACGGCCGGCAAACCCCCTGAACGATATGAACAGGATCAATTTATATGGCAACGCACACAGAAACCCCTACAGACCGATCTCAATAGACTAAGGCCCTCGCCCGAGGACTGGCGAGCTTACAGGGTGGGGGAATGTGGGGAGGAGGACTCCCAGACAGTGACTGGGCCGGTACCCAGGGGACCGCCATCAGGGTTCCTGAGGGAACAATACTGGGAGAACAGTAAAGGGAGAGACATGACTGGAGTTGTCAGGGCAACAGGGGGCGGGGCGAGGACAAAAGGAGCAGGGGGCGCGCTCAAATGGCAGTTGGGAGAGAGTGTGACAGGAGGCAGGAAGCCGGGTGATTTGAGGAGACACGGACAGGGACCTGTGAGGAGGATACTGCGCACTCACCGACAAGTAACACGTGAGAGACTTTTACCGGAGGCTGCTTCCCGCCCACGTTCACAGAGAGCCACGCCCGCCGTCCCCCGCCCTTGTGAGACAGATCCCTTACCTCAGGTCGCGGCTGTGGCTACGCATAAAATGGCCACAGAGGCTTGGACACTGCCCCCCGGCCTTCTCCCACAGCGGCGACCCTGTCATCACCGGCCTCAGGGGACGCCACCTCGCCATAGGCGACATTAGAGGCCCTTGTCCCAGCTACGGAGGGACCCTTGCGGAGGACGGCCGCTGGACATTTAGGGGAACTGCGTCATTACCACGCCCCACCGGCATCGTTTCTTCAGGGCCTGTTGCGCCCCACCGGCATCGTTTCTTCAGGGCCTGTTGCGCCCCACCGGCATCGTTTCTTCAGGGCCTGTTGCGCCCCACCGGCATTGTTTCTTCAGGGCCTGTTGCATCCCACCGGCATCGTTTCTTCAGGGCCTGTTGCGCCCCACCGGCACCGTTTCTTCAGGGCCTGTTGCGCCCCGGCGTCACCGTTTCTTCAGGGCCTGTTGCGCCCCAACGGCACCGTTTCTTCAGGGCCTGTGCACCCCAAGTCTTCCCGGAATATCGAGGCGTCAAGACAGCCGCATCAACGATCTCAAAGCGGTCGCATCTGCGATCCCGAGTGACGCAAGGAAGGATAAGTGGACTATAGCAATAAGTACCATAGTTTGGCCATATTTTGGTCTTTGTCACCCGTAATAGCCGGGTACTTCCTGCTACTTAGAAAAGTATTGTTTATTTTATTGAGTCCCTGCGAGGACAGATTTGTGTTATCCCTTCTTTTGCCTGTTCAGCATAGCCCTAGTGGCGCCAGTTTATAAAAGTTGTTTACACAAGTCATACCCTGTCTCGTCACTGCATCCTGAGAATCTGCCCAAACCCTATATCTCCATCTGGTATCTAGTGGGTTGCCTGTAGTAGAAGGTGTGTCAGAGGCCTATTATACTGTTTCTATTCTGTGGAAATTGATGCCACTTTAGTGGTGTGTGACAATTGTTTGAAATGTGGAGACTCCAAGTTGGGTCTCCATCTTGTGGGCTGCCTGTAGCACTAGCAGTACGGCTCCCAGACAGGCATGCCTGCACTTACTTTCAGTCAGGTACCTGTGTTACGACCCTTGCATTTTTCTACCAATAGTACTGCATGAAACTGATGTTTGTGCCATCTGAGTGTAGCTGGAAAAAAAATGAAGGTGTTGCATGAAGTATCAGGGTTCCCAGCTAGAAGGCTTTTCCTGGTGTCTGCCACTAATCTTAGCTGTTGGGAAGCTCTTTGTCACTCCTTAAGGTGTTGTGTATATGTTTGGTTTGGCCTCCCATTGAATCTAATGGGGTTCGGGTACGTTCGTGGAACCGATCGGCAAACGTCTAAATGTTCGGAGAATTGAATTGATCCGAACCTTGAAAGGTCTGCTCATCTCCTTAGTTCAGGTTGTTTGCAGGATTCCTGGTTTCATAATTCACTGTGTTTTCTATTGGTGAAAGATCCAGACTGCAGACGGCCAGAGCATCTTTCCAATTCTATGTTGAGGAACATTTTTATGGAATTTGTCCACAATTTTTAGCTGCAGTTTTTCACAGATCGATGACCTTCAGCCATCTTTGCTTCGGAGAGACTCTGCCTCTTACCCTTGGTCACATTACTGTGTATGCATGTGTATGTTCCTACGGTCAGTAAGCGCTGCTGGTTGGACGATGCGCACATCCGTAGCAGCCAGATGTTACAGTGTAGTGGATGGGATTTCAGAAAATCACTATGCGTGCACTGACGCCCGCGGATCACCTGTGGAGACGGACCTGCGGTGCATCTCTCCAGACTGCAGCATGTCTACCTTGCAGAGATGCAATGTAGGTGATTGTGCACAGTTCAGTGATCACATGGGAATCACCTGTGTTCAGAGGCGGCAGCCCTCCACATGGGTTTCATTTGTATCATGCATCTGTTCCAAACTTTTGTTAACCCTGTCCCACCTGTTTTCAGAGGTGCTGCAGTCATCAATTTGTAAAGTACCGTACTTAATTTTTTCAAATGAAACATGTCCAATGATCACCGTCTTATCTGTTCTGTGTGAGTAAAATATGCTGATTAGAGATATCCAAATCATTGCAGTCTTGTCTTCTTTACATTTCACAGAGTTCCAACTTTTTTTGAATTGGGTTATTATCCAAGGTTTACTCACCATATAACCTCATATCGGTGATCGGAGCAATTAAGGCTCCACATTGGAACAGCCTCTCATTGGCCTTTAGGATCATAGATGCAATGTAACCGCCATAACCCTGGAGGGAGAGACATAAGTCATAAGATCACCAAAGCAAGCAATGACAAAAGAACTTTCAGCTTTACATAGCTGGATTAGTCACAAGCTGCAGGCTGCACAGAATCACATGGTTTGGTGCAGAGATCCAATACGTTTCCCAGAACTCATAGAGTTCAATGTCCACACATTTATCCAAAATACTTCTGGTGAGTCCAGAATACTCAGCTGTTTGAAAATGAAATATCAGCCAGAACCCCTCCAGTGGGGAATGCATAACCAGAACTCCTATACTGGGTAACCCACAACCTGACTCCTACATTGGGAAACCGACATGCAGAATCCTACACTGCGCAACCTACAGGCAGAACCCTACACTGCGCAACCTACAGGCAGAACCCTACACTGGGTAACCTACAGGTAGAACCCTTACATTAGGGAACCTACAGCCAGAACTCCTACAGTGTGGACCAAGAGACATTACCCTACAATGGGGAACATACAGCCAGAATCCTACACTGGGTAACCTACAGCTAGATGCCTACAATAGGGAACCCATAGCCTGACCCCTACAGTGGGGAATTTACAAGCAGAACTCATACACTATGAACCTAGAGACATAACCCTACACTGGGAAACATACAACCAGAACCCTATAATGGGGAACCTACAGTCAGAACCCCTATAGTGGGAAACCTACAGCCAGAACCCTACACTGGGTAGCCTACAGCCATAACTCAGAGTGATGAACCTACAGCCTGACTCCTACAATGAGGAACCTACAGGCATAAACCTACACTGGGGAGCCTACAATCAGAACCCCTACAGTGGGTAACAAAGTCAGGACCCCTACAGCCAGAACTGGGGAACTTACAAACAGAACCTTACACTGGGGAACATACAGGCAGAACCCCTACACTGTGGAACCCACAGCCAGACGCCTACAATAGGGAACCTATAGCCTGAGCCCTACAGTGGGGAATATACAAGCAGAACTCATACACTGTGAACCTAGAGACATAAAACTGTAACGATAATGTAAAAATATCATATATGATGTAAGATCCCCCTGATGATCACATTTTCTAGAACAGTCAAGACTCTGCTATTCTCACACTGAACTATGCTATGTCAGTGTGGGGGCTTGACCCCCCTTCCTTTCCTCAGCTTGTCACACATTGCAGCTCTGTGTTCTCCCTCTGCCTGACTGTAATACGAAACTCCACTGTGAGCTCCTTTCTGCTCTCCCCCTCCCCTCCCGAAAGACTTAATTAGCCAAGAGACCCCCCCACTCCTCCCCCCCCATCACACATTGCAGCCTTGTGCCCGCAGATTCACAGCTTGTAACACTACACTCAATCCTTCCTGCTCTTCCCCCCTCCCTTCCGAGAGAATTTTCCTTTGTCTAAGCCATGTGCGTGGATATAAGTGTGGGAAATATTAAAGAGGCCGTAACTCGGACCCAACCAGGGACAGAAATATGAAAATTACATGTGTGCGATGTACGCTGACTCAGCTTCCTAGCCCTTGTTTTTCACAGTTCCAGAGCCAACAGAACCAGAGAAATGGATTTCTCCTAAACGGTGGGGAATAACTAGTTCGAGTTTGGTTTTAGATGAATGCCAGCGACAGGCTGGAAAAGATGATACTATGTGCGTTTCTATATGAGGTACCCTCTGCGAATTATGGTTATGATAAGTTTTTCAGCCAGATTGTAACTGTAAGAGCAGGGGAAGGACCGTCACCAGACAGCCCCTTTGGTGATGTCACAAGCCCAGACTTATAAGTCTGCAACCGAGCCCCCCTAGTTAGTTGCTGCTTAGGAGCTGTGCCACAAGACCTCATCCATGAACTATGATGTCTGGCTCCACCCCCAGCATGGTTCTGCCTGAAATAATCTAAGCAATATGTAAGTTTATCTCTCTTTTTAAATCCCTTTTATTTGAAGTTGCATTGTACATACTATTATTGTCTCATTTTGTAAAGTCTTTTTATCTTCTGTAAACACTGCCCATCTTTTGGGAATAAACTATAAAATTTGTTAGTTCTGCCTCCTTGCTCTGTGACGAATTCATACGTGCCTATAAGCTAATTACGCTACTGATTTGGGCTTGCTTCAAACCCCTCTATTAATTTTAAATATTAATCAGAAATCTGAAGCTGGTGGCAGTGAAGTGTGTTCTGGCTAGGTGGGTAGCGCTGGCAGTGACTGAGTGGGTTTTATAAGCTGATTGGGTGGCTGCGGCCAAAGCATTTATAACTTCCTCACTGTGGCAGTGGAGGATAACTAAAATAAACCCCCCTGTGGTAAATTCTTAGGGCAAGATTAGCTTGCTGTTTTTATCACATGGTGCCAGCGGTGGGATAACTAAGATAAGCCCCCCTGTGCCTGGGATAACCGTGTGTGGCCAAAGGTCACACGTACCCCTGTCCGTGACAGAAACATACAACCAGAACCCTATAATGGGGAACCTACAGTCAGAACCCCTACATTGGTGAACCTACAGTCAGAACCCTACACTGGGTAACCTACAGCCAGAACTCAGTGATGAACCTACAGCCTGACCCCTACAGTGAGGAACCTACAGGCATAACACTACACTGGGGAGCCTACAATCAGAACCCCCTACAGTTGGTAACTTAAAGTCAGGACCCTTACAGCCTGAAACCCTACAGTGGTGAACCTACAGCCAGAACTCTGCACTGGGAAACTTACAAACAACCTTACACTGGGGATCATACTAGACACACACAATATCCCATATATACAAATCTCATGGGAAAAATCCGAAGAGATCCCAAATAATAAAACCAATATTTTATTGAATAGTCATAATAAAATTAAAAATATTATAAAAGGCAAAATACTGCACAGGGGACACCAAGTCACAAATATCAATCAAGACGCTACTTATATACAAAGAACCATGCACTGGGTATAGTATAACTGCCAATACTAGGTAGAGAGAAAAACACTAATATGTCAATATTATGATCAGCAAAGAAATAAATAAACACAAGGAGCCATTATCATTGTATATGTTAGAGCATTACAGACATATAACTTATTGTGGTGATGTAATGAAATAATCATATATTTAAAGTAAAGAAAAATACTGTCAGTAGAAGTAGGTGGCAAAATGCGCGTCGGGGTGAGGGGACGCCGAGTGCACACACATCGCTCCTTATTGGTAAATATACCTTGCTATTTTTTTAGCATTTTCTATTTCCATGCGGCTGGGTATCGCCTTAAGGGATAGTTATAGGGGCCATTACCGCCAGTGTATACATGCCAATATGTTTATTTGATAACATTGATTTACTATGAGATTATACTGGAGTTGTCTCTGACAGTATTTTTCTTTACTTTAAATATATGATTATTTCATTACATCACCACAACAAGTTATATGTCTGTGATGTTCTGACATATACAATGATAATGGCACCTTGTGTTTATTTATTTCAGTGCTGATCATAATATTGACGTATTAGGGTTTTTCTCTCTACCTAGTATTGGCAGTTATACTATACCCAGTGCATGGTTCTTTGTATACAAGTAGTGTCTTGATTGATATTTGTGCCTTGGTGTTCCCTGGACAGTATTTTGCTTTTTATAATATTTTTAATTTTATTATGAATATTCAATAACATATTGGTTTTATTATTTGGGATTTCTTCGTATTTTTCCCATGAGATTTGTATATATGGGATATTGTGTGGGTCTATTCTGTTTGAAGTGCCCTATGTGATTCTGGACATTTATGTAATAATTACTGGGGATCATACTGCCAGAACCCCTCCAGTGGGGAACATACAGGCAGAATGCCTACACTGTGGAACCCACAGCTAGAATCCATACAGTGGGGAAACTAAAGCCAGAACCTCTACATTGGGGAACCTACAGCTAGAACTCCTGCAGTGGGGAACATACAGCCAGAACCTCTACACAGGGAAAACTACAGCCAGAAGCCTTCCAGTAAGGAACACACAGTCACAACCCCTACATTGGAGAACCTACAACCAGAACCCTACACTGGGTAAACTACAGCCTGACCCCTACATTGGGGAACCTACAGCCAGAACTCCTACACTGTGTAACCTACAGCCTGACCCCCTACAGTGGGGAATCTACAGGTAAAACCCTACACTGGGAACCTACAGCCATAACTTAAATTGGGTAACCTATAGCTTGACCCCTACAGTGGGGAACCTACCGGCAGAATGTCTACATTGTGGAACCTACAGCAAGAAATTGTACAGTGGAAACCTACAGCCAGAACCCTACAATGGGGAACATACAGCCAGAATCCCTACAGTGATGAACCTACATTCAGAACTCCTACAATGGGAAATCTACAACCAAAACCCATAGTTGGAAATCTACAGCCAGAACCCCTACAATGGGGAACCTACAGCCACAACCTTACAATGGGGAACCTACAGCTAGAATCCTCCAGTGCGGAACCTACATCCAGAATCACAGCTAGAACCACTAGACTGGGAAATACACGGCCAGAATCCATACAGTGAGGAGCCTGCATCCAAAATCACTACAGTGGGGAACCTACAGCCAGAAATCCTCTACTGGGTAACCTACAGATTGAACTTCTTAAACTGGGGAACCTACAGCTAGAAACCATACACAGAGGAACCAACACCTACAACGCATACAGCGGGGAACCTACAGCCAGAACCAATACAGTGGGGAACCAAAAATCAGGACTCCTACATTGGGGGAACCTACAGCCACAATCCCTATAGTGAGGAACCTACAGTCAGAACCTCCTACAGTGGAGAACTTAGAACCAGAACCCCTACACTGGGTAAAATACAGCCACAACCACTAAATTGGGAACCTACAATAATCCCTTCAATGGGGAAACTACAGCCAGAACTCCTCCAGAGGGGAACATACAGGCAGAAACCCTACAGTGGGGAACCTACAGCCAGAACATCCTACAGTGGAGGAACCTACAGCCAGACCCTCCTACAATGGGGAACCTACTGTCAGAACTGCTACAGTGGGGGAACCTACAGTCAGAAATCATACACTGGGTAACCTACAGCAAGAACCCCTACAGTGGGGAACCTACAGTCAAATTGCCTACAGTGAGGAACCTTCTAAAGTAGGCAACCTAGAGCCAGACCTCCTCCACTGGGTAACCTCCAGCCTAATCAATAAAGTGGGGAAACTACAGACAGAATTCCTCCACTGGGTAACCTACAGCCAGAACCCATACACTGGGGATCATATAACCAAAACCCTTACACAAGGGAACCAACACCCAGAACCCATATTGTGGGGAACCTATAATCAAAATCACTACACTGGTGAAATTACAGCTAAACCCCTACAGTGGGGAACCTGCGCTCAGAACTTCTACACTGAGAAACACACAGCAAGAATGCCTACAGTGGGGAACTTACTCCAGTGGAGAACCTACAGCCAGAACCACGTAACTTGGGAACCTACAACCAGATTCCATATAGTAGGAAACCTACAGCCAGAACCTACTACAGTTGAGAACCTACAGCCAGAACACATACCCTGGAGAACTTACAGCCGAACCCCTAAACTCGGGAACCTATAGCCAGAATCCCTACAGCGTGAACCTACTGCAAGAACATTCTACAGTGGGGAAATCTACAGCCAGAATCTCCTACAGTGGGGGAGTCTACAACCAGAAACTCCTACAGTGGGGAACCTACAACCAGAAACTCCTACAGTGGGGAACCTACAGACAGAATCCATGCAGTAGGGAACCTACAGCAAAATCAACCGACGGGGGAACCTCCTAAAGTGTGGAACCTACAGCCAGAACCCCACACAATGGGGAATGTATATCTAGGAACCCAAACAGTGGGGAACCTATAGCCAGAGCCCATACAATGGAAAACCTACAGCCAGAACCCCAACACTGGGGAACATACAGCCAGAATCACTAAACTGGGAAGCCAAAATCCCTAATGGGGACCCTACAGCCAGTACATCCTATAGTAGGGAACCTACAGCCAGAACCTGCTACAGTGGGGAAATTACAGCCAGAACCCATACAGTGGGGAAAGTCCTACAGTAGGGAACCTAGATCCAGAATTCTTATACTGAGTAACCTACAGCCTAATGCACACAGTGGGGAACCTACAGCCAGAACTCCTCCACTGGGTAGCCTACAGCCAGAACCCCTACAGTGGGGCACCGACAGCCTAATCCAACTACAGTAAGGAATATACAGCCACAACCCCTTGTACACTGAGGAACGTACAACCAGAATCCCTACTATGGTTAACCTACAGACGGACCCCTATAGTGGAGAACCTACAACCAAAACCCCTTAAATGGGGAAACTACAGCCAAAACCATTAAACTGGTAAAGCCAAAACCAAAATCCCTACAGTGGGGAGCCTACAGCCAGAATATCCTACAATGGGGAATCTACAGCCAGAACCTCCTACAGTGGGGAACCTGAAGCCAGAACCACTACACTGGGGAACCTACAGTCAGAAATCCTACATTGGGTAACCCACAGCCATAAAACCTACAGTGGAGAAACCACAGCCAAAACTCATACAGTGGGGGAAGTCCTACAGTTGGGAACCTAGAGCCACAACTCCTACAACTGGGGAAACTACAGCCTGAACCCATAGGGTGGGGAATCTACAGCCAGAACCTCTACAATGGGGAACCTACAGCCAGAATTCCTACAGTGGATAAGCTACAGCTATAACCCAGTGGGAATCTTATAGCCACAACCCACACAGTGGAAAATCTACAGCCATAAATCCTACAGTGAGCAACCTACAGCCAGAACCCTTACAGTAGAGAACCTACAGCCAGAACCCCTACAGTAGGAAACCTACAGCCAGAACTCCTACACTAGGGAACATACAACCAGAACCTAGAACCACAACCCCTGCAGTGGGGAACCTAGAATCAGAGCTTCTAAAGTGGGCTTACAGAGGGGAAACTACAGTCAGAACTCTTCCAATATGGAACATACAGGCAGAATCCATGCACTGGGAAACCTACAGCCAGAATCTACACACTGGGGAAACTACAGCCAGAAATTATACAGTGGGGCACTTACAGGCATAATCATACATTGGGAACCTACAACCATAATCCTACAGTGGGGATCCTACAGCAAGAACCCCCCTACAGTAGAGAACCAACAATTGGAACACCTAGAGTGGGGAACCCACAGCAACCCCTACAATGGGAAAATTCCACCAGGAAACCGAACCCTACACAGGGAAAACTACAGCCAAAACCCCTCTAGTATGAAACGTACAGGCAGAACCCCTACACTGGGGAACCTACAGCTAGAAGCTATACTGTGGGTAACCTGCAGTCATAACCCCTTCAGTGGGGATCCTACATCCACAACCCATACATTGGGGAAACTACAGCCAGAAAACCTACAGTGGACAACCTACAGCCAGAACCCTAGATTGGGGAACCTATAGCCAGAACTCCTACAGAGGAGAAACCTACAGCCAGAATTCCTACACTGGTGAAACTACAGCCACAACTCCTAAACTGGGTAACCTGCAGCCTGACCCCAACAGTGGGGAACCTACAGGCAGAATGCCTACATTGGGGAATCTATAGCCAGAAATTCTACAGTGGGGAAACTACAGCCAGAACCCTACACTGGGAAACATTGAAGAACCCTACATCGGGGAACCTTGAGCCAGAACCCCTACAGTGGGGAAACTACAGGCAGAACGCCTAAAGTAAGGAAACCTACAGCCAGAACCCTATACTGGGGAACATACAGCCAGAATCCCTAGAGTGATGACCCTACAGTCCTAACTCCTACAATGGGAAACCTACAGCCAAAACCCATAGTTGGAAATCTACAGGCAGAACCCCTAAAATAGTTAACCTACAGCCTGATCCCTACAGTGGGTACCTACAGCCAGAATCTCTATTGTGGGGAACCTCCAGCCAGAACCCCTATCATAACACTGAGGAAACTACAGCCAGAACCCCTCCAGTGGTGAATATACAGCCAGAACCCCTACAGTAGGGAACCTTAAAGCAGTGAGACTATGGAACTCTCTGCCATATGATGTTGTAATGAGTGATTTCCTACTAACATTTAAGAAGGGACTGGATGCCTTGAAAAGTATAATATTACAGGGTATATTCACTAGTTTCCTTGATATTGAGTTGATCCAGGGAGCTAGTCTGATTGCCGTATGTGGAGTCGGGAAGGAATTTTTTTCCCCAATGTGAAGCTTACTGTTCGCCACATGGGTTTTTTTTTGCCTTCCTCTGGATCAACATGTTAGGGCAGGTTTAGGACAGGCTATGGGGTGAACTAGATGGACTTAAAGTCTCCCTTCAACCTTAATAACTATGTTACTATGTTACATCCAGAGCCTCCTATAGTAGGGAATCTACAGCCAGAACCTCCTACTCTGGAGAACATACAGCCAGAATATCAACAGTGGTTAAAGCCCCCCGTTACACACTGCGATATCGCTAGCAATATCGCTGTAAAGTCACCGATTTTGTGACGTTGCAGCGAAATTGCTAGCAATATCGCTGCATGTGATACTTACCTCCGACCGGCTCCCCCGCTGCTCATCATTGGTCGCGCGAGAAGGTCCTGGATCATTTCTCGTCGGCCACTTCCTGCTGCGCTTCCTGTGGCGCCGACGAGCGAGGCATGGACGCGGGTGGGAGGACGTCAGGATCGCCGCGTCTGACAGGTAAGTAGCGACCCCCGACGCCAGCGATGTCGCTGGTGAGACCTGCCTGTGTGGCAGCTCACTAGCGACCACTTAGCGATGCACCAGCGATCCATATCGTTGTCGGGATCGCTGGTGCATCGCTATGTGTAACGGTACCCTAACCTACAGCCTGATCCCTACAGTGGATACCTACAGTCAGAATCCCTATTGTGGGGAACCTACAGCCAGAACCCCTTAACTGGGGAGACTACAGCCAGAACCACTGAACTGGGGAACATTTAGCCAAAATCCCTACAGTGTGAAACCTACTGTAGGGATTACTGCGACAGTGTGGAGCCAGAAGACCACAGCATCTGATTGCTCCTGAGAAGAAATACTTCTTCATTTTAAATGTGTTTATTCCTTCTGGCAGAACAGGGGTTAATTGGCCATGTTGAAAATCCTGTGCTCACAACTGAGCTCGGTTAGCCACTCCTTTCCCCTTTCTAATCTGGGCTCTGTTACAATTCCTTGTCAGAGTTAGCATTTGCTGCATGGCTAAAGGAGGGAGAGACGTTCTTATGAGAAAGAGAGTTGGAGGAGTTATCTGTGATTGTTGCTTGGTTTGTATGTGTGGTAATTCCCTATATGTGGCATTTCTCTGTTATATGTGAGTGAATATTTTATATACCTGGAGTGTCATGATCCAGGACGGGGTTTTGTCTTTGGCCCGTCCTGGTCAGACAGGGGTTAATTGTTTCTGCCTCTCTCTGGCAGAGGGCGGCTATTTAGTGGCCACTCGACCTAGGTCCGGTGTCAGTTATATATACGTGTGCCTTGTGCATGATAACCTGTTGCTTGCTTGGTTTTGATCCGGTTCCGTCCCTGTTACGAGTTCTGCCTGTCCCCCTTGTACTGCGCTACCTTCTCTGTGTATAACTCTCTGCCTGTGACTTGACTATTCTCTGCTCATCCCTCTGGTACCGCACCGCCCTCTGTGTGACCTCTGCTTGTCTGACCTGCGTTTCCCTCTCCTCTACTACAGTATCCCTGCAGTTAGTATATTACATCATCTGCAGCAGTAGGACGCTAAGTCCCGGCCCCTGCAGTCACATGATCATAGGTCCTTGTACTCCTTACTACTTTCAGTGTCGCAGGTCCTGTCTACTTGAACTTTCACTGCAGTATCGGACCCCGGGCCCTCCCGTAGTGTGGGTAAGTCACCCTGCTCAGCCGTGGCAGTTTGCCGACGCTGACAGGATCCTGACATTATAACTGACCGTTACCTCTTTGTTTTTTTTCCCTTCTCCTGTGTGTGTGATGGATCCTATGCATGCTTTCTGAGCAGGTAAAGCACCTGTCTCAGATGTCTCAGAAACTCATTGGGGAACGAGTCCTGGCTCAGTCTCAGCAGCTGATCGCTGACACAGTGCAGGGGGTTTTATCATCGGGGGCTCAGGATGTTACATTAGTTTCCCCTGAGTCCCCGGTTAAATTACCAGACACCTTTTCTGGAAATAAAAAGGAATTTAAAGTTTTCAAGGAGGGCTGTAAGCTTTTTTTCTCATTAAGACCGCACTCTTCTGGGGATGAAAGTCAGAGAGTGGGGGTCATTGTTATGGGGAGTCCCCCAGGCTTGGGCTTTCTCCCTTCCGACCACTGCCCCTGAGCGTATGACTGTGGATGCATTTTTTGAGTCCCTGAGGCATATTTATGATGAGCCTGATCGGGTGCGTATGGCTGAGGACATGGTGATGAGTGTATGTCAGGGGAAGCACTCAGCCGAGTGGTTTTGCTCAGAGTTCAGACGCTGGGCTGCTGAGGTCTTCTGGGATGATGCCGCCCTCCGGGGCTTGTTCCGTAGAGTCCTGTCTGAACATCTGAAAGATGCCTTGGCACTCCACCCTCCACCTGATTCTCTGGAGGATGCTATGACACAGGCCGTCCGAATGGATCGCAGGCTATGGGCGAGAGGAGTGATGCCGATTGAGACCCCGTTATTCTCCCAAGGAAGGGGAGCCAGTCCTACATTGGAGACCATGGAGATGGGGACCATCGACCTCAAAGATAAAGAAAGGAGACGACGGCGCTTTGGAAAACTGTGTTTTTACTGCGGTGATTCTGGACATTGGAAAAAGGACTGCCCACCGACTAACAAGCGGCTGAGTCTGGGTGATCATCTTGGAGGTCACTCAGACTCTCAGGTACCCCTTTCTTCATTTTCTAAGATACTGTTAAAGGTGGAACTTGGGGTTAAGAACTGTTTTTTCCCTACTTCAGCTTTTGTGGACTGTGGGTCATCTTTGAACCTGATTGACTCCAAGTTGGTGGCCAGCTGTAGATTAGGGACAGTTATGTTGGAGACTCCTATAAAAATAATGGCTATTGATTCTACACCTCTCACCAAGGACGGTCTCCATTCTGGTTTCTGAGGAATTCACCCTCAGGGTGGGGGCCCTTCACCAGGAGCGTATGTTTTGTTTTGGATAACCGCTCTGCTGGCCTGGTGTTAGGGTTTCCCTGGTTGCAACGGCATAACCCGATTATTGACTGGGGTTCCCGGGATATTGTTAAATGGGGACCTAATTGTTTTGAAAGATGTCTTGCTACTGTGTCTGTGTCGTCCGTTGGTCTGAAAGGTATTCCGTTATACCTGAAGGACTATACGGACGTTTTCTCCGAAAAAGAGGCTGAAGTTTTACCACCACACCGCCCATTTGATTGTGCCATTGACCTGGTTCCAGGTGCTAAATTGCCCAAGGCCCGCTTGTATAACATTTCGGGTCCCGAGTGGGCTGCTATGAAAGAATACATTTCCGAGAGTCTTCGTAAAGGACACATTCGTCCTTCTGTCTCTCCCGTGGCGGCGGGGTTCTTTTTCGTAAAGAAAAAAGACGGTGGTTTGCGCCCATGCCTCGATTTTCAAGAGTTAAACAAGATAACTGTGAGAAATACTTACCCCCTCCCACTTATTCCTGATTTGTACAGCCAGTTGTCTGGGGATAAGTGATTTTCGAAATTAGATCTACGGGGAGCATGTAACCTTATTCGGGTCCGGGAGGGAGATGAGTGGAAGACTGCTTTTCTCACTACTGAAGGGTTGTTTGAGAATTTGGTCATGCCTTTCGGTCTGACCAATGCTCCAGCAGTCTTCCAAAATTTCATCAATCGTGTTCCCTGATTTTATTGGACGTTTTATGGTTGTGTATTTGGATGACATACTTATCTACTCACCTGATAAACAGGCTCACATTGGTCATATTCGGGCAGTTCTCCAAAGGCTCCGGGAGAACTGTCTCTTTGCTAAGCTAGAGAAATGTTTATTTTTTGTTCAGGAACTGTCTTTTCTGGGATTCATTGTGTCTGCTGAGGGATATCGCATGGATCCAAATAAGGTGCAGGCCATTGTCGATTGGGTTCAACCTTGTGATTTGAAGGCTCTGCAGCGTTTCCTAGGATTCGCTAATTATTATCGCAAGTTTATAAGGGGGTTCTCACACGTAGTTAAACCTCTCACAGATATGACTCAAGGGGGCCGATATCAAGAAATGGTCAGCCGCAGCGATAGCGGCGTTTCAGTTTTTAAAAAAATGTTTCATGTCTGCTCCGGTTCTTATTCAACCGGACCCGTCTGAACCATTTATTGTTGAGGTGGATGCCTCAGAGTTGGGGGTGGGGGCGGTGTTGCCTCAAGGACCCGCCACTTTGACTAATTTGAGACCCTGTGCCTTTTTCTCTAAGAAATTCTCCCCTGCAGAGAGAAACTATGATGTTGGGAATCGAGAACTTCTGGCCGTGAAGTTGGCCTTTGAAGAATGGAGGCATTTTTTGGAGGGGGCTGTCCATCCTATAACCGTAATTACGGACCACAAGAGCCTAGCTTACATTGAGTCAGCTAAAAGGTTAACTCCTTGACAGGCTAGATGGTCACTTTTTTTTCCCGATTCCAGTTCTCCATCACTTTTCGGCCGGGATCCAAAAATGTCAGAGCTGATGCCTTGTCACGCAGTCTGGATCCGGTGTCCCCCCCCCGAACCTCCATCCTCCATTCTTCAGCCTGGGGTGGTGGTGGCAGGTATTTCTAATGTGTTGGAGCGGGAGATTCAGGAAGCTCAGTCTCTTGCCCCTCCGGCTAAGCCGGTGGATAAACTTTTTGCACCAGCTCAGTTTTGTCTCAAGGTCCTTCGGGAGTTCCACGACTCCGTTCTGGGTGGACATCCAGGGATCTCGGCTACCCGAAAGGCCATCGCTAGGATATTCTGGTGGTCTTCTTTAGCCTCTGTTGTTGGGGAATTTGTGTCTGCTTGTGGTGTATGTGCCCGTGCGAAAACCCCCCATAACCGGCCGGCTGGGGAATTGGTGCCACTGCCAATTCCTGATATACCATGGACCCATTTGTCCATGGATTTCATCACCAATCTTCCCCCTTCCAAGGGTAATACCGTCATTTGGGTAGTGGTGGACAGGTATAGTAAGCAGGCACATTTTGTACCCTTGGCGGCTCTACCTAATGTGGAAACGTTGTCCAGATTGTTTGTGGAGCATGTGGTACGGTTGCATGGGGTACCCTTGAATGTGGTGTCTGATAGGGGGGTACAATTTGTTTCCAGATTTTGAAGGGCATTTTGTAAGAGGTTGGGTATTGGTCTGTCTTTTTCATCCGCTTATCATCCAGAGACTAATGGGCAGACTGAGCGGCGGACCAATCAGTCTCTGGAGCAAATTCTGCGTTGCCTGACTTCAGCCCGACAGGATGATTGGTGTACTGCATTAACTTTGGCCGAGTTTGCGTTTAACAACCGCAGTAACCAGTCTACGGGTACATCTCCCTTTTTCTGGGTTTTATCCACATTTTGGAGAGTTCTCCCGTTTGGACTCTGGGTGTCCTGGGGCGGATGAGACTTACCAGCGGTTAGGGGAGGTATGGCGGGAGGTCCAGAGTAACATTACGAAGGCTCAGGCTAAATATAAGTTTTTTGCAGACAAAAAACGGTCCGTGGGGCCGGTGTTCCAGGTTGGGGATGAGGTATCGTTGTCTACCAAGAATATAAGGCTCAAGGTCCCCTCTGCGAAGCTTGGACCTAAATTTATTGGTCCCTATGAAATGACTGAAGCGGTTAACCCGGTGGCTTTTCGGTTGCGTCTCCCGCCGTCTCTACGGATCCCCAATGTATTCCATAGGGCCCTTTTGAAACCTGTGGGGTCCTGTGGGGAGGGATCATTGTCTTCCCCGCCACCTGTTCTGGTAGATGGGCAGTCTGAGTACGAGGTGGAACGAATTATTGACTCTAGGTTGGTCCATCGTGCTCTTCAATATCTTGTGCATTGGAGAGGCTACGGTCCTGAGGACCGGTCGTGGGTTCCTGCCCGATCGGTTCATGCGGATCGGTTGGTCTGGGCCTTTCATGCCAAGTATCCTGAGAGACCCGGGGGTCCAGTGGCCTCCCGTTGAGAGAGGGTTAGGCTATGTGCACACGTAACGGAACTCTCGCGGAAGTTACCGCGAGAATTCCGGAATTCCATTCCGCGGGAAAATCGCATTTTAAATTCCCGCGGAAAAACTAGCATTTTGCAGGCGTAATTAGCTTGCCGAATGCTAGCGTTTTTCAAGCGATCGGTAGCATCGCTTGGAGAACTGATTGACAGGTTGTCACACTCATCAAACATAGTGTTTGACGAGTGTGACCAACTTTTTACTACTGAGGCCGCCTATGCAGCATCAGTAGTAAAAGATAAAATGTAAAAAAAAATATAAAATGGTGTTATTCTTACCTTCCGACGTCCCGCGCAGCCGTTCCCAGTAATCCTTTGCGAAAATGCCCGCGATGACGTCCGTTCTCGCGGGATCGCGACATCTCGCGGTAATTCGCGATGACGTCGCGCGAATGACCGCGAGACTTTGCGATCCCGCGAGAACGGACGTCATCGCGGGCATTTTCGCAAAGGATTACTGGGAACGAGAGCATGGAGAGAGGCGGGAAGGCTGCGCGGGACGCCGGAAGGTAAGAATAACAATATTTTTTATTTTAAATTCTATTTTTTACAGGGATATGGTACCCAAAGCCCAGAGGACAGCCTCCTCTCCTCCGGACCGTGGGTACCATCCGCAATTGTTCTGCTTACTTTCCGCATGTTGTGCACAGCCACATGCGGGTAAGCGGAACAGTGCATTCCTATGGGTGCGGGATCGCCGCGATTCCATAAAATAATGAGCATGCTGCGTTTTTTACTGCAAAGCGATTCCGCCGCGGTGAAAACCGCAGCATTAGCACAGCATTGTGGAATCCCATAGGAATGCATGGGATGCTTATTTTTCGTGGCAAAATCGCGTGGTTAAAACTGCCGCGAAAACGCGAAAAAAACGCCACGTGTGAACTCAGCCTACCTGTCATGATCCAGGACGGGGTTTTGCCTTTGGCCCGTCCTGGTCAGACAGGGGTTAATTGTTTCTGCCTCTCTCTGGCAGAGGGCGGCTATTTAGTGGCCACTCGACCTAGGTCCAGTGTCAGTTATACTCCTGCCCTCGGCTGAGTTAGTTGACCTCTTGCATACGTGTGCCTTGTGCCTGATAACTTGTTGCTTGCTTGGTTTTGATCCGGTTCCGTCCCTGTTACAAGTTCTGCCTGTCCCTCATGTACTGCGCTATCTCTCTGTGTGTGACCCTCTGCCTGCACTGCGCCGCCCTCTCCGTTTATGACCTCTGCTTGTCTGACCTGCGTTTCCCTCTCCTCTACTACAGTATCCCTGCAGTTAGTATATTACATCATCTGCAGCAGTAGGACGCTATGCCCCGCCCCCTGCAGTCACATGATCGTAGGTCCTTGTACTCCTTACTACTTTCAGTGTTGCAGGTCCTGTCTGCTTGAACTTTCACTGCAGTATCGGACCCCAGGCCCTCCCGTAGTGTGGGTAAGTCACCCTGCTCAGCCATGGCAGTTTGCCGACGCTGACAGGATCCTGACATGGAGTTTTCTGTTAACCCTTGTTTGTGTTGCCTTGTTTGTTGGGTTGGTGTACTACAGTGCACAATAGTGCCCCTCTTCCCTGGGTGGGGGTAGAAAACAGATGGAGGGCTAACTCAGGAGATAAGGCCCTGGCTTCTTCACCTTCAAAAGTATCCCTGGGAGTAGGGCGAGCTAGGGCACCCCCTAGTGTTAGGGATAGGGAAGGAACCCCTGGTCCCAGGTCACCCGACACTGTGTTGTAACACCTACAGCCAGAACAAGAACCCTACACTGGGGAAACTGCAGCCAGAAACCTTCCCGTAAGGAACATACAGGCAGATCCCCTACACTGGGGAACCCACAGCCAGAACGCATATAGTGGGGAACGTACAACCAGAACCCCTACATTGGAGAAAATACAGCCAGAGCTCCTACAGTGGGGAATCTACAACCAGAACCCCATACTGGGGAACATACAGCCAGAACCCATCAAGTTAGAATACCTGCAGTGGGAATTATACAGCCACAACCTATACACAGGGTGAGCAAGAGCTATATCTTCTAAACTGGCTATCCTACAGCCTGACCACTACAGTAGGGAACCTACAGCCAGAATCATTACGGTGGTTAACCTACAACCTGACCTCTACAATGGGTACATACAGCCAGAATTCCTTTACTGGGGAACCTACAGCTAGAACCTCCTACAGTGGGGAACCTACAACCAGAAAGCCTTAACTGGGGAAACTACAGCCAGAACTAAACTGTGGAACTTACGGTCAAAATCACTACAGTGGGGAACCTACAGATAACATTCTACAGTGTTGAATGTACAGCCAGAACCCCTACAGTGGGAAACCTTGAGCCAGAACCCCTACAGTTTGGAACCTACAGCATGAACAATTACAGTGGGGAATCTACAGCCAGAAAACCCCTACAGTGGAGAACCTAGAGCCAGAAACCCTCCAGTGGGGAACATACAGCTAGAACTCCTACACTGGTGATCAGACAGCCACAACTCCTAAACTGGGTAACATGGAGCCTAACCCCTACAGTGGGGAACCTATAGGTAGAATGCTTACATTGGGGAACCTACATCTAGAACTACTACAGTTGAAAACCTACAGCCAGAACCCTACACTAGGGAAACTACAACCAGAAACCTTAACTAGGGAAGGTTCAGCCAGAACCCCTATAGTGGGTGTGAAGATCTGAGGATGTAGCTTGTAATAACAACTTAGGCAGGTTAATGATGCAACCATTTTTTATACCCTATATCCATGGTTTTACAACAATTCCGGGTAGATGGCCCATATAGATTGCCCCAGTCCACAAGATCCCCTCCCCGGTGGCGGTAGTCCTACTGCCCTCTTTCCAGGCGATACGCACTGGTCTCCCAACTTTTGGTTGGCCCACAGATTTCATATCTCCTGCCAGTATAGTATGTAGTCACAGTCAACGCTCCCCTAGACAACAGGTAACAACGGAAAATATGTACAGCAGCAGCAGTCCTTGAGAAAGTTCCTGAAATCGAGACGGCAGATCCTCAACAGTAGCATGCGTGTCCAACCTCTACAGGCCATCCATCCATGTACTCCAGGACCTCATCCTAGATCCTCTCCCTTTGATGTCACTCTCCTCACTCACTGAATAAAAATGTGACTTCTTCCTCCCTCCCCCTTAAACATTTTCTTTTAACTCAAAGATTGAAAAATATTCTAGATCCCATCACCTAGAGTTTCATGCGAGACTCCCTGTGGTGACTGCTCTCCCCTTCCACACAATGAGCCTAGTGGCTAGGAAAACAATGGCTTGACACCTCTGAGATACAGTTGTGCTCAAACGTTTACATACCCCGACAGAATTTTTGCTTTCTTGGCCTTTTTTCAGAGAATATGAATGATAACACCAAAACTTTTTCACCCTAACCCTAAGCCAAACATCCAAATGACCCCAATCAAAAGTTTACATACCCCATTTCTTAATACCATGTAATGCCCCTTCTAACATCAATGACAACTTGAAGTCTTTTGTGGTAGTTGTGGATGAGGTTCTTTATTTTCTCAGATGGTAAAGCTGCCCACTCTTCTTGGCAAAAAGCTTCCAGTTCCTGTAAATTCTTGGGCGGTCTAGCATGAACTGCGCACTTGAGATCTCCCCAGAGTGGCTCAATGATACTGAGGTCAGGAGATTGAGATGGCGACTTCAGAACCTTCACTTTGTTCTGCTGTAGCAAATGACAGGTCGACTTGATCTTGTGATTTGGATCATTGTCATGTGGGAATGTCCAAGTACGTCCCATGCGCAGCAGTATTTGCATTCATCTTTCCTTCAACTTTTAGCAAGATTCCTGTGCCTTTGTAGCTTACACATCCCCAAAACATCAGCGATCCACCTCCGTGCTTTACAGTAGGAAAGGTGTTCCTTTCATCATAGGCCTTGTTGACCTCTCTCCAAATGTAACGTTTATGTTTGTGGCCAAAAAGTTCAATTTTGGTCTCATAACTCCAAATTACCTTCCAGAAGTTTTGAGGCTTGTTTCTGTGCTGTTTTGCATATTGTAGGCGAGATACATTGTGGCATTTGCACAGTAATGGCTTTCTTCTGGCGACTCGACCATGCAGCCCATTTTTCTTCAAGTGCCTCCTTATTGTGAATCTTGAAACAGCCACACTGCTAGTTCTTAGAGAGTCCAGTATTTCTGCTGATGTTGTGGGTTTTTTCTTTTCATCCAGAACAATTTTCCTGGCAGTTGTGGACGAAACTTTTGTTGGTCTACCTGACCATGGTTTTGTTTTTTCAGAGTCCCTGATTTTCCATTTGTTAATCACAGTTTGAATGCTGCTGACTGGTAAGATTAATTCCTTGGATATCTTGTTGTATCCCTTTTCTGCTTTATACAGTTCAACTACCTTTTCCCGTAGATCCATTGACAATTCTTTTGCTTTCCCCATGACTCACAATCCAGAAACGGCAGTGGCTGGATGAAAGATGCAAGAGTCTGTCTGGAAGGCAGAAACTCACTCAGATTTTATGCGCACACTGATTACAAGCAAACAGGTCACAGGTGAGGATGTTACCTTTAGTAGCCATTCAAACCCATTGGTGTCAACTTCTGTGCATGTTATCAGGTCAAAATCACCAGGGTATGTAAACTTTTGATAAGAGTCATTTGGATGTTTTGAGTTGTCATTATGATTTAAAAAAGAGAAAACAGTAGTTTGACAATAAATGACTTCACCCAACCACTAATCATGAGTGGAGAAAAAGTTTTGGTGTTATCATTCATATTCTCTGAGAAAGGCTGCCAAGAAGGCAAAAGTTTTGCCGGGGTATGTAAACTTTTGAGCACAACTGTACTGATGAGATTAATAGAATGATTGCTTTACATTTACTTTTAGCAATCTCTTTTCTGGCCTTATGTATACATAACATCCAACAAGCACGTCTTCCTCTGCTTACTGTCATTGAACGGAATCATTGATTCCTGAGGCTGAACAGATGAGCCAGCAAATCTCTAATCACAATAATATCGACGTAAATGATGCTCCGTGCTGGAAAAAGTCTGCATCCCTTAGAGCTGTGGTTTCCGCTCTACGTGCATTGGTCCAATAGTCTTTAGTAAATGGCCGGCCCCTCAAACTCCTCCCCACTTTTTCAGCATGGACATGAATGTAAGAGGTTTCACCTTCATGAGAATGAAACTTTGTATCATCCAGTTTCCGCAAAGCATATGCCATGTCGTCCTTACGAGCAAACTCCACAGTCCCCATTTCACCCTGGTGTACATCGGCATAGCAGACATCTCCAGCTTGTCTCATATGATCTTTCGGCCAACTCCCTGATGGGGGAAGCCCTGAGACGAAGACTGTGTATTTAGATCGCTGGGACAATGGTCTTTTCCTCCCGTGGGGTCCTCCATATCCTCCCCCTTGATCCACAGTTTGACCTGGGAAACTCCACACGTACTGGATGAAAGCCGAACTTGTATCCATTGCTTCCAACTCCAGAATGCTGACTCCAAGCTAGGGGGATGATCACTTGGTGGCCTAGTAAATAGTGTTCTGGGGGTACAATATATGGGCTGACAAGGGTGATGGTAGACCCATTGTCCTGAAGTCTCTGGGCCTCCTCCTTGATGTAATTTTCCTCCCCAGGTCACATTTCATCAAGGCAACAGTTATTGTATTTTGTGTTTTGCTCATCACTGGTGACATGTTAGTCGGCATAATGAAAATTGCTTTGTTTCCTCTCAGCTGACGCAGTGTGCACCAGTCCTTGGCTTCGGGTTATCATATTGGCCCAGTGGCACACTAAACCTGTTCTTAGGTTGTGATATGGGCTAGAACATTTCCAGTGTTCCCTGGCAAAGAGTCCCATGCATCTACAGTTATGGCAGCTTAACCCTCCTCGCCCCAACATGGGCTATACTTGAAGGTTTCGGAACCTCCCTCTGTATAGTCCAGAATCCCCACTGTTCCTCCTCCCACCGGTCCATGGGTTCCCAACTCGCTGGCACTGTCCTTTCACGTAGCCTGGGTCGATTAGCAGACCAATCGTTAGCCAATCTTGAAGCCTCATCCAGATGGAATGGTTTTCTAACCTCAGCCTGGTAGAGTGGTTTTCTATCAGTCACCCATTCTTTTAAGTCACCTGGGAGCTTGAACAGGAATTGTTCCAGCAGCACGAATATATTCAAAACATACAGTTGTGGCCAAAAGTATTGACACCCCTGCAATTCTGTCAGATAATACTCAGTTTCTTCCTGAAAATGATTGAAAACACAAATTCTTTGTTATTATCTTCATTTAATTTGTCTTAAATGAAAAAAAACACAAAAGAGAATGAAGCAAAAAGCAAAACATTGATCATTTCACACAAAACTCCAAAAATGGGCCAGACAAAAGTATTGGCACCCTCATCCTAATACTTGGTTGCACAACCTTTAGCCAAAATAACTGCGACCAACCGCTTCCGGTAACCATCAATGAGTTTCTTACAATGCTCTGCTGGAATTTTAGACCATTCTTCTTTGGCAAACTGCTCCAGGTCCCTGATATTAGAAGGGTGCCTTCTCCAAACTGCCATTTTTAGATCTCTCCACAGGTGTTCTATGGAATTCAGGTCTGGACTCATTGCTGGCCACCTTAGAAGTCTCCAGTGCTTTCTCTCAAACCATTTTCTAGTGCTTTTTGAAGTGTGTTTTGGGTCATTGTCCTGCTGGAAGACCCATGACCTCTGAGGGAGACCCAGCTTTCTCACACTGGGCCCTACATTATGCTGCAAAATTTGTTGGTAATCTTCAGACTTCATAATGCCATGCACACGGTCAAGCAGTCCAGTGCCAGAGGCAGCAAAGCAACCCCAAAACATCAGGGAACCTCCGCCATGTTTGACTGTAGGGACCGTGTTCTTTTCTTTGAATGCCTCTTTTTGTCTCCTGTAAACTCTATGTTGATGCCTTTGCCCAAAAAGCTCTACTTTTGTCTCATCTGACCAGAGAACATTGTTCCAAAACGTTTTAGGCTTTTTCAGATAAGTTTTGGCAAACTCCAGCCTGGCTTTTTTATGTCTCGGGGTAAGAAGTGGGGTCTTCCTTGGTCTCCTACCATACAGTCCCTTTTCATTCAGACGCCGATGGATAGTACGGGTTGACACTGTTGTACCTTCGGACTGCAGGGCAGCTTGAACTTGTTTGGATGTTAGTGGAGGTTCTTTATCCAACATCCGCACAATCTTGCGTTGAAATCTCTTGTCAATTTTTCTTTCCCGTCCACATCTAGGGAGGTTAGCCACAGTGCCATGGGCTTTAAACTTCTTGATGACACTGCGCACGGTAGACACAGGAACATTCAGGTCTTTGGAGATGGACTTGTAGCCTTGAGATTGCTCATGCTTCCTCACAATTTGGTTTCTCAAGTCCTCAGACAGTTCTTTGGTCTTCTTTCTTTTCTCCATGCTCAATGTGGTACACACAAGGACACAGGACAGAGGTTGAGTCAACTTTAATCCATGTCAGCTGGCTGCAAGTGTGATTTAGTTATTGCCAACACATGTTAGGTGCCACAGGTAAGTTATAGGTGCTGTTAATTACACAAATTAGAGAAGCATCACATGACTTTTCCAACAGTGCCAATACTTTTGTCCACCCTCCTTTTTATGTTTGGTGTGGAATTATATCCAATTTGGCTTTAGGACAATTCTTTTTGTGTTTTTTCATTTAAGACAAATTAAATGAAGATAATACCAAAGAATTTGTGTTTGCAATCATTTTCAGGAAGAAACTGAGTATTATCTGACACAATTGCAGGGGTGTCAATACTTTTGGCCACAACTGTATTCTGTTTCTTGAGTCCTTCTATCCACCGAGTGCATGCTGTACGTAATGTGTTAGCAAACTCCCCATGCGTGTGTGCAAAGGGCTTGTCAGTCTCCTGAAACTTCCTTTGGTAGCTTTCAGGTGTGACCTTAATGATGCAAGCCCCTCTTTCCTGTTATCCACTGTCCTTTCCGCAGGGGCGGGTAGGGGTACTGCTACATTCATACCCAGATGTTTGCTTAACACTGCCGCCCGCTCTATCTCCTTGGCCCGCTCTCCTAGCGCATCCAGCATCTGCCTCAACTCAGTTGGTCGATGCTCCAACATCTAGATGACAGCTCTGGGCTGTGGTTCTTCCACAAAGATGCCCTTTTCCACGTCTGAACTGACCGCCTGTGGATGTTCACGGTCCCAGTTGGCCAAGCATTGTATTAGGGTCGCCTGGTTATCCTCTGGCAACCACTCTCTCTCAGAGCAAAGGGCTCTCAGCTCCTCCTTCTTGAGGCTCTTGTAGATGGATTCTGCCATCTCTTCTGCCAAGTCACCACTCAGTATCTTGCCCTGGTTTGCAGTCCAGAGATAGGTGATCCCACCCGCTGCCAGCACTTTTGAAGATCTGAGGTTGTGGGTTGTAATAATCACCTAGGCAGGTTAATGATAGAACTATTTTTTATTCCTTACATCCATTTTTTTTTTTTACAACAACTGTGGGTAGATTGCCCAAATACATTGCCACAGTCCACAAGATACCCCTCCCCGAGGCCGGTAGTCCCACTGACCCCGTACCAGGCGATAATCACTGTCTCCCAACTTTTGGTTGGCCCACAGATTTTGTATCTTCCACCAGTATAGTCTGTAGTCACAGTCCACACTCCCCTGGACAGTAGGTAACACAACTGAAGTCCATGTTTCCAGTAACAACAGTCCATAAGAAAGTTCCTGAAATCCAGACGACAGATCCCTCAAAAGTAGCACATGTCCAGCCAAACCAGCAACCAATCTCCAAACTCCATAGACCATCCATCCATGTGCTCCATGATCTCATCCTTGATTATCTCCCTTTGACATCAGTGTCCCCAACTCACTGACCAAGAAAGTGGCTTTTTCCTCCCTTCCCTTTAAACATTTTCTTTTAGCTCAAAGAATGAAGAATATTCCAGAAGACCATCACCTGGGATTGTGTGCCAGACCCCCTGCGGTGACAGCTTCCTTGGATCTACTATCCCCATGCACACAATAGGCCCAGTGGCTGGGAGAACAATGGCTTGAAGACCCTGAGATACTAATGAGATTAATAGAATAAATGCTTTACATTTACCAACAAGCATTTCTTCCTCTGCTTACTGTCACTGAAGGGAATCATTGATTCCTAAGGCTGAACAGACGAGCAAGCAAATCTCTAATAAAACACAACAAGCAAATTTCTAATAAAACACAATAATATCAAGGTAACCATGTTGGAAAAAAGTCTGCATCCCTTAGAGCAGTGGACTCCACTCTACTTGCATTAATCCAAGTAAGTGACCAGCTCCTCGCAGTGGGCAACCTAGTTAGAACCTCTACAGTGGGGAAGAACCTACAGACAGAACCCCTACAGAGGGAACCTACAGACAGAACCCCTACAGTGGGGTTACCTACAGCCAGAACAAGAACCCTACACTGGGTAAACTACAGCCGGTACTCCTAATGGGGAACCTACGGCCAGAACCCCTTTTTGGGCAACCTACAGCCAAACTTCTACACTGGGGAACAAACAGGCAGAATCCTACACTGGAGAAATATCAGCCAGAACCCCTACAGTGGGAAATCTATAGCCAGCACCCTGCATTGGAGAAACTTCAGCCGAAACCTCTACAGTGGGGAAACTACAGACAGAACACCTACAGTGGGGAACCTACAGCCAGAAACCTACACTGGGGAAACTACAACCAGGACCCCACCCTGGGAAACCTTCAGCCAGAACTTGTACAGTGGGGAAACTACAGCCAGAATCCTGCAGTGGGGAACCTACAGCCAGAACAAAAACCCTACACTGGGGAACACACAGCCAGAAGCCATACAGTGGGGTAACTGTAGCCAGAACTACTACATTGTGGAACCATTAACCAGAATCCTACAGTGGGGAATCTACAGCCAGAACTCCTACAGTGGGGAACCTACAGCCAGAACAAGAGCCGTACACTGGGAAAATTACAGCCAGAACCCCTCCAGTAAGGAACATATAGACAGAATCCCTACAGTGGGGAACCTACAGCCAGAACAAAAATCCTACACTGGGGAACACACAGCCAGAAGCCATACAGTGAGGAAACTGTAGCCAGAACTCCTACATTGTGGAACCATTAACCAGAATCCTACAGTGGGGAATCTACAGCCAGAACTCCTACAGTGGGGAACCTTCAGCCAGAACAAGAGCCGTACACTGGGAAAATTACAGCCAGAACCCCTCCAGTAAGGAACATATAGACAGAATCCCTACAGTGGGGAACCTACAGCCAGAACAAAAACCCTACACTGGGGAACACACAGCCAGAAGCCATACAGTGGGGAAACTGTAGCCAGAACTCCTACATTGTGGAACCATTAACTAGAATCCTACAGTGGGGAATCTACAGCCAGAACTCCTACAGTGGGGAACCTTCAGCCAGAACAAGAGCCGTACACTGGGAAAATTACAGCCAGAACCCCTCCAGTAAGGAACATATAGACAGAATCCCTACAGTGGGGAACCTACAGCCAGAACAAAAACCCTACACTGGGGAACACACAGCCAGAAGCCATACAGTGGGGAAACTGTAGCCAGAACTCCTACATTGTGGAACCATTAACTAGAATCCTACAGTGGGGAATCTACAGTCAGAACTCCTACAGGGGGAACCTTCAGCCAGAACAAGAGCCGTACACTGGGAAAATTACAGCCAGAACCCCTCCAGTAAGGAACATATAGACAGAATCCCTACAGTGGGGAACCTACAGCCAGAACAAAAATCCTACACTGGGGAACACACAGCCAGAAGCCATACAGTGAGGAAACTGTAGCCAGAACTCCTACATTGTGGAACCATTAACTAGAATCCTACAGTGGGGAATCTACAGTCAGAACTCCTACAGGGGGAACCTTCAGCCAGAACAAGAGCCGTACACTGGGAAAATTACAGCCAGAAGCCCTCCAGTAAGGAACATATAGACAGAATCCCTACAGTGGGGAACCTACAGCCAGAACAAAAATCCTACACTGGGGAACACACAGCCAGAAGCCATACAGTGGGGAAACTGTAGCAAGAACTCCTACATTGTGGAACCATTAACCAGAATCCTACAGTGGGGAATCTACAGCCAGAACTCCTACAGTGGGGAACCTACAGCCAGAACAAGAGCCGTACACTGGGAAAATTACAGCCAGAACCCCTCCAGTAAGGAACATATAGACAGAATCCCTACAGTGGGGAACCTACAGCAAGAACGCCTACAGTGATGAACCTAAAACCAAAACCATAACCATACACAGAGGAACCTACAGCCAGAACCCCAGCAGCGGAGAAGCTACAGCCAGAACCCCACCAGTGGGGAACCTACAACCAGAACCCAACACTGGGGAAACACAACCTGGACTCTACACTGGGGAAACCTACAGCCAGGAGCTGTACAGTGGGTAAACTAAAGCCAGAACCTCAACAGTGGGGAACCTACAGCCAGAACCAGTACAGCAGAGAACCTACAGGCAGAACGCCTACTTTGGGGAACCTAGAGCCAGAACTCCTACAGTGGGAAACCTACAGCAAGAACCCTACACTAGGGAAAGTACAACGAGAATCCTACACTGGGAAACCTTCAGCCAGAACCCAGTAAGAACACTGACAGTGGGGAACCTACACCCACAACCCCTACATTGGGTGAGTTATAGCTATAACTCCTAAACTGGGTAACCTACAGCCTGACCCCTACAATTGCGAACCTACAGACAGAACACCTACATTGGGGAACCTACAGCCAGAACGCCTAAAATAGGAACGCTACCACCAGAACCCTACCGTGGGGAACCTACAGTCAGAACCCCTAACACTGGGGAATCTAGAGTCAGAAACTCTTACACTGGAGAACATACAGCCAGAATCCCTACAGTGGTTAACCTACAGCCTGACCTCTACAGTGTGAACCTATGGCCAAAACTTATACAGTGGGGGACCTGCAAATATATTCAGGTGGGAAAAGAGAAAAATTCATATCTAAAATAATGTGGCTGCATAAACCTGCACACAGCTACACTAATACTTTGTTGTAGTCCCCTGTGACTTTGTCTTCTAGGGTCAGGGTTTATCAGCGCCGCACATCTAGAATTGGCAATCTTTACCCACTCTCCTCCTAGCAGCAGCTCCACATCTGACTGACTATGTGGGCGTCTCTTCAGGTCACCACAGATTGTTGAGGTCTGGGCTCGGCTGTTCCAGAACTTTCATCTTCTTCTAATGAAGCCGTTCTTTTGGTGATTTGGAGGTTGCATAGGGTCGTGGTCGCGCTGAAAGGTGAAATTCCTACTCATCTTTAGCTCATATGTGAACTGTTCATATTTTTCCCTCCACCTTGCCAAGCCCTGGTAGTTCCAGTTGCTAAAAAAGCTATTCCCAAAGCACAATACTGCCTTAACCATGCCTCACTGTGGAGATGGTGATCTTTTGGTGAAAAGTTCAATCTTGATCTCAATAGACCACAATGTTTTCCCACATGATTGTTTCAGGCTTAATGAAGGTTTTGGCAAAACATCGCTAGGCCTGGATGTTTTTTATTGTAAGATAAGGCTTCCATTTTCCTATCCAGTCCCAAAAATCAGGCATTTGAATAATACAGCAGATTGTTGTCACAACGCAGGGCACAATCAGGAGTGTCGAGAAATTGCTGCAGCAACAATAATGCTGCTGTCGACCTCTTGGCAGCCTCCTGGACCAATTTTCTCATCAATTTTGGAGGGACGCCCAGTTCTTGGTAATGTCACTGTTGTGCCGAATTTCAGCCCCTTCTTGGTGACGTCTTCACAGTGTCAACGGCAGATCTAATACCTGGTAAATGCTTTTGTACCTTGTCCTCACTGACAACTTTCCACAATGAGATCCTTTGCTATGTGGTGAGCTGTTCACGGACCAGAATATGTCAGGAATATCTTGCTTAACCCCTTAGTGACCAATCCAATTTTGACCTTAATGACCAAGCCAATTTTTTCAATTCTGACCACTGTCACTTTATGAGGTTATAGCTCTGGAACGCTTCAACAGAATCCACTGATTCTGAGAATGTCTTTTCGTAACATATTGTACTTCATGTTAGTAGTAAAATTTCTTCGATATGACTTGTGTTTATTTATGAAAAAAAAAATTTGGAAAAAATGTTGCAGTTTTCAAACTTTTAACTTTTGTACCCTTAAATCTGAGCTGTCACACTAAATAGGTAACAAATAACATTTCCCACATGTCTTCTTTACATCAGCACAATTTTGGAAACAATTTTTTTTTGTTAATAAGTTTTAAGGGTTAAAAGTTGACCAGAGATTTCTTATTTTTCCAACAAAATTTACAAAACCATTTTTTTTTTAGGGACCACATCACATTTGAAGTCACTTTGAGGGGTCAATATGACAGAAAATACCCAAAAGAGACTCCATTCTAAAAACTCCACCCCTCAAGGTGCGCAAAATCAAATTCAAGAAGTTTATTAACCCTTGAGGTGCTTCATGAGAACTAAGGCAATGTGGAAGGAAAAAATTAACATTTAACTTTTTCTCCCAAAAATTACTTTAGACCCAAACTTTTTTATGTTCACAAGGGAATCAGGAGAAAACAGACCACAAAATTTATTACGCCGATACCCCGTATGTGGGGAAAAGCCACTGTTTGGGTGCATAGCAGGGCTCAGAAATGCGGGAGCTCCATTTAGACTTTTTGAACGCAAAACTGGCTGGAATCGATGGCAGGCGTCGTGTCGTGTTTGGAAACCCCCCCAATTTTAACCCCAATCCCAACACATCCCTAGCCCCAACACCACAACCCTAGCCACAACACCACAACCCTAGCCACAACACCACAACCCTAGCTCTAACCCTAGCTCTAACTCTAACCCTAGCCCCAATATTTTATTATTTTTACCTGACTAAGGGGGTGAGAAAGGGGGGTTTGGTTTACAATTTGTTTTATTTTCATCACTGTGATAGGGTCTATTACAGTGATCAAAATGAACTAATAGGAAAAATCTCCTATTGTTGCTGGGTATCGTTCGTCAGATCTCGGCACTGCGCATGCGCCTGCCATTTTCTTCCAGGAAGATGAGGGCTGGGGACTGAGCAGGAGGGTCCGGGGATGACAGAGTTACCGGGAGGACTCGAAGAACCCCATTTCTCTCTCCTCTTCTATGCTAGATCATATTAGAGGAGAGAGAAATGAATTGAAAATCTGACTTTTTTTGCGATCGCCGTTATTCGGTGATTAATGGCGATCACGTGACGGAGGACGGTAAAAAACGACTCGAATCATGTTCTCCGTGGCCTCGGCTACCCCCGGTTTTTAATGGGTTGATAAGAATCTCTGTAAATGATGGCAGCCAAGCACTGGCTACTATCTAATATGAGGGGAAAAATGATTGGCTGATTCTGAACAAAAGCACATGTCCAATTATATGAAGGTGCTCACACTTATGCAACAGCATTATTTTAGTTTTGTGGTTTTTATTTTCACCTCAAAATTATTTAAGTTTGAATCTCAATGGATTTGTATGCATTATGGATGATAATAAAGGGTTAACTTCCAGCTAGAGCAGCTACAGTGGGAAACCGTCAAACAGAATACCCGAAGAATCTATTGCCAGAACCTCCGCAAATGGGAATAGTCAGGCTAGTTTCACACTAGCGTTTATTCCACGCAGCGCACGGCGCCGCTAAGCCCCGCCCCCTGCCAGCTCCCTGCCCTCCCCATCCGGTCATCGACGCCTACTATCACACATGGACACTTGCGATCTGCGCACCCCATGCTAAAGATAGGGTGCGCAGACCGCAAGCGTCCATGTGCGATAGCAGGCGACGATGACCGGATGGGGCGGGCAGGGAGCCAGCAGGGGGCGGGCTTAGCGGCACCATGCGCTGCGTGGAATAAACGCTAGTGTGAAACTAGCCTAAGGCAAAAACTCTATATTGAGGAACCTACAGCAACCATAAGTTGGAAACCTAAATCCAGCACCCTTACTGTAAGAACCTATGGCTAGAACCTATATATTTGGGAAACTACAGCTGGAACCCCGCAATTGGGAACATACAGCTATAAACCCTACAATGGGGAACCAACAGCTAGAGCTACAACAGTAGTGAACCTACAACCAAAATCCTCACAGTAGATAATCTACAACTGGAATTCCTACAGCTAGAACCCCCGAAGTTGGAAATCTAGAGCCTGAACCCAAGGGTTATTGTTAATCTACAGCCATAAACCCAACAATGTAGAACCCACAGCTAGAACTGCTGCAGTTCGGAATCTACGGGCGGAACCCCTGAAGTTGGGAAATTACAGCCAGAACCCTCATAATTGGGAACTTATAGCAATCTGTTCTTAAATGGAGGCAGCCTACAGCTAGAACATATATGTCATGATACCAGTGCTGGGTGACCGGCACTGCTGGGGTTAATGTTCTGACCTCAGTGCAGACTCTCACCTGCACACATGGGACCTATTATGGTGGCCTCTCCCTGGTTCTGGGAGAGGCTTCTTATAGCCTCAGGACGCTCCCACCCCCGTCAGTTATACTTTCGCCCTTGGCATTGTGTGGTGACCCCTGAGTGTGTTAGTGCTGTGTTCTGGTTGCTTGATTCTCTGTGTATGACTCTGTCTGTTCTCTGGATATCGCTTTGGATTCTGCTTGGTACCTTCTACGTCTGTTTGGTTTTGATCTCTGCTTGGCCCTGACTATCCGCTCTGTCTCATCCCTGGTACTTTACTGATATCTTGTGTATGACCTTTGGCTTTGTCTGACCTCCCATCTGTTTATCTGTTTATCCCTCCTGTACCTCGCTTGCCTGTACTGTGCATGACCCCCGCTTTGCCCGACTTTGAGTTTTCTACCTTCTATGAAAGCAGGATGCTAAGCCCCGCCCACTTGCAGTCACATGACCGTTCACATCATCGTAGGTCCTGTGCCGGCTTGCTAAACTTCTACATTCAGGTCCTGTGCATCTTTATTTTCCAGCTGTTCTTGTTCCCAGGGGTCCCTACGGTGCGGGTGAGTCCCTGCTTAGTGAAGGCTGTACGCCGGCGCTGTCAGGACCCTGACAATATATAGTTGGGAACCTACATCCAAAACCCCTGCAATCAGGAACCTAAAGCCAAAATCTCCGCAGTTGGGAATGTAAAGTTGGAACCACTATGGTTGAGAAACATCAGCCGCAACCTATGAAGTTGGAAAACTATAGCTGAAACCACCGAAATTGGGAACCTGCAGCCATAAACCCTACAATAAGGATTTTATAGCTAGAACCAATACAGTTGGGAACCAACAGCCAAAACCGCTGCAGTTGGAAACCTGCAGTAGGGAACCTACAGTCGAGACCATAGCAACCCAGCAAGGAGGATTATGTGATCATTTGATGAATTACCTTTCCAAATATGCTCAGTCTGCTTGGATCAATATAAGGTTCTCTTAGTAACCACCTGACAAAGGGAAAATAAAACATAAAGATAGCAGTCAAGAGGAAAAACAAAATCTTAAAAAGAAAATGACAAAAATAACAAAGTACACTGACCTATAGGAACAGGGAAGAACAATTACAGTGAAATACTGACCTATGGGAAGATGATGGACCCATTACAAAGTGGCCCTGACCTACAGGAAGAGTGAGGAGCCATTACAGTGTGATTGTGACCTAAGGAAGAGGGAGGAGCCATTACAGTGTAACCCTGACCTAAGGAACAGGGAGGAGCCATTACAGTGTAACCCTGATCTAAGGAAGAGGGAGGAGCCATTACAGTGTGATTGTGATCTAAGGAAGAGGGAGGAGCCATTACAATGTAACCCTGACCTGAGAGAGGGAGGAGCCATTACAGTGTAACCCTGACCTAAGGAAGAGGGAGGAGCCATTACAGTGTAACCCTGACCTAAGGAACAGGGAGGAGCCATTACAGTGTAACCCTGATCTAAGGAAGAGGGAGGAGCCATTACAGTGTGATTGTGATCTAAGGAAGAGGGAGGAGCCATTACAGTGTAACCCTGACCTGAGAGAGGGAGGAGCCATTACAGTGTAACACTGACCTAAGGAAGAGGGAGGAGCCATTACAGTGTAACCCTGACCTAAGGAAGAGGGAGGAGCCATTGCAGTGTGAACCTGATCTAAGGAAGAGAGGAATCATTACAGTGTGACCCTGACCTAAGGAAGAGGGAGGTGCTATTACAGTGTGATTGTGACCTAAGGAAGAGGGAGGAGCCATTACAGTGTAACCCTGACCTAAGAGAGAGGGAGGAGCCATTACAGTGTAACCCTGACCTAAGGAAGAGGGAGGAGCCATTACAGTGTAACCCTGACCTAAGGAAGAGGGAGGAGCCATTACAGCGTAACCCTGACCTAAGGAAGAGGGAGGAGCCATTACAGTGTGAACCTGATCTAAGGAAGAGGGAGGAGCCATTACAGTGTAACCCTGACCTAAGGAAAAGGGAGGAGCCATTACAGTGTAACCCTGACCTAAGGAAAAGGGAGGAGCCATTACAGTGTAACCCTGACCTAAGGAAGAGGGAGAAGCCATTATAGTGTGATCCTGACTTAAGTAAGAGGGAGGAGCCATTACAGTGTAACCCTGACCTAAGTAAGAGGGCGGAGCCATTACTGTGTGACCTTGAGCTAAGGAAGAGGGAGGATCCATTACAGTGTGAACCTGAGCTAAGTAAGAGGGAGGAGCCATTACAGTGTGATCCTGACCTAAGGAAGAGGGAGGAGCCATTACAGTGTGATCCTGACCTAAGGAGGAGGGAGGAACCATTACAGTGTGATCCTGAACTAAGGAAGAGGGAGGAGCCATTACAGTGTGATCCTCACCTACAGGAAGAGTGAGGACCAATGACAATGTGACCCAGACCTACGGGAAGAGGGAGGACAAATTACAGTGTGACTCTTACCTGTGAGCCATCACAGACCCTGAGTTACAAGATGAAGGAGGAGCCATTAAAGTGTGACCCTGACTTATGGGAATAGAAGGCCCTACTACAGTGTGGTCTTGACCTACGGGAAGAGGGAGGAATCATTACAGTGTGATCCTGACCTATGGGAAGAGGGAGGAACCATTACAGGGTGACCCTGACCTACAGGAAGAGCCATTACAGTGTGACCCTGACCTCAGAAAGAGGGAAGAGCCATTACAGTGAGACCATAACCTACAGTAAGATGAAGGACCCATTTTAGTGTGATCCCGTAGGTACGGGAAAAGAGAGGACCTATTACAGCGTTCCATTGTCCAAAGCTTCCCGTGGCTCATTATTCGCTTTCCCCTGACGAACCCCTTTTGGACCTAGAAAAGGGGGAAAGGCGTTGGGATGGGGTACCAGCCCCCTAAGATAAGTGTAACCTCACTATGGGCTTGGCTGACCGATACACCTATGTTTTTCTTATATTGTTGTGGCCATTATCTGCTTACACAGGTCTGGGCATTTCCCTTCCATACCTAACGTGTCTTTGTGATATTTTGGGCACGTTTACATGTTTTTCATGTGCTATCTACCTTATATACGATCATGTCATTGGACCCTTCTGATGCATATATAGGATGGGCTATTTAGCCCTTTGGTAATGAGTGTAAACCTGTTTTGTTGGGCATGGCCTTTGACATATTGTGCTCTATGATCAATTGTGCTGCTGACTACACAATGCATGTTTGATACAGGACAAGATTTGTCCATTAAAAAGCTCTGTTTCTATTGGAAGCCCTCTGTATTCTAATAGAAGGGCATTTCTCTCTGATCCGTGTTATAGAAGATCTTTTTTTCACACTTGATATGCAGAGCATTTACACATGCTTACCTCTTCTTGACGTGGAGCCATAGCCATATTTGGCTCAATACAGGATATAGAAGAAGCACAAACGGACCAGTTACAATATTTGCACCAATAGCACCTTATATTTGATAGGTGTTTGGTGGTGGCTTTTTGATAAGGAGTCCTGTAGAGGGTCAATAAGGGTCAGTAGACGTGGAGCGGGAGCGCCATATCGCGTCCCAGGGTGCCAACCTCCGCTGTAAGGAAGGGATATCTATACAGGGCAAGGCACTTTCTATCCTCTCTAGTTTATTCCTTTGTGCTTGTTACTTATTTGGCGCTCAAACAATAAGCTATAATCTTTTTTTGCACTGTGACGTTACTGACAGCACTAGGATCAGACCCTCTACTCCTTTTTACATATACACATAGAGACTATTTTTTTGTTTTTTTGATACTTTTAATATTCATTAATAGAGGTTATTTTTTAAGGGTTCTGTAGTGAAATATGTATATGTATGACCAGCAGTAATTAACATCTGTCCTTACACCGCAGCTCTCTACACAGGTCATGACCTCATGCTATCCTGAGAAGGCAGTCTCCTGTCTCCAATCTCACCAGGGGGCTTTACTGAGAACCACAAAGGGGAAACATCTCACACCCTCCAGCTCTTTGAAGAAGAGATGCCAATTTGAGAATGGCAGTATCTATCTATGAGAAAGGTTACACAAAGAGTTTCAGAGAAAAAATAATGTATTCATTGGTAAAATAGCCATGGTCCAGTCACAGACCAGCAATTAGAATATTAACATGAGAGGCTGGTCTAGAAATTGGATTCCCAAGTCACCTCTATAAATTAGGCCTATTCCCAAAGAAAAGGGTTCACAGTGAGGGGCAGCCTAGCTGTTGTGCTCCATTCCATATTCCCCCCCTCCCTCGGGGACAGAGAATCAGGATGCAAAGTTCGATATTTCTGTAAGTTTTCTCCCTTTTATTTTATCGCTGTTTTGCATATTTGTATGTCATTTTTTATTTCCATTTTTATATCCTTTTATTGTAAGCACTGTACCTTTAATATTAAAGCTTAAAACTTTAATAAGTCTGAACCTTGTTGCTCTAAAGATTCCCCAGCCTTAGAGTGTGCGCTCCTGGTGATTGGCACATAGCAGTAGTAGTAGCATTTCCGGGACTCATCGCCCGTGTATTCGGTGAGTGGTGGCAGCGTGTGTGAGCGGGGTGCGTGGTCTGTGTCGGGGTGTGATTTATACTCCCACTGCAGCATAGGACAGAGGGTGAATGCTGGACTGAGTGAGAGGAGACAGATTAACCCTTTCAACCTCAAGTCACGTGCTGAGAGGCGGGTAATTCGTGACAGGTTCTTTTTTACTTCTATGGTTTTTGACTCTTACCTGTGAGCCATCACAGTGTGACCCCGAGTTACAAGATGAAGGAGGAGCCATTAAAGTGTGACCCTGACTTATGGGAATAGAAGGCCCCACTACAGTGTGGTCCTGGCCTATTGGAAGAGGGAGGAATCATTACAGTGAGATCCTGACATATGGGAAGAGCGTGGATCCTTTATAGTGTGACCTTGACCGACAGGAAGAGCCATTATAGTGTGATGCTGACCTCAGAAAGAGGGAAGAGCCATTACAGTGAGACCGTAACCTACGGTAAGATGAAGGACCCATTTTAGTGTGATCCTGACTAACAGGAAAAGGGAGGACCTATTACACTGGGATCCTGACCTACAGGAAGTGCCATTATAGTGTGACCTTGACCTAAGAAAGACGGAGGAGCCATTACGGTGTGACCCTGACCTAAGCAAGAGGCAGAAGCCATTACAATGTGACCCTGACCTACGGGAAGAGAGAGGATCCATTACACTTTGACCCCAACATATGGGAAGTGTATGGACCCATTATAGTATGACCCTGAACAACAGGAAGAGGGGGGAGCCATTACATTTTCACCAAGACCTAAGGAAAGATGGAAGATCTATTACAATGTCACCTTCACCTAACGGAAAAGGGAGGACACATTACAGTGTGACCCTGACCTACAGGAAAAGGGAGGAGTCATTACAGTGAGACACTGACCTATGGGAAGAGGGAAGAGCCACTACAGTGAGACCAAGACCTATGGGAAGAGGGAGGAGCTATTACATTGTGACACTCTACCTAAGGACCCAAGGAAGAGGGAGGAGCCATTACAATGTCACCCTCACTTAAGCGAAGAGGGAAGAACAATTACAATGTGATAATGACCTACATGGAGAGGGATGACCAACTACAGTGTGACCCAGACCTACGGAAAGCAGGAAAAGCCATAACAGTGTGACCCTCTGACTTACAGGATGAGGCAGAACCCCATTACAGTGCAACCAAAACCTAAGAAAAAGGAAGAAGCCATTACAGTGTGACTCTGACCTACCGGAAGAGGAAGGACCCATTACTGTCTAATCGTGACCTATTGGAGAAGTGGTCCTATGGGAAGAGGAAAGCCATTACAGTGTAACCCTGACCTATGGGAAGAAGGAGGAGCCAATACAGTGTGAACCTGACCTACAGGAAAAGGGAGGAGCCATTACAGTGTGACTCCGACCTACGAGAAGAGCCATTATAATGTGACCCTGGTCTTAAGAAAATGAAGAACCCATTACAGTGTGATTCTGACTTACAGGAAGAGGGAGGAGTCATTACAGTGTGACACTGTCCTATGGGAAGAAGGAAGAGCCTTTACAGTGAGATAATGACCTACAGGAAGAAGGCACATTACAGTGTGAACCTCGACCTATGGGAAGAGTATAAAGCAATTACAGTGTGACCCTGACCAAAGGAAGAGGGAGGAATGATTACAGTGGGACCCTAATCTACCGGAAGAAGGAAGAGCCATTACAATGTGACCCCCCAACCTACTGTAAGATGGAGGACACATTTCAGTGTGATCTCGGCCTATGGGAAGAAGGTGGAGTCATCGGTGTGACCCTGAATCAAGGAAGAGGGCGAAGCCATTACAGTGCGACCCTGACCTATGGGAAGAGTGATGAGTCATTACAGTGTGACCCTGACCAAAGGAAGATGGAGGAATGATTACAGTGGGACCCTAATCTACCGGAAGAAGGAAGAGCCATTACAATGTGACCCCCCAACCTACTGTAAGATGGAGGACACATTTCAGTGTGATCTCGGCCTATGGGAAGAAGGTGGAGTCATCGGTGTGACCCTGAATCAAGGAAGAGGGCGGAGCCATTACAGTGCGACCCTGACCTATGGGAAGAGTGATGAGTCATTACAGTGTGACCCAGACATACTAGAAGAGTGAGGACCCAATACAGTATGATCTTAACTTATGGGAATGTAAGAAGAAGGACCGGGGGTACCTCTCTTGCGACCGGTCCGGAACTGTCAGGACTGTCACTTTTGTTGTCCAGGGGAAAGCTTAGAAACCCAGACAGACCTTTGCACTCGACAGCAGGGGGCGTGGCTGAGCTAAAAAAAGGCCAAAGCGCGCAAAAAAGCGGGAAGACTTGGCGGGAACACGCAGCACGGGAAGTTTAGTGGTCTGTCCACAGAGCCCGCGCTATAGAGTCCCTGTGACCACAGAGACTGTGACCAGATACGTGCCGTGTGCCCGTTGGCTCCCACAACTGAAGTTGCCAAACGCTCCGGGCCAGTAAGTACCGTGCGCGTGCCGCTTAAGAAAGACTGGGTGACTCATCGTGAACTGTGCCCTTTCTCACCCGCGTACGTCTGTCGAGCTATGTTAAGCTCTGGCAGTGTTGGAGACTGCACTTCATTACGCACAACGAGTCCTGGACCCAGGCCCCGTACAAGATGTCAAGGACTTACCATCACCGCTGGGAACAGGATAATTAACGCCTCCAGGACGACACTGGACTCATCACGTGCTAACTGCGTTGGCGCCACCGTTTGAACTTAGGACTTTAAAGTCAGGAAGTTGTCAGACTAATAAGTTAACCCTTAATGAACAGTTGCTTTACTTTTTACAATTGTTACCTCACCCTGCACACCCTCTGTGTTAATATCATCTGCTATACCCCTGTTTATCCCTTCTCCCGGCGTGGAGTATCCCCCTGTTCAAGTAAGATTAACGTTAAGCCTTGCTCTGCCTCCTGTCCGTTACTGCATCCGGCAACAAGGAGAGCTTACTCATCTCCTTTCCAAATCACACCTCACCACATGTGCAGTTGACCTCATCCCTTCCCACCTGCTCCCCAACCTCACTAACATGCTCATTCCAGTCCTAACCCATCTCTTCAACCCATCGCTATCTTCTGGTACCTTCCCCTCTGCCTTCAAACATGCCACCATCACACCCATCCTCAAAAAAACAAACCTTGACCCAACTGCTATGCCCAGCTATCACCCCATATCACTGCTCCCATTTGCTTCCAAACTCCTTGAGCAGCCTGTACATGCTCAACTTTCCTCCCACCTCTCATCTAACTCTCTCCTTGATAACCTCCAATCTGGCTTCCTCCCCCCACCACTCCACCAAAACTGTCCTGACCAAAATTACTAATGACTTACTCACAGCCAAAGCTAACAGACAGTTCTCCATCCTCCTTTTCGACCTGTCCTCTGCCTTCGACACAGTCAACCACTGTCTACTGCTCCAGATTCTTTCTTCCCTTGGCAGCAAAGACCTTGCCCTGTCCTGGATCTCCTCTTATCTTTCCGACCGCTCATTTAGCGTTTCCCACTCCCACACTACCTCCTCATCCCGCCTTCTCTCAGTTGGAGTTCACTAAGGCTCTGTCCTAGGGCCCCTACTTTTTTCCATCTATACCCTTGGCTTAGGACAACTCAAAGTCCCATGACTTCCAGTACCACCTGTATGTGGATGACACTCAAATCTACCTCTCTGGCCCAGATGTCACCTCTCTGCTGTCCAGAATCTCAGAGTGTCTATCAGCCATATCCTCTTCCTTCACCTCTCACTTCCTATAACTCAATGTAGACAAAACCTAACTCATCATCTTTTCTCCATCTCACGTATCTTTCCTACCCGATATATCTATTATGGTAAACAGCATCACGCTCTCTCAGCACCTGAAATCCGCTGCCTCGGAGTAACTCACGACTCTGCCCTGTCCTTCAAACCACACGTCCAAACTATTGCCACCTCCTGTCGCCTCCAACTCAAAAATATTTCCAGAATCCGTCCCTTCCTCAGCCATCAATCTACTAAAACTCTTGTGCATGCCCTCATTATCTCCCGCCTTGACAACTGCAACACCCTCCTCCTTTGTTGCCTCCCCGCCAACTCTCTTGCACCACTCCAGTCTGTCCTCAACTCTGCTGCCCGACTAATCCACCTCTCTCCTCGCTACTCCCGTTTCTCCCCTCTGCAAATCTCTCCGCTGGCTCCCAATTCCCCAACGAATCCAGTTCAAACTAACACTGACCTACAAAGCCATCCACAACCTGTCCCCTCCCTATATCTCTGAACTAATCTCCCAATATCTTCCCTCACGTAATCTTCGATCCTCCCAAGACTTCCTTTTCTCCTCTACACTTATTCGTTCCTCACACAACCTCCTCCAAGATTTCTCCCGAATATCCCCCATCCTCTGGAATTCCATGCCTCAACACGTCCGATTATCCACCACCTTTGGATCCTTCAGACGGAACCTGAAAACTCATCTCTTCAGGAAAGCTTACAGCCTCTGTGGGGTTTTTGCCTTCCCCAGGATCAACAATGCAGAACAGCTGCACTAAAAATAGGCTGAACTAGATGGACATAAGGTCTTCCTTCAGCCTCCAAAACTATGTTACTATGTTATCCCGTAGAATGTAAGTCCGCAAGGACAGGGTCCTCTCCCCTCTGTACCAGTCTGTCATCATAAATCTGTTTACTGTAAATGATATATATAACTTTGTATATAACCCCTTCTCATGTACAGCACCATGGAATTAATGGCGCTATATAATTAAATAATAATAATAGCAACCTGATCATAGGAAGAGGGAGGAGCCATTACAGTGTGATCCTGACCTATGGGAAGAAGGAGAAGCCATGACATTGTGACACTGACCTAAGGAAAAATGGAGGACCTATTACAATGTCATCCTCACCTATGGGAAGAGGGAGAACCCATTACAGTGTGATCCAGATCTACAGGAAGAGGGAGGACAAATTACAGTGTGACTCTTACCTGTGAGCCATTACAGTGTCACTCTGAGTTACAAGATGAAGGAGGACCCATTACAGTGTGACCCTGACATATGGGAAGATGGAGGAGCCATTACATTGTGACCTTGACCTATGGGAAGAGGGAGGAACCATTACAGTGTGACCCTGACCTACAGGAAAAGGGAGGACCGATTACAATTTGATACTGACCTACAGAAGGAGGGAGGGGTCACTGAAGTGTGATACTGACCTACAGGAAGAGGGGCGAGCCATTATAGTGTGACCATGACCTACAGGAAGAATGAGGACCCATTGCAGTTGGACCCTGACAAGATGAGGGAGGACCCGTTACATTGTGACATGATCTATGGGAAGACAGAGGATCCATTGCAGTGTGACCATGACCTGCGAGAAGAGGGAGGAGTCACTACAGTGTGACCCTGACCTACAGGAAGGGGAAAGAGCCATTAAAGTGTGGCCAAGTCTTATGGGAAGAGGGATAACCCATTACAGTGTGACCATGACCTACTGGAAGAGGGGGGAGCCATTACTTTGTGACCATGGCCTACTGGACGAGGGGGGAGCCATTACTGTGTGACCATGGCCTACTGGAAGAGGGGGGAGCCATTACTGTGTGACCATGGCCTACTGGAAGAGGGGGAGCCATTACTGTGTGACCATGGCCTACTGGAAGAGGGGGGAGCCATTACTGTGTGACCATGGCCTATTAGAAGAGGGGGGAGCCATTACTGTGTGACCATGGCCTATTAGAAGAGGGGGGAGCCATTACTGTGTGACCATAGCCTACTGGAAGAGGGGGGAGCCATTACTGTGTGACCATGGCCTACTGGAAGAGGGGGGAGCCATTACTGTGTGACCATGGCCTACAGGAAGAGGGAGGAGTCATTACAGTGTGACCATGGCCTACTGGAAGAGGGGGGAGCCATTACTGTGTGACCATGGCCTACAGGAAGAGGGAAGAGTCATTAAAGTGTGACCATGGCCTACAGGAAGAGGGGGGAGCCATTACTGTGTGACCATGGCCTACAGGAAGAGGGGGGAGCCATTACTGTGTGACCATGGCCTATTAGAAGAGGGGGGAGCCATTACTGTGTGACCATGGCCTATTAGAAGAGGGGGGAGCCATTACTGTGTGACCATGGCCTACTGGAAGAGGGGGGAGCCATTACTGTGTGACCATGGCCTACTGGAAGAGGGGGGAGCCATTACTGTGTGACCATGGCCTATTAGAAGAGGGGGGAGCCATTACTGTGTGACCATGGCCTATTAGAAGAGGGGGGAGCCATTACTGTGTGACCATGGCCTACTGGAAGAGGGGGGAGCCATTACTGTGTGACCATGGCCTACTGGAAGAGGGGGAGCCATTACTGTGTGACCATGGCCTACTGGAAGAGGGGGGAGCCATTACTGTGTGACCATGGCCTATTAGAAGAGGGGGGAGCCATTACTGTGTGACCATGGCCTATTAGAAGAGGGGGGAGCCATTACTGTGTGACCATAGCCTACTGGAAGAGGGGGGAGCCATTACTGTGTGACCATGGCCTACTGGAAGAGGGGGGAGCCATTACTGTGTGACCATGGCCTACAGGAAGAGGGAGGAGTCATTACAGTGTGACCATGGCCTACTGGAAGAGGGGGGAGCCATTACTGTGTGACCATGGCCTACAGGAAGAGGGAAGAGTCATTAAAGTGTGACCATGGCCTACAGGAAGAGGGGGGAGCCATTACTGTGTGACCATGGCCTACAGGAAGAGGGGGGAGCCATTACTGTGTGACCATGGCCTATTAGAAGAGGGGGGAGCCATTACTGTGTGACCATGGCCTATTAGAAGAGGGGGGAGCCATTACTGTGTGACCATGGCCTACTGGAAGAGGGGGGAGCCATTACTGTGTGACCATGGCCTACTGGAAGAGGGGGGAGCCATTACTGTGTGACCATGGCCTATTAGAAGAGGGGGGAGCCATTACTGTGTGACCATGGCCTATTAGAAGAGGGGGGAGCCATTACTGTGTGACCATGGCCTACTGGAAGAGGGGGGAGCCATTACTGTGTGACCATGGCCTACTGGAAGAGGGGGGAGCCATTACTGTGTGACCATGGCCTACAGGAAGAGGGAGGAGTCATTACAGTGTGACCATGGCCTACTGGAAGAGGGGGGAGCCATTACTGTGTGACCATGGCCTACAGGAAGAGGGAAGAGTCATTAAAGTGTGACCATGGCCTACAGGAAGAGGGGGGAGCCATTACTGTGTGACCATGGCCTACAGGAAGAGGGGGGAGCCATTACTGTGTGACCATGGCCTACTGGAAGAGGGGGGAGCCATTACAGTGTGACCATGGCCTACTGGAAGAGGGAAGAGTCATTAAAGTGTGACCATGGCCTACAGGAAGAGGGGGGAGCCATTACTGTGTGACCATGGCCTACAGGAAGAGGGAGGAGTCATTACAGTGTGACCATGGCCTACTGGAAGAGGGGGGAGCCATTACAGTGTGACCCTGACCTACAGGAAGAGGGGAACGCCAATACATTGTGGCTGTGACCTAGGATACACGGAGTGTAGGGGAACTGCCATTGAGATGGCTGAAGGAAGAAACGATAATATTTTATATATATTAATGGACCGGGATGTGGTACAGTCTTGATACAGAATACTGGGGACGATTGATGGGTTACAATGCTTTGATCATTAATTTTTAATGTCAAAGAACTACAGCCCTCAGTGGACACATCCTGGTTTCTTCATACATTTGTGATGAAGCATTATCTATCTGTACAGAGCTGAATTCCGTCACAATATGTGTACACCGAAAATACAGCAAAGAAGAGGGGCTCATTCTCACTCTACAGCAGCTATTTGGTCCTTTACTTCCACAGATCCGAATCCTCGGTGAACTTGATGCAGGATTTTCAGTCCCTGAAATCCACTGCCGCGACCATCAAACCTCGCCACAATGACGTTTTCTGTGTTTATGAGAACCGAATCCCAACCAATATGGAACTTGTCCGTGACCAGCTGATTGCCCGGAGACTCATCCCTGAGAAAGCAAAACATAGAGACGACGGATCAAAAGGTGCAAGTACCCCGAGAAACAAAGACACAAAAGACCTGGAAATAAGAAGAAACGAACAAGAGACAAACGGAAAGAAAATAAAATCTACACGTGTCTCATATTAAGCTCAGTAAACAATAAATACTATGGTAATATCAGGCAAATACTACTGTAATAGCCAGCAAATAATACAGCCACTATAAATACATCTGTAATATCCCGGAAATACTACAGCCACTATAGATACTACTGGAATATCCAGGAAATAACACAGCCACTATAAATACTACTGTAATATCCAGGAAATACTACAGCCACTATAAATACTACTGTAATATCCAGGAAATACTACAGCCACTATAAATACTACTGTAATATCCAGGAAATAATACAGCCACTATAAATACTACTGTAATATACAGGAAATACTACAGCCACTATAAATACTACTGTAATATCCAGGAAATGCTACAGCCACTATAAATACTACTGTAATATCCAGGAAATACTACAGCCACTATAAATACTCCTGTAATATCCAGGAAATACTACAGCCACTATAAATACTCCTGTAATATCAATGAAATACTACAGCCACTATAAATACTACTGTAATATCCAGAAAATACTACAGCCACTATAAGTACTACTGTAATATCCAGGAAATACTACAGCCACTATAAATACTACTGTAATATCCAGGAAATACTACAGCCACTATAAATACTACTGTAATATCCAGGAAATAATACAGCCACTATAAATACTACTGTAATATCCAGGAAATGCTACAGCCACTATAAATACTACTATAATATCCAGGAAATAACACAGCCACTATAAATACTACTGTAATATCCAGGAAATACTACAGCGACTATAAATACTACTGTAATATCCAGGAAATACTACAGCCACTATAAATACTCCTGTAATATCAATGAAATACTACAGCCACTATAAATACTACTGTAATATCCAGAAAATACTACAGCCACTATAAGTACTACTGTAATATCCAGGAAATACTACAGCCACTATAAATACTACTGTAATATCCAGGAAATAATACAGCCAATATAAATACTACTGTAATATCCAGGAAATACTACAGCCACTATAAGTACTACTGTAATATCCAGGAAATACTACAGCCACTATAAATACTACTGTAATATCCAGGAAATACTACAGCCACTATAAATACTACTGTAATATCCAGGAAATACTACAGCCACTATAGAAACTACTGGAATATACAGGAAATACTACAGCCACTATAAATACTACTGTAATATCCAGAAAATAATACAGCCACTATAAATACTACTGTAATATCAAGGAAATACTACAGCCACTATAAATACTACTTTAATATCCAGGAAATACTACAGCCACTATAAATACTACTGTAATATCCTGGAAATACTACAGCCACTATAGAAACTACTGGAATATACAGGAAATACTACAGCCACTATAAATACTACTGTAATATCCAGAAAATACTACAGCCACTATAAGTACTACTGTAATATCCAGGAAATACAACAGCCACTATAAATACTCCTGTAATATCAATGAAATACTACAGCCACTATAAATACTACTGTAATATCCAGAAAATACTACAGCCACTATAAGTACTACTGTAATATCCAGGAAATACTACAGCCACTATAAATACTACTGTAATATCCAGGAAATAATACAGCCACTATATACACTACTGTAATATCCAGGAAATACTACAGCCACTATAAGTACTACTGTAATATCCAGGAAATACTACAGCCACTATAAATACTACTGTAATATCCAGGAAATAATACAGCCAATATAAATACTACTGTAATATCCAGGAAATACTACAGCCACTATAAATACTACTATAATACCCAGGAAATAATACAGCCACTATAAATACTACTGAAATATACAGGAAATAATACAGCCACTATAAATACTACTGTAATATTTAGGAAATAATACAGCCACTATAAATACTACTGTAATATTTAGGAAATAATACAGCCACTATAAATACTACTGTAATATCCAGGAAATAAAACAGCCACTATAAATACTACAGTAATATCCAGGAAATACTACAGCCACTATAAATACTACTGTAATATCCAGGAAATAATACAGCCACTATAAATACTACTGTAATATCCAGGAAATAAAACAGCCACTATAAATACTACAGTAATATCCAGGAAATAATACAGCCACTATAAATACTACTGTAATATACAGGAAATAATACAGCCACTATAAATACTACTGTAATATTTAGGAAATAATACAGCCACTATAAATACTACTGTAATATTTAGGAAATAATACAGCCACTATAAATACTACTGTAATATTTAGGAAATAATACAGCCACTATAAATACTACTGTAATATCCAGGAAATAATACAGCCACAATAGATACTACTGTAATATCCAGGAAACAATACAGCCACTATAAATACTACTGAAATATCCAGGAAATACTACAGCCACTATAAATACTACTGTAATATCCAGGAAATAATACAGCCACTATAAATACTAATGTAATATTTAGGAAATAATACAGCCACTATAAATACTACTGTAATATCCAGGAAATAATACAGCCACTATAGATACTATTGGAATATCCAGAAAATAATACAGCCACTATAAATACTACTGTAATATCCAGGAAATAATACAGCCACTATAAATACTAATGTAATATTTAGGAAATAATACAGCCACTAAAAATATTACTGTAATATCCAGGAAATAATACAGCCACTATAAATACTACTGTAATATCCAGGAAATAATACAGCCACTATAAATACTCCTGTAATATCCAGGAAATACTACAGCCACTATAAATACTCCTGTAATATCAATGAAATACTACAGCCACTATAAATACTACTGTAATATCCAGAAAATACTACAGCCACTATAAGTACTACTGTAATATCCAGGAAATACTACAGCCACTATAAATACTACTGTAATATCCAGGAAATACTACAGCCACTATAAATACTACTGTAATATCCAGGAAATAATACAGCCACTATAAATACTACTGTAATATCCAGGAAATGCTACAGCCACTATAAATACTACTATAATATCCAGGAAATAACACAGCCACTATAAATACTACTGTAATATCCAGGAAATACTACAGCGACTATAAATACTACTGTAATATCCAGGAAATACTACAGCCACTATAAATACTCCTGTAATATCAATGAAATACTACAGCCACTATAAATACTACTGTAATATCCAGAAAATACTACAGCCACTATAAGTACTACTGTAATATCCAGGAAATACTACAGCCACTATAAATACTACTGTAATATCCAGGAAATAATACAGCCAATATAAATACTACTGTAATATCCAGGAAATACTACAGCCACTATAAGTACTACTGTAATATCCAGGAAATAATACAGCCACTATAAATACTACTGTAATATCCAGGAAATAATACAGCCACTATAAATACTACTGCAAAATCCATGAAATAATACAGCCACTATAAATACTACTGTAATACCCAGGAAATACTACAGCCACTATAAATACTACTGTAATATCCAGGAAATACTACAGCCACTATAAATACTACTGTAATATCCAGGAAATACTACAGCCACTATAGAAACTACTGGAATATACAGGAAATACTACAGCCACTATAAATACTACTGTAATATCCAGAAAATAATACAGCCACTATAAATACTACTGTAATATCAAGGAAATACTACAGCCACTATAAATACTACTTTAATATCCAGGAAATACTACAGCCACTATAAATACTACTGTAATATCCTGGAAATACTACAGCCACTATAGAAACTACTGGAATATACAGGAAATACTACAGCCACTATAAATACTACTGTAATATCCAGAAAATACTACAGCCACTATAAGTACTACTGTAATATCCAGGAAATACAACAGCCACTATAAATACTCCTGTAATATCAATGAAATACTACAGCCACTATAAATACTACTGTAATATCCAGAAAATACTACAGCCACTATAAGTACTACTGTAATATCCAGGAAATACTACAGCCACTATAAATACTACTGTAATATCCAGGAAATAATACAGCCACTATATACACTACTGTAATATCCAGGAAATACTACAGCCACTATAAGTACTACTGTAATATCCAGGAAATACTACAGCCACTATAAATACTACTGTAATATCCAGGAAATAATACAGCCAATATAAATACTACTGTAATATCCAGGAAATACTACAGCCACTATAAATACTACTATAATACCCAGGAAATAATACAGCCACTATAAATACTACTGAAATATACAGGAAATAATACAGCCACTATAAATACTACTGTAATATTTAGGAAATAATACAGCCACTATAAATACTACTGTAATATTTAGGAAATAATACAGCCACTATAAATACTACTGTAATATCCAGGAAATAAAACAGCCACTATAAATACTACAGTAATATCCAGGAAATACTACAGCCACTATAAATACTACTGTAATATCCAGGAAATAATACAGCCACTATAAATACTACTGTAATATCCAGGAAATAAAACAGCCACTATAAATACTACAGTAATATCCAGGAAATAATACAGCCACTATAAATACTACTGTAATATACAGGAAATAATACAGCCACTATAAATACTACTGTAATATTTAGGAAATAATACAGCCACTATAAATACTACTGTAATATTTAGGAAATAATACAGCCACTATAAATACTACTGTAATATTTAGGAAATAATACAGCCACTATAAATACTACTGTAATATCCAGGAAATAATACAGCCACAATAGATACTACTGTAATATCCAGGAAACAATACAGCCACTATAAATACTACTGAAATATCCAGGAAATACTACAGCCACTATAAATACTACTGTAATATCCAGGAAATAATACAGCCACTATAAATACTAATGTAATATTTAGGAAATAATACAGCCACTATAAATACTACTGTAATATCCAGGAAATAATACAGCCACTATAGATACTATTGGAATATCCAGAAAATAATACAGCCACTATAAATACTACTGTAATATCCAGGAAATAATACAGCCACTATAAATACTAATGTAATATTTAGGAAATAATACAGCCACTAAAAATATTACTGTAATATCCAGGAAATAATACAGCCACTATAAATACTACTGTAATATCCAGGAAATAATACAGCCACTATAAATACTACTGTAATATCCAGGAAATACTACAGCCACTATAAATACTACTGTAATATCCAGGAAATAATACAGCCACTATAAATACTACTGTAATATCCAGGAAATACTACAGCCACTATAAATACTACTGTAATATCCAGGAAATAATACAGCCACTATAAATACTACTGTAATATCCCGGAAATACTACAGCCACTATAAATACTACTGTAATATCCAGGAAATAATACAGCCACTATAAATACTACTGTAATATCCAGGAAATAATACAGCCACTATAAATACTACTGTAATATCCAGGAAATAATACAGCCAATATAAATACTACTGTAATATCCCGGAAATACTACAGCCACTATAAATACTACTGTAATATCCCGGAAATACTACAGCCACTATAGATACTATTGGAATATCCAGGAAATAATACAGCCACTATAAATACTACTGTAATATCCAGAAAATAATACAGCCACTATAAATACTACTGTAATATCCAAGAAATAATACAGCCACTATAAATACTACTGTAATATCCAGGAAATAATACAACCACTATAAATACTACTGTAATATCCAGGAAATACTACAGCCACTATAAGTACTACTGTAATAACAAGGAAATAATACAGACACTATAAATACTACTGTAATATCCAGGAAATACTACAGCAACTATAAATACTACTGTAATATCCAGGAAATAATACAGCCATTATAAATAATACTGTCATATCCAGGAAATACTACAGCCACTATAAATACTACTGTAATATTTAGGAAATAATACAGCCACTGTAAATACTACTGTAATATCCAGGAAATACTACAGCCACTATAAATCCTACTGTAATATCCAGGAAATAACACAGCCACTATAAATACTACTGTAATATCCAGGAAATAATACAGCCACTATAAATACTACTGTCATATCCAGGAAATACTACCGCCACTATAAATACTACTGTAATATTTAGGAAATAATACAGCCACTATAAATACTACTGTAATATGCAGGAAATAATACAGCCACAATGAATACTACTGTAATATTTAGGAAATAATACAGCCACTATAAATACTACTGTAACATCCAGAAAATAATACAGCCACTATAAATACTACTGTAATATTTAGGAAATAATACAGCCACTATAAATATTACTGTAATATCCAGGAAATAATACATCCACTATAAATACTACTGTAATATCCAGGAAATAATACAGCCACTATAAATACTACTGTAATATTTAGGAAATAATACAGCCACTATAAATACTACTTTAATATCCAGGAAATAATACAGCCACTATAAATACTACTGTAATATTTAGGAAATAATACAGCCACTATAAATACTACTGTAATATCCAGGAAATAATACAGCCACTATAGATACTACTGGAATATCCAGAAAATAATACAGCCACTATAAATACTACTGTAATATCCAGGAAATAATATAGCCACTATAAATACTACTGTAATATCCAGGAAATAATACAGCCACTATAAATACTACTGTAATATTTAGGAAATAATACAGCCACTATAAATCCTACTGTAATATCCAGGAAACAATACAGCCACTATAAATACTACTGTAATATCCAGGAAATAATACAGCCACTATAAATACTACTGTAATATTTAGGAAATAATACAGCCACTATAAATACTACTGTAGTATTTAGGAAATAATACAGCCACTATAAATACTACTGTAATAGCCAGGAAATAATACAGCCACTATAGATACTACAGTAATATCCAGGAAATCCTACAGCCACTATAAATACTACTGTAATATCCAGGAAATACTACAGCCACTATAAATACTACTGTAATATCCAGGAAATAATACAGCCACTATAAATACTACTGTAATATCCAGGAAATAATAAATCCACTATAAATACTACTGTAATATCCAGGAAATACTACAGCCACTATAAATACTACTGTAATATCCAAGAAATACTACAGCCACTATAAATACTACTGTAATATCCAGGAAATACTACAGCCACTATAAATACTACTGTAATATCCAGGAAATACTACAGCCACTATAAATAATACTGTAATATCCAGGAAATAATACAGCCACTATAAATACTACAGTAATATCCAGGAAAAAATACAGCCACTATAAATACTACTGTAATATCCAGGAAATAATACAGCCACTATAAATACTACTGTAATATTTAGGAAATAATACAGCCACTATAAATACTACTGTAATATTTAGGAAATAATACAGCCACTATAAATAATACTATAATATCCAGGAAATACTAAAGCCACTATAAATACTACTGTAATATCCAGGAAATACTACAGAAACTATAAATACTACTGTAATATCCAGGAAATAATACAGCCACTATAAATAATACTATAATATCAAGGAAATACTAAAGCCACTATAAATACTACTGTAATATCCAGGAAATACTACAGAAACTATAAATACTACTGTAATATCCAGGAAATAATACAGCCACTATAAATACTACTGTAATATTTAGGAAATAATACAGCCACTATAAATACTACTGTAATATCCAGGAAATAATACAGCCACTATAAATACTACAGTAATATCCAGGAAATAATACAGCCACTATAAATACTACTGTAATATCCAGGAAATACTACAGCCACTATAAATACTACTGTAATATCCAGGAAATAATACAGCTACTATAGATACTACTGTAATATTTAGGAAATAATACAGCCACTATAGATACTACTGTAATATCAAGGAAATAATACAGCCACTATAAATACTACTGTAATATCTAGGAAATAATACAGCCACTATAAATACTACTGTAATATCCAGGAAATATTACAGCCACTATAAATACTACTGTAATATCCAGGAAATAATACAGCCACTATAAATACTACTGTAATATCCAGGAAAAACTACAGCCACTATAAATACTACTGTAATATCCAGGAAATAATACAGCCACTATAAATACTACTGTAATATCCAGGAAATAATACATCCACTATAAATACTACTGTAATATCCAGGAAATACTAGAGCCACTATAAATACTACTGTAATATCCAGGAAATAATACAGCCACTATAAATACTACTGTAATATCCAGGAAATAACACAGCCACTATAAATACTACTGTAATATCCAGGAAATAATACACCCACTATAAATACTACTGGAATATCCAGGAAATAATACAGCCACTATTAATACTACTGTAATATCCAGGAAATACTACAGCCTGTATAAATACTACTGTAATATATAGGAAATAATACAGCCACTATAAATACTACTGTAATATATAGGAAATAATACAGCCACTATAAATACTACTGTAATATCCAGGAAATAATACATCCACTATAAATACTACTGTAATATCCAGGAAATAATACAGCCACTATAAATACGACTGTAATATCCAGGAAATAATACAGCCACTATAAATACTACTGTAATATCCAGGAAATACTACAGCCACTATAAATACTACTGTAATATCCAGGAAATAATACATCCACTATAAATACTACTGTAATATCCAGGAAATAATACAGCCACTATAAATACTACTGTAATATCCAGGAAATAATACAGCCACTATAAATACTACTGTAATATCCAGGAAATACTACAGCCACTATAAATACTACTGTAATATCCAGGAAATACTACAGCCACTATAAATACTACTGTAATATTTAGGAAATAATACAGCCACTATAAATACTACTGTAATATCCAGGAAATAATACAGCCACTATAGATACTACTGGAATATCCAGAAAATAATACAGCCACTATAAATACTACTGTAATATCCAGGAAATAATATAGCCACTATAAATACTACTGTAATATCCAGGAAATAATACAGCCACTATAAATACTACTGTAATATTTAGGAAATAATACAGCCACTATAAATCCTACTGTAATATCCAGGAAACAATACAGCCACTATAAATACTACTGTAATATCCAGGAAATAATACAGCCACTATAAATACTACTGTAATATTTAGGAAATAATACAGCCACTATAAATACTACTGTAGTATTTAGGAAATAATACAGCCACTATAAATACTACTGTAATAGCCAGGAAATAATACAGCCACTATAGATACTACAGTAATATCCAGGAAATCCTACAGCCACTATAAATACTACCGTAATATCCAGGAAATACTACAGCCACTATAAATACTACTGTAATATCCAGGAAATAATACAGCCACTATAAATACTACTGTAATATCCAGGAAATAATAAATCCACTATAAATACTACTGTAATATCCAGGAAATACTACAGCCACTATAAATACTACTGTAATATCCAAGAAATACTACAGCCACTATAAATACTACTGTAATATCCAGGAAATACTACAGCCACTATAAATACTACTGTAATATCCAGGAAATACTACAGCCACTATAAATAATACTGTAATATCCAGGAAATAATACAGCCACTATAAATACTACAGTAATATCCAGGAAAAAATACAGCCACTATAAATACTACTGTAATATCCAGGAAATAATACAGCCACTATAAATACTACTGTAATATTTAGGAAATAATACAGCCACTATAAATACTACTGTAATATTTAGGAAATAATACAGCCACTATAAATAATACTATAATATCCAGGAAATACTAAAGCCACTATAAATACTACTGTAATATCCAGGAAATACTACAGAAACTATAAATACTACTGTAATATCCAGGAAATAATACAGCCACTATAAATAATACTATAATATCCAGGAAATACTAAAGCCACTATAAATACTACTGTAATATCCAGGAAATACTACAGAAACTATAAATACTACTGTAATATCCAGGAAATAATACAGCCACTATAAATACTACTGTAATATTTAGGAAATAATACAGCCACTATAAATACTACTGTAATATCCAGGAAATAATACAGCCACTATAAATACTACAGTAATATCCAGGAAATAATACAGCCACTATAAATACTACTGTAATATCCAGGAAATACTACAGCCACTATAAATACTACTGTAATATCCAGGAAATAATACAGCTACTATAGATACTACTGTAATATTTAGGAAATAATACAGCCACTATAGATACTACTGTAATATCAAGGAAATAATACAGCCACTATAAATACTACTGTAATATCTAGGAAATAATACAGCCACTATAAATACTACTGTAATATCCAGGAAATATTACAGCCACTATAAATACTACTGTAATATCCAGGAAATAATACAGCCACTATAAATACTACTGTAATATCCAGGAAAAACTACAGCCACTATAAATACTACTGTAATATCCAGGAAATAATACAGCCACTATAAATACTACTGTAATATCCAGGAAATAATACATCCACTATAAATACTACTGTAATATCCAGGAAATACTAGAGCCACTATAAATACTACTGTAATATCCAGGAAATAATACAGCCACTATAAATACTACTGTAATATCCAGGAAATAACACAGCCACTATAAATACTACTGTAATATCCAGGAAATAATACACCCACTATAAATACTACTGGAATATCCAGGAAATAATACAGCCACTATTAATACTACTGTAATATCCAGGAAATACTACAGCCTGTATAAATACTACTGTAATATATAGGAAATAATACAGCCACTATAAATACTACTGTAATATATAGGAAATAATACAGCCACTATAAATACTACTGTAATATCCAGGAAATAATACATCCACTATAAATACTACTGTAATATCCAGGAAATAATACAGCCACTATAAATACGACTGTAATATCCAGGAAATAATACAGCCACTATAAATACTACTGTAATATCCAGGAAATACTACAGCCACTATAAATACTACTGTAATATCCAGGAAATAATACATCCACTATAAATACTACTGTAATATCCAGGAAATAATACAGCCACTATAAATACTACTGTAATATCCAGGAAAAAATACAGCCACTATAAATACTACTGTAATATCCAGGAAATACTACAGCCACTATAAATACTACTGTAATATCCAGGAAATACTACAGCCACTATAAATACTACCGTAATATTCAGGAAATACTACAGCCACTATAAATACTACTGTAATATCCAGGAAATAATACAGCCACTATAAATATTACTGTAATATCCAGGAAATAATACAGCCACTATAAATACTACTGTAATATCCAGGAAATAATACAGCCACTATTAATACTACTGTAATATCCAGGAAATAATACAGCCACTATAAATATCACTGTAACATCCAGGAAATAATACAGCCACTATAAATATTACTGTAATATCCAGGAAATAATACAGCCACTATTAATACTACTGTAATATCCAGGAAATAATACAGCCACTATAAATACTGCTGTAATATCCAGGAAATAATACATCCACTATAAATACTACTGTAATATCCAGGAAATACTACAGCCACTATAAATACTACTGTATTATCCCAGAAATGATACAGTCACTATAAGTACTACTGTAATATCCAGGAAATAATACAGCCACTATAAATACTACTGTAAGATCCAGGAAATACTACAGCCACTATAAATACTACTGTAATATTTAGGAAATACTACAGCGACTATAAATACTACTGTAATATGTAGGAAATAATACAGCCACTATAAATACTACTGTAATATCCAGGAAATACTACAGCCACTAAAAATACTACTGTAATATCCAGGAAATAATACAGCCACTATAAATACCACTGTAATATCCAGGAAATACTACAGCCACTAAAAATACTACTGTAATATCCAGGAAATAATACATCCACTATAAATACTACTGTAATATCCAGGAAATACTAGAGCCACTATAAATACTACTGTAATATCCAGGAAATAATACAGCCACTATAAATACTACTGTAATATCCAGGAAATAATACACCCACTATAAATACTACTGGAATATCCAGGAAATAATACAGCCACTATTAATACTACTGTAATATCCAGGAAATACTACAGCCTGTATAAATACTACTGTAATATATAGGAAATAATACAGCCACTATAAATACTACTGTAATATATAGGAAATAATACAGCCACTATAAATACTACTGTAATATCCAGGAAATAATACATCCACTATAAATACTACTGTAATATCCAGGAAATAATACAGCCACTATAAATACTACTGTAATATCCAGGAAATAATACACCCACTATAAATACTACTGGAATATCCAGGAAATAATACAGCCACTATTAATACTACTGTAATATCCAGGAAATACTACAGCCTGTATAAATACTACTGTAATATATAGGAAATAATACAGCCACTATAAATACTACTGTAATATATAGGAAATAATACAGCCACTATAAATACTACTGTAATATCCAGGAAATAATACATCCACTATAAATACTACTGTAATATCCAGGAAATAATACAGCCACTATAAATACGACTGTAATATCCAGGAAATAATACAGCCACTATAAATACTACTGTAATATCCAGGAAATACTACAGCCACTATAAATACTACTGTAATATCCAGGAAATAATACATCCACTATAAATACTACTGTAATATCCAGGAAATAATACAGCCACTATAAATACTACTGTAATATCCAGGAAATAATACAGCCACTATAAATACTACTGTAATATCCAGGAAATACTACAGCCACTATAAATACTACTGTAATATCCAGGAAATACTACAGCCACTATAAATACTACCGTAATATTCAGGAAATACTACAGCCACTATAAATACTACTGTAATATCCAGGAAATAATACAGCCACTATAAATATTACTGTAATATCCAGGAAATAATACAGCCACTATAAATACTACTGTAATATCCAGGAAATAATACAGCCACTATAAATACTACTGTAATATCCAGGAAATAATACAGCCACTATAAATACTACTGTAACATCCAGGAAATAATACAGCCACTATAAATATTACTGTAATATCCAGGAAATAATACAGCCACTATTAATACTACTGTAATATCCAGGAAATAATACAGCCACTATAAATACTGCTGTAATATCCAGGAAATAATACATCCACTATAAATACTACTGTAATATCCAGGAAATACTACAGCCACTATAAATACTACTGTATTATCCCAGAAATGATACAGTCACTATAAGTACTACTGTAATATCCAGGAAATAATACAGCCACTATAAATACTACTGTAAGATTCAGGAAATACTACAGCCACTATAAATACTACTGTAATATTTGGGAAATAATACAGCCACTATAAATACTACTGTAATATCCAGGAAATAATACAGCCACTATAAATACTACTGTAATATTTGGGAAATAATACAGCCACTATAAATACTACTGTAATATCCAGGAAATAATACAGCCACTATAGGTACTACTGGAATATCCAGAAAATAATACAGCCACTATAAATACTACTGTAATATCCAGGATATAATACAGCCACTATAAATACCACTGTAAGATCCAGGAAATACTACAGCCACTATAAATACTACTGTAATATTTAGGAAATACTACAGCGACTATAAATACTACTGTAATATGTAGGAAATAATACAGCCACTATAAATACTACTGTAATATCCAGGAAATAATACAGCCACTATAAATACTACTGTAATATTTGGGAAATAATACAGCCACTATAAATACTACTGTAATATCCAGGAAATGGTACAGCCACTATAGGTACTACTGGAATATCCAGAAAATAATGCAGCCACTATAAATACTACTGTAATATCCAGGATATAATATAGCCACTATAAATACTACTGTAATATCCAGGAAATAATACAGCCACTATAAATACTACTGTAATATCCAGGAAATAATACAGCCACTATAAATACTACTGTAATATTTAGGAAATAATACAGCGACTATAAATACTACTGAAATTTGTAGGAAATAATACAGCCACTATGAATACTACTGTAATATCCAGGAAATAATACAGCCACTATAAATACTACTGTAATATTTAGGAAATAATACAGCCACTATAAATACTACTTTAATATCCAGGAAATAATACAGCCACTATAAATACTACTTTAATATCCAGGAAATAATACAGCCACTATAAATACTACTGTAATATCCAGGAAATAATACAGCCACTATAAATACTACTGTAATATTTAGGAAATAATACAGCCACTATAAATACTACTTTAATATCCAGGAAATAATACAGCCACTATAAATACTACTGTAATATCCAGGAAATAATACAGCCACTATAAATATTACTGTAATATCCAGGAAATAATACATCCACTATAAATATTACTGTAATATCCAGGAAATAATACAGCCACTATAAATACTACTGTAATATTTAGGAAATAATACAGCCACTATAAATACTACTTTAATATCCAGGAAATAATACAGCCACTATAAATACTACTTTAATATCCAGGAAATAATACAGCCACTATAAATACTACTGTAATATTTAGGAAAAAATACAGACACTATAAATACTACTGTAATATCCAGGAAATAATACAGCCACTATAAAAACTACTGTAATATCCAGGAAATAATACAGCCACTTTAAATACTACTGTAATATTTGGGAAATAATACAGCCACTATAAATACTACTGTAATATCCAGGATATAATACAGCCACTATAAATACTACTGTAATATCCAGGAAATACTACAGCCACTATAAATACTACTGTAATATCCAGGAAATAATACAGCCACTATAAATACTACTGTAATATTTAGTAAATAATACAGCCACTATAACTACTACTGTAATATCCAGGAAATAATACAGCCACTATAAAAACTACTTAATATCCAAGAAATAATACAGCCACTATAAATACTACTGTAATATTTAGGAAATAATACAGCCACTATAAATACTACTGTAATATTTAGGAAATAATACAGCCACTATAAATACTACTGTAATATTTAGGAAATAATACAGCGACTATAAATACTACTGTAATATGTAGGAAATAATACAGCCACTATGAATACTACTGTAATATCCAGGAAATAATACAGCCACTATAAATACTTCTGTAATATTTAGGAAATAATACAGCCACTATAAATACTACTGTAATATCCAGGAAATACTGCAGCCACTATAAATACTACTGTAATATCCAGGAAATAATACAGCCACTATAAATACTTCTGTAATATTTAGGAAATAATACAGCCACTATAAATACTACTGTAATATCCCGGAAATAATACAGCCACTATAAATCCTACTGTAATATCCAGGAAATACTACAGCCACTATAAATACTACTGGAATATCCAGAAAATAATACAGCCACTATAAATACTACTGTAATATCCAGGAAATACTACAGCCACTATAAATACTACTGTAATATCCAGGAAATAATACAGCCACTATAAATACTACTGTAATATTTAGGAAATAACACAGCCACTATAAATATTACTGTAATATCCAGGAAATAATACAGCCAGTATAGATACTACTGGAATATCCAGAAAATAATACAGCCACTATAAATACTACTGTAATATTTAGGAAATAATACAGCGACTATAAATACTACTGTAATATCCAGGAAATAATACAGCCACTATAAATACTTCTGTAATATTTAGGAAAGAATACAGCCACTATAAATACTACTGTAATATCCAGGAAATAATACAGCCACTATAGATACTACAGTAATATCCAGGAAATACTACAGCCACTATAAATACTACTGTAATATCCAGGAAATAATACAGCTACTATAAATACTACTGTAATATCTAGGAAATAATACAGCCACTATAAATACTACTGTAATATCCAGGAATTAATACAGCCACTATAAAAACTACTGTAATATCCAGGAAATAATACAGCCACTATAAATACTACTGTAATATTTAGGAAATAATACAGCCACTATAAATACTACTGTAATATTTAGGAAATAATACAGCCACTATAAATACTACTGTAATATCCAGGAAATAACACAGCCACTATAGATACTACAGTAATATCCAGGAAATACTACAGCCACTATAAATACTACTGTAATATCCAGGAAATACTACAGCCACTAAAAATACTACTGTAATATCCAGGAAATAATACAGCCACTATAAATACTACTGTAATATTTAGGAAATAATACAGCCACTATAAATACTACTGTAATATCCAGGAAATAATACAGCCACTACAAATACTACTGTAATATTCAGGAAATAATACAGCCACTATAAATACTACTGTAATATCCAGGAAATACTACAGCCACTATAAATACTACTGTAATATCCAGGAAATACTACAGCCACTAAAAATACTACTGTAATATCCAGGAAATAATACAGCCACTATAAATACTACTGTAATATTTAGGAAATAATACAGCCACTATAAATACTACTGTAATATCCAGGAAATAATACAGCCACTACAAATACTACTGTAATATCCAGGAAATAATACAGCCACTATAAATACTACTGTAATATCCAGGAAATAACACAGCCACTATAAATACTACTGTAATATCCAGGAAATACTACAGCCACTAAAAATACTACTATAATATCCAGGAAAAACTACAGCCAGCCACTATAAATACTACTGTAATATCCAGGAAATACTACAGCCACTATAAATACTACAGTAATATCCAGGAAATAATACAGCCACTATAAATACTACTGTAATATCCAGGAAATAATACAGCCACTATAAATACTACAGTAATATCCAGGAAATAATACAGCCACTATAAATACTACTGTAATATCCAGGAAATAATACAGCCACTATAAAAACTACTGTAATATCCAGGAAATACTACAGCCACTATAAATACTACTGCAATATCCAGGAAATAATACAGCCACTATAAATACTACTGTAATATCCAGGAAATAATACAGCCACTATTAATATTACAGTAATATCCAGGAAATAATACAGCCACTATAAATACTACTGTAATATCCCGGAAATAATACAGCCACTATAGATATTACTGTAATATCCAGGAAATACTACAGCCACTATAAATACTACTGTAATATCCAGGAAATAATACAGCCGTTATAGATACTACTGTAATATCCAAGAAATAATACAGCCACTATAAATACTACTGTAATATCTAAGAAATAATACAGCCAATATAAATACTACTGTAATATCAAGGAAATACTACAGACACTATAGATACTACTGTAAAATCCAGGAAATAATACAGCCACTATAAATACTACTGTAATATCTAAGAAATAATACAGCCAATATAAATACTACTGTAATATCCAGGAAATAATACAGCCACTATAGATACTACTGTAAAATCCAGGAAATACTACAGCCACTATAAATACTACTGTAATATCCAAGAAATAATACAGCCACTATAAATACTACTGTAATATCCAGGAAATAAGACAGCCACTATAAATACTACTGTAATATCCAGGAAATAATACAGCCACTATAAATACTACTGTAATATCTAAGAAATAATACAGCCAATATAAATACTACTGTAATATCCAGGAAATAATACAGCCACTATAGATACTACTGTAATATCCAGGAAATAATACAGCCACTATAAATACTACTGTAATATCCAAGAAATAATACAGTAACTATAAATACTACTGTAATATCAAGGAAATACTACAGCCACTATAAATATTACTGTAATAGCCAGCAAATAATACAGCCACTATAAATACTACTGTAATATTTAGGAAATAATACAGCCACTGTAAATCCTACTGTAATATCAAGGAAATAATACAGCCACTATAAATACTACTGTAATATCCAGGAAATAACACAGCCACTATAGATACTACTGTAATATCCAGGAAATAATACAGCCACTATAAATACTACTGTAATATCCAGGAAATAACACAGCCACTATAGATACTACAGTAATATCCAGGAAATAATACAGCCACTATAAATACTACTGTATTATTTAGGAAATAATACAGCCACTATAAATACTACTGTAATATCCAGGAAATAATACAGCCACTATAAATACTACTGTAATATCCAGGAAATAACACAGCCACTATAGATACTACAGTAATATCCAGGAAATACTACAGCCACTATAAATACTACTGTATTATTTAGGAAATAATACAGCCACTATAAATACTACTGTAATATCAAGGAAATAATACAGCCACTATAAATACTACTGTAATATCCAGGAAATAACACAGCCACTATAGATACTACAGTAATATCCAGGAAATACTACAGCCACTATAAATACTACTGTATTATTTAGGAAATAATACAGCCACTATAAATACTACTGTAATATCCAGGAAATAATACAGCCACTATAAATACTACTGTAATATCCAGGAAATAATACAGCCACTATAGATACTACAGTAATATCCAGGAAATAATACAGCCACTATAAATACTACTGTAATATCCAGGAAATAATTAAATCCACTATAAATCCTACTGTAATATCCAGGAAATACTACAGCCACTATAAATACTACTGTAATATCCAGGAAATAATACAGCCACTATAAATACTACTGTAATATCCAGGAAATAATACAGCCACTATAAATACTACTGTAATATCCAGGAAATAATACAGCCACTATAAATACTACTGTAATATCCAGGAAATAATACAGCCACTATAAATACTACTGTAATATCCAGGAAATAATACAGCCACTATAAATACTACTGTAATATCCAGGAAATAATACAGCCACTATAGATACTACAGTAATATCCAGGAAATAATACAGCCACTATAAATCCTACTGTAATATCCAGCAAATAATACAGCCACTATAAATACTACTGTAATATCCAGGAAATAATACAGCCACTATAAATACTACTGTAATATCCAGGAAATAATACAGCCACTATAAATACTACTGTAATATCCAGGAAATAATACAGCCACTATAAATACTACTGTAATATCCAGGAAATAACACAGCCACTATAGATACTACAGTAATATCCAGGAAATAATACAGCCACTATAAATACTACTGTATTATTTAGGAAATAATACAGCCACTATAAATACTACTGTAATATCCAGGAAATAATACAGCCACTATAAATACTACTGTAATATCCAGGAAATAATACAGCCACTATAGATACTACAGTAATATCCAGGAAATAATACAGCCACTATAAATACTACTGTAATATCCAGGAAATACTACAGCCACTATAAATACTACTGTAATATCCAGGAAATAATTAAATCCACTATAAATCCTACTGTAATATCCAGGAAATACTACAGCCACTATAAATACTACTGTAATATCCAGGAAATAATACAGCCACTATAAATACTACTGTAATATCCAGGAAATAATACAGCCACTATAGATACTACAGTAATATCCAGGAAATAATACAGCCACTATAAATACTACTGTAATATCCAGGAAATAATACAGCCACTATAAATACTACTGTAATATCCAGGAAATAATACAGCCACTATAAATACTACTGTAATATCCAGGAAATAATACAGCCACTATAAATACTACTGTAATATCCAGGAAATAATACAGCCACTATAGATACTACAGTAATATCCAGGAAATAATACAGCCACTATAAATACTACTGTAATATCCAGGAAATAATACAGCCACTATAAATACTACTGTAATATCCAGGAAATAATACAGCCACTATAAATACTACTGTAATATCCAGGAAATAATACAGCCACTATAAATACTACTGTAATATCCAGGAAATAATACAGCCACTATAGATACTACAGTAATATCCAGGAAATAATACAGCCACTATAAATACTACTGTAATATCCAGGAAATAATACAGCCACTATAGATACTACAGTAATATCCAGGAAATAATACAGCCACTATAAATCCTACTGTAATATCCAGCAAATAATACAGCCACTATAAATACTACTGTAATATCCAGGAAATACTACAGCCACTATAAATACTACTGTAATATCCAGGAAATAATACAGCCACTATACACTCACTGGCCACTTTATTAGGTACACCATGCTAGTAAGGGGTTGGACCCCCTTTTGCCTTCAGAACTGCCTCAATTCTTCGTGGCAGAGATTCAACAAGGTGCTGGAAGCATTCCTCAGAGATTTTGGACCATATTGACATGATGGCATCACACAGTTGGCGCAGATTTGTCGGCTGCACATCCCTGATGCGAATCTCCTGTTCCACCACATCCCAAAGATGCTCTATTGGATTGAGATCTGGTGACTGAGGAGGCCATTTGAGTACAGTGAACTCATTGTCATGTTCAAGAAACCAATCCGAGATGATTCGAGCTTTATGACATGGCGCATTATCCTGCTGAAAGTAGCCATCAGATGTTGGGTACATTGTGGTCATAAAGGGATGGACATGGTCAGCAACAATACTCAGGTAGGCTGTGGCGTTGCAACGATGCTCAATTGGTACCAAGGGGCCCAAAGAGTGCCCAGAAAAAATTCCCCACACCATGACACCACCACCACCAGCCTGAACCGTTGATACAAGGCAGGATGGATCCATGCTTTCATGTTGTTTACGCCAAATTCTGACCCTACCATCCGAATGTCGCAGCAGAAATCGAGACTCATCAGACCAGGCAACGTTTTTCCAATCTTCTACTGTCCAATTTCGATGAGCTTGTGCAAATTGTAGCCTCAGTTTCCTGTTCTTAGCTGAGAGGAGTGGTACCCAGTGTGGTCTTCTGCTGCTGTAGCCCATCTGCCTCAAAGTTCGACGCACTGTGCGTTCAGAGATGCTCTTCTGCCTACCTTGGTTGTAACGGGTGGCAATTTGAGTCACTGTTGCCTTTCTATCAGCTCGAACCAGTCTGCCCATTCTCCTCTGACCTCTGGCATCAACAAGGCATTTCCGGCCACAGAACTGCCGCTCACTGGATTTTTTTTCTTTTTCGGACCATTCTCTGTAAACCCTAGAGATGGTTGTGCGTGAAAATCCCAGTAGATCAGCAGTTTCTGAAATACTCAGACCAGCCCTTCTGGCACCAACAATCATGCCACGTTCAAAGGCACTCAAATCACCTTTCTTCCCCATACTGATGCTCGGTTTGAACTGCAGGAGATTGTCTTGACCATGTCTACATGCCTAAATGCACTGAGTTGCCGCCATGTGATTGGCTGATTAGAAATTAAGTCTTAACACACAGTTGGACAGGTGTACCTAATAAAGTGGCCAGTGAGTGTAAATACTACTGCAATATTTAGGAAATAATACAGCCACTATAAATACTACTGTAATATCCAGGAATTAATACAGCCACTATAAAAACTACTGTAATATCCAGGAAATACTACAGCCACTAAAAATACTACTATAATATACAGGAAATACTACAGCCACTATAAATACTACTGTAATATCCAGGAAATAATACAGCCACTATAAATACTACTGTAATATCCAGGAAATAATACAGCCACTATAAATACAACTGTAATATCCAGGAAATACTACAGCCACTAAAAATACTACTATAATATCCAGGAAATACTACAGCCACTATAAATACTACTGTAATATCCAGGAAATAATACAGCCACTATAAATACTACTGTAATATCCAGGAAATAATACAGCCACTATTAATATTACAGTAATATCCAGGAAATAATACAGCCACTATAAATACTACTGTAATATCCCGGAAATAATACATCCGCTATAGATACTACTGTAATATCCAAGAAATAATACAGCCACTATAAATACTACTGTAATATCTAAGAAATAATACAGCCAATATAAATACTACTGTAATATCCAGGAAATAATACAGCCACTATAGATACTACTGTAAAATCCAGGAAATAATACAGCCACTATAAATACTACTGTAATATCCAAGAAATAATACAGTCACTATAAATACTACTGTAATATCAAGGACATACTACAGCCACTATAAATACTACTGTAATAGCCAGCAAATAATACAGCCACGATAAATACTACAGTAATAGCCAGCAAATAATACAGCCACTATAAATACTACTGTAATATCCAGGAAATAAGACAGCCACTATAAATACTACTGTAATATCCAGGAAATAATACAGCCACTATAAATACTACAGTAATATCCAGGAAATAATACAGCCACTATAAATACTACTGTAATATCTATGAAATAATACAGCCAATATAAATACTACTGTAATATCCAGGAAATAATACAGCCACTATAAATACTACTGTAATATCCAGGAAATAATACAGCCACTATAGATACTACTGTAATATCCAGGAAATAATACAGCCACTATAAATACTACTGTAATATCTATGAAATAATACAGCCACTATAGATACTACTGTAATATCCAAGAAATACTACAGCCACTATAAATACTACTGTAATATCCAAGAAATAATACAGCCACTATAAATACTACTGTAATATCCAAGAAATAATACAGTAACTATAAATACTACTGTAATATCCAGGAAATAACACAGCCACTATAGATACTACTGTAATATCCAGGAAATAATACAGCCACTATAAATACTACTGTAATATCTATGAAATAATACAGCCACTATAGATACTACTGTAATATCCAAGAAATACTACAGCCACTATAAATACTACTGTAATATCCAAGAAATAATACAGCCACTATAAGTACTACTGTAATATCCAAGAAATAATACAGTAACTATAAATACTACTGTAATATCCAGGAAATAATACAGCCACTATAATTACTACTGTAATATTTAGGAAATAATACAGCCACTATAAATACTACTGTAATATCCAGGAAATAATACAGCCACTATAAATACCACTGTAATATCCAGGAAATAATACAGCCACTATAAATACTACTGTAATATCCAGGAAATACTACAGCCACTATAAATACTACTGTAATATCCAGGAAATACTACAGCCACTATAAATACTACTGTAATATTTAGGAAATAATACAGCCACTATAAATACTACTGTAACATCCAGGAAATAATACAGCCACTATAAATACTACTGTAACATCCAGGAAATAATACAGCCACTATAAATACTACTGTAATATCCAGGAAATAATACAGCCACTATAAATCCTACTGTAATATCCAGGAAATAACACAGCCACTATAAATACTACTGTAATATCAAGGAAATACTACAGCCACTATAAATACTACTGCATTATCCAGAAAATGATACAGCCACTATAAATACTACTGTAATATCCAGGAAATAATACAGCCACTATAAATACTACTGTAATATCCAGGAAATAATACAGCCACTGTAAATCCTACTGTAATATCCAGGAAATACTACAGACACTATAAATACTACTGTAATATTTAGGAAATAATACAGCCGCTATAAATCCTACTGTAATATCCAGAAAATACTGCAGCCACTATAAATACTACAGTAATATCCAGGAAATAATACAGCCACTATAAATACTACAGTAATGTCCAGGAAATAATACAGCCACTATATATACTACTGTAATATCCAGGAAATAATTAAATCCACTATAAATCCTACTGTAATATCCAGGAAATAATACAGCCACTATAAATACTACTGTAATATCCAGGAAATAACACAGCCACTATAAATCCTACTGTAATATCCAGGAAAAAATACAGCCACTATAAATACTACTGTAATATCCAGGAAATAATACAGCCACTGTAAATCCTACTGTAATATCCAGGAAAAAATACAGCCACTATAAATACTACTGTAATATCCAGGAAATAATACAGCCACTATAAATACTACTGTAATATCCAGGAAATACTACAGCCACTATAAATACTACTGTAATATCCAGGAAATAATACAGCCACTATAAATACTACTGTAATATCAAGGAAATAATACAGCCACTGTAAATCCTACTGTAATATCCAGGAAAAAATACAGCCACTATAAATACTACTGTAATATCCAGGAAATAATACAGCCACTATAAATACTACTGTAATATCCAGGAAATAATACAGCCACTATAAATACTACTGTAATATCAAGGAAATAATACAGCCACTGTAAATCCTACTGTAATATCCAGGAAAAAATACAGCCACTATAAATACTACTGTAATATCCAGGAAATAATACAGCCACTATAAATACTACTGTAATATCCAGGAAATACTACAGCCACTATAAATACTACTGTAATATTTAGGAAATAATACAGCCGCTATAAATCCTACTGTAATATCCAGGAAATACTGCAGCCACTATAAATACTACAGTAATATCCAGGAAATAATACAGCCACTATAAATACTACTGTAATATCCAGGAAATAATTAAATCCACTATAAATCCTACTGTAATATCCAGGAAATCCTACAGCCACTATAAATACTACTGTAATATCCAGGAAATACTACAGCCACTATAAATACTACTGTAATATCCAGGAAATACTACAGCCACTATAAATACTACTGTAATATCCAGGAAATAATACAGCCACTATAAATACTACTGTAATATCCAGGAAATAATACAGCCACTATAAATCCTACTGTAATATCCAGGAAATAACACAGCCACTATAAATACTACTGTAATATCAAGGAAATACTACAGCCACTATAAATACTACTGCATTATCCAGAAAATGATACAGCCACTATAAATACTACTGTAATATCCAGGAAATACTACAGACACTATAAATACTACTGTAATATTTAGGAAATAATACAGCCGCTATAAATACTACTGTAATATCCAGGAAATACTGCAGCCACTATAAATACTACAGTAATATCCAGGAAATACTACAGCCACTATAAATACTACTGTAATATCCAGGAAATACTACAGCCACTATAAATACTACTGTAATATCCAGGAAATACTACAGCCACTATAAATACTACTGTAATATCCAGGAAATAATACAGCCACTATCAATACTACTGTAATATCCAGGAAATAATACAGCCACTATAAATCCTACTGTAATATCCAGGAAATAACACAGCCACTATAAATCCTACTGTAATATCCAGGAAATAATACAGCCACTATAAATACTACTGTAATATCCAGGAAATAATACAGCCACTATAAATCCTACTGTAATATCCAGGAAATAATACAGCCACTATAAATCCTACTGTAATATCAAGGAAATACTACAGCCACTATAAATACTACTGCATTATCCAGAAAATGATACAGCCACTATAAATACTACTGTAATATCCAGGAAATAATACAGCCACTGTAAATCCTACTGTAATATCCAGGAAATACTACAGACACTATAAATACTACTGTAATATCCAGGAAATACTACAGCCACTATAAATACTACTGTAATATCCAGGAAATACTACAGCCACTATAAATACTACTGTAATATTTAGGAAATAATACAGCCGCTATAAATCCTACTGTAATATCCAGGAAATACTACAGCCACTATAAATACTACAGTAATATCCAGGAAATAATACAGCCACTATAAATACTACAGTAATATCCAGGAAATAATACAGCCACTATAAATACTACTGTAATATCCAGGAAATAATACAGCCACTATAAATACTACTGTAATATCCAGGAAATAATTAAATCCACTATAAATCCTACTGTAATATCCAGGAAATACTGCAGCCACTATAAATACTACAGTAATATCCAGGAAATAATACAGCCACTATAAATACTACAGTAATATCCAGGAAATAATACAGCCACTATAAATACTACAGTAATATCCAGGAAATAATTAAATCCATTATAAATCCTACTGTAATATCCAGGAAATACTGCAGCCACTATAAATACTACAGTAATATCCAGGAAATAATACAGCCACTATAAATACTACAGTAATATCCAGGAAATAATACAGCCACTATAAATACTACAGTAATATCCAGGAAATAATACAGCCACTATATATACTACTGTAATAATCAGGAAATAATTAAATCCACTATAAATCCTACTGTAATATCCAGGAAATCCTACAGCCACTATAAATACTACTGTAATATCCAGGCAATAATACAGTCACTATAGATACTACTGTAATATCCAGGAAATAATACAGCCACTATAAATACTACTGTAATATCCAGGAAACAATACAGCCAATATAAATACTACTGTAATATCCAGGAAATAATACAGCCACTGTAAAACCTACTGTAATATCCAGGAAATAATACAGCCACTATAAATACTACTGTAATATCCAGGAAATACTACAGCCACTATAAATACTACTGTAATATTTAGGAAATAATACAGCCGCTATAAATCCTACTGTAATATCCAGGAAATACTGCAGCCACTATAAATACTACAGTAATATCCAGGAAATAATACAGCCACTATAAATACTACAGTAATATCCAGGAAATAATACAGCCACTATATACACTACTGTAATATCCAGGAAATAATTAAATCCACTATAAATCCTACTGTAATATCCAGGAAATCCTACAGCCACTATAAATACTACTGTAATATCCAGGCAATAATACAGTCACTATAGATACTACTGTAATATCCAGGAAATAATACAGCCGCTATAAATACTACTGTAATATCCAGGAAATAATACAGCCACTATAAATACTACTGCAATATCCAGGAAATACTACAGCCACTATAAATACTACTGTAATATCCAGGAAATAATACAGCCACTATAAATACTACAGTAATATCCAGGAAATAATACAGCCGCTATAAATACTACTGTAATATCCAGGAAATAATTAAATCCACTATAAATCCTACTGTAATATCCAGGAAATAATACAGCCACTATAAATACTACTGTAATATCCAGGCAATAATACAGCCACTATAAATACTACAGTAATATCCAGGAAATAATACAGCCGCTATAAATACTACTGTAATATCCAGGAAATAATTAAATCCACTATAAATCCTACTGTAATATCCAGGAAATAATACAGCCACTAAAAATACTACTGTAATATCCAGGAAATACTACAGCCACTATAAATACTACTGTAATATCCAGGAAATACTACAGCCACTATAAATACTACTGTAATATTTAGGAAATAATACAGCCGCTATAAATCCTACTGTAATATCCAGGAAATACTGCAGCCACTATAAATACTACAGTAATATCCAGGAAATAATACAGCCACTATAAATACTACTGTAATATCCAGGAAATAATACAGCCACTATAAATACTACAGTAATATCCAGGAAATAATTAAATCCACTATAAATCCTACTGTAATATCCAGGAAATACTACAGCCACTATAAATACTACAGTAATATCCAGGAAATACTGCAGCCACTATAAATACTACAGTAATATCCAGGAAATAATACAGCCACTATAAATACTACAGTAATATCCAGGAAATAATACAGCCACTATAAATACTACAGTAATATCCAGGAAATACTGCAGCCACTATAAATACTACAGTAATATCCAGGAAATACTGCAGCCACTATAAATACTACAGTAATATCCAGGAAATAATACAGCCACTATAAATACTACAGTAATATCCAGGAAATAATACAGCCACTATAAATACTACAGTAATATCCAGGAAATAATACAGCCACTATAAATACTACAGTAATATCCAGGAAATAATTAAATCCACTATAAATCCTACTGTAATATCCAGGAAATACTACAGCCACTATAAATACTACAGTAATATCCAGGAAATAATACAGCCACTATAAATACTACTGCAATATCCAGGAAATAATTAAATCCACTATAAATCCTACTGTAATATCCAGGAAATACTACAGCCACTATAAATACTACAGTAATATCCAGGAAATAATACAGCCACTATAAATACTACTGCAATATCCAGGAAATAATTAAATCCACTATAAATACTACTGTAATATCCAGGAAATAATACAGCCACTATAAATACTACAGTAATATCCAGGAAATAATACAGCCGCTATAAATACTACTGTAATATCCAGGAAATAATTAAATCCACTATAAATCCTACTGTAATATCCAGGAAATACTACAGCCACTATAAATACTACTGTAATATCCAGGAAATAATACAGCCACTATAAATACTACTGTAATATCCAGGAAATAATTAAATCCACTATAAATCTTACTGTAATATCCAGGAAAAAATACAGCCACTAAAAATACTACTGTAATATCCAGGAAATACTACAGCCACTATAAATACTACTGTAATATCCAGGAAATACTACAGCCACTATAAATACTACTGTAATATTTAGGAAATAATACAGCCGCTATAAATCCTACTGTAATATCCAGGAAATACTGCAGCCACTATAAATACTACAGTAATATCCAGGAAATAATACAGCCACTATAAATACTACAGTAATATCCAGGAAATAATACAGCCACTATAAATACTACAGTAATATCCAGGAAATAATACAGCCACTATAAATACTACAGTAATATCCAGGAAATAATACAGCCACTATAAATACTACAGTAATATCCAGGAAATAATACAGCCACTATAAATACTACAGTAATATCCAGGAAATAATTAAATCCACTATAGATACTACAGTAATATCCAGGAAATACTGCAGCCACTATAAATACTACAGTAATATCCAGGAAATAATTAAATCCACTATAAATCCTACTGTAATATCCAGGAAATACTACAGCCACTATAAATACTACAGTAATATCCAGGAAATAATACAGCCAATATAAATACTACTGTAATATCCAGGAAATACTACAGCCACTATAAATACTACAGTAATATCCAGGAAATAATACAGCCAATATAAATACTACAGTAATATCCAGGAAATACTACAGCCACTATAAATACTACAGTAATATCCAGGAAATAATACAGCCACTATAAATACTACAGTAATATCCAGGAAATAATTAAATCCACTATAAATCCTACTGTAATATCCAGGAAATAATACAGCCAATATAAATACTACAGTAATATCCAGGAAATACTACAGCCACTATAAATACTACAGTAATATCCAGGAAATAATACAGCCACTATAAATACTACAGTAATATCCAGGAAATAATTAAATCCACTATAAATACTACAGTAATATCCAGGAAATAATACAGCCACTATAAATACTACAGTAATATCCAGGAAATAATTAAATCCACTATAAATCCTACTGTAATATCCAGGATATACTACAGCCACTATAAATACTACTGTAATATCCAGGAAATAATACAGCCACTATAAATACTACTGCAATATCCAGGAAATACTACAGCCACTATAAATACTACTGTAATATTTAGGAAATACTACAGCCACTATAAATACTACTGTAATATTTAGGAAATAATACAGCCACTATAAATACTACTGTAATATTTAGGAAATGATACAGCTGTGATGTACAATGTCTGCAAGATATGTTTTCTGTTGCAATGTGCTAACAAACCCTCCATTTTCTTTGAGAAGCTGCCTGCCAGTGTCTCAGTTACATTGCACACTACAGCAGCTTCCCTTCCCCCGAGTGCCATAAACCAATTTCCTGTCACCCCATTTGGCTTCTCATGTGCCTCGGCTGAAAGAGAAGAAAAAAAAGTGCGGGAAAAACTTCTTTGTTTGAAACGAATAAAACTATGAGAGCCTATACCATAAGAACCAAATACCCTAGAGATATGAAAATCATATTTTTGTAACCTGAGCAGTCCCAGCTTCGAGACCGCGTATGTTTCGAAGTTCTACCCTGTCCAGAACATGAGATAGGATTTGCGCCCAAATGGACGGTCATATCGCATAGATGTTTGATGTTTTCTTGATGGGCTCATTACGCTGGGAAACATGATACCACTGATGAGTCCATACCAGCTTCTCCCATAAAGTTATAGCTAATCTAAGTTTTGTAGCCAAAACATAACTTGGATAAGAGAGGTGGGATCAACCCAGAATGCACCTCTCTGTGATGTCACATAGGAAAGTCTATAAGGCATTTCCTGGGCAAACCAGCTCAGAACAGCTGCAGAGTCCGTGCTGACAAGAACTCAGATGAGCGGAGAAGTGCAGCTCCGCCTCCACCCACCTTAAAGCCACATGGTCTGCCTAAGGAACAATATGGAACTGTGAGTGTAATCTCTTTGTTTTCTCCACTTTTATTTTATACCTGTACTGTACATATTTTATGTCTCAATTTTATAGCAACTTTTATCTGTAATCACTGTCCTCTTTCGGAAAATAAATGAAATAATTATTTAGATCTGTCTCTATGCTCTAAGACTCGAACTATACGCCTTTGTTAGATAATCGCTACTAATTCGAGGGGTTTGCCACGGACCCTCTTAATTTAACACTGTGAATTAAGTAACCGTGACTGGTGGCAGCGTGTTGTGCACGGCTATTGCGGCTTGCTGGCAGTCTAGAAGGGTCTTATATTGCTGAGTAAGGGGGCTTCAGCCACAGCATTGATAATTCCCTTACTGCAGAAGCCTAATTGCCGGTTCACAACAGGCAGCCCGTCCGGCGACTAATTATCCTAGGTGCAGTTCCCTGACTGACCTGAGGGTAAGGGGGGCGCCGGAGAGCTGCGAGTTCCAAAGTGGAACTGAGAAAGTGGGATATACATAAATCCCCGCAGTACTTGGAAGATTGATAGCAGTGGTGGGGCATCCAAATTAAACTCTCCCTGCGGCAAATTGTAGAGCGAGATTAGCTTGCTGGATATTTTTGTCACATGGTGCCGGTGGTGGGATAACTAAGATAAGCCCCAACGGTGCCTGTGATAGCCGTGTGCCGGCATTGTGTCACGTCCCTCCGTCCGCTGATACACCCGTGTCAGTGGTGGGATTGTGACATAATGGTGACACAGGGTCCGCTGTCCGTCGCGTTTTGGTGGCAGCGGGACCCCCGTTAGTGTCGCCCGTAAGTAGACGAACGGCGGTGGGCAGTTAGTCACATATTGGTGGCAGAGCGGTGGGATAATCCTAGAGCATTAGTGATTTGGTTTGAGCAATCATTCCTCTCACTAAAAACCTGCACGGTTCCTGCGGGAATCCTGCATCATAGGTTTTGGAGAACAGACTCAGTGGTTACTAGTTCTGAGACATTAGTGTGTACTTGCAAGTATCCCCCTCCCGTTTCTTCGTTTTTCTTTTTCTATCTTTTATTTGGCAACCATGGCGGCAAAAGGAGAACCTTGGTACAACCGGCAGACAAAGGAAGTTCTTGCTGCGTTATGCACGTACCAAGGCCTTGACGCCACGAACAAAAACAGAGCTCAAATGATCGCGGCTCTAGTGCAGCTGGACAACGACCAGAATCCAGCGAGCGCAGAAGTTGGCCCAAGTTGCAATGGGGCTGCAGCAGAGGCTCCACTCCTGAGCGCTGGCCCCACATTCAACCAGAACGGGGTGGACCCCTATCTGCAAATGGCCTTGGATGAACTCCCCGCCGAAGACAGGGATGGGCGGGTGAGGCTGATCCAGCAATATCGGCAGGAGGCCCAAGCCGAACGTGAGCGCCAAGCTGAAGCTCAGAGGGCCCATGAGCTGGAGATGCTCCAGCGGGGGTGGAATGCCCCCACAGCCCGAAGCCGTGAGCCCAGCAGCGTCCAGACTCCTAAACCCCGGCCAGAGCATTTTCCCGTAATGGAAAAGGATGGGGACTTGGACACGTTTCTGCGAGCCTTTGAGAAAGCCTGCAGACAGTACCGACTGCCCGAAGACCAATGGGCCAGGTACTTGACCCCAGGGCTAAAGGGCAAAGCTCTGGAGGCGTTTGCTTCTCTTCCGCAAGCGCATGATGATGACTATGACGCCATAAAGCAGGCGCTGATCGCCAAATACCGTCTGACACCTGAGGTATACCGAAAGAAGTTCCGGCACCTCCAACGTGGCCCACATGATAGCTACAGTGATGTGGTGCAAGGACTCAGGACCCACTTTGACCAGTGGATCCATGGACTGTCCGTTGAAACCTTTGAGCAGCTACGGGACCTGATGATCAAAGACCAGTTCATGCATCTCTGCCCAGCTGAGGTCCGACAGTTCATCCTGGACCGCGAACCAACGAACGCGGACAAAGCGGCGCAGATCGCCGACAACCACGAGGCCAACCGGAAGCCCGAGACGCGGAGGCCAGTCGCCACCAGCTGGAAAGGGGGTAAGCCAGCAACCAACCTCAATGCCCCAGCTGGCCGTCCCTCCGGAGGCCCTGTCCCTGTTGCCAACAACAGGCCGGCTACTGACAGTCGCCTGTGTCACCACTGCCAGCGGCCTGGTCACTTCTTTTACGCCTGTCCGAACAGGCCGAAGAACCCCCCAGCCAAGGCCCCCGGGCCCAACGCCTCTGTTCTTTTGGTGGGAGGTGTGGTTGGGAGGGCTGACGACAACGTTCAACCTGTTCAGGTGGGGGCCCGTCTTGCTACAGGCCTCAAGGACACCGGGGCTGAACGAACCCTCATCCGTCCTGGACTGGCGGCCCCTGAAGAGTTTGTTGAGGGGAAAACCCTGACTGTCACCGGGATTGGAGGCACCCGTTGTCCCTTGCCAGTGGCACGAGTTTATCTCGATTGGGGTGCTGGGAGCGGGTTGAGGGAGGTGGGAGTGTCTGAAAATTTGCCCACTGATGTTTTATTGGGGACTGACTTGGGGAGGATGGTTGCATACTATGTCCCTGACACCCTTCCCCAAACTGATAAGGGTAACGTTAACCCTGATGATGTTGATGTATCTGTGCCGACTGAACCTGTTAACCCTTTCTTTGAAACGGTAGATGTGTCCACAGGTACCGAGGTGCTCAGCCCCGTCACTCTGCGGAGTGAGACGGCTGAGGAACCCCTGGCAGGAGCAAGCAACGGTGCTCAAGAGAATGGGGAGGAGCATGGGGACCATGAGGAAGGTAATGCCATGCAGCTGACCAGTGCCACCGAGGAAGGTAACTGGCCCATAAGTAGCACTGCTCCTGAAGTGTTGGGGGTGGATGGGGAGGTAGAGCCCAAGCCAGCACCGGCTGGTGGGTCTGTAGAAATCCCCAGGGAGACAGCATACATAGCAGCTGTCACACGCAGTCAGAGTGCCCAGATCGCAGGTAACGCACTGTCTTCTGGACCCTCTGCTGCTACAGGAGAGACTGAACCAGAGGTGAACCCAGAGCCGGTTCCAGAGGGTCCCAGTAAAGAGGGGACCCTGACGTCACTTCTGGCAGCCTCCAGCATGGAGTTCCAGGCTGCTCTGCACACAGATGCCAGCCTGGAGAAATTGAGAGGTCTTGCCGAGACGCCCACCTCCAAGCCTGATAAGGAGAGGGTGTTCTGGGAACGAGGAAGGTTGTACCAGGAGACAGTACCCGGAGATCCTAAAAAGGAGTGGTTGAGGGAAAGACAGCTGGTCGTCCCCTATCAGTTCAGAACCGAGTTGTTGCGGATTGCCCATGAGATTCCACTCGCTGGACACTTGGGGATCAGCAAAACAAAGGCACGGCTGTCTCAACACTTCTATTGGCCCAAGATGGGGACAGATGTAACACACTACTGCCGCTCCTGCGCCACCTGTCAAAAAGTGGGTAAGGCGGGGCCTGCTCTTAAGGCTCCCCTTATTCCTTTGCCGGTGATAGAGGAGCCTTTCCAGAGAATCGCGGTGGACATTGTAGGACCGCTGTCCGTCCCCAGCAGCTCCGGAAAGCGATACATTCTCACCGTGGTAGACTACGCTACCCGGTACCCAGAGGCAGTAGCTCTGTCTTCAACCAGGGCAGATAAGGTGGCTGACGCACTGGTGACCATCTTTTCAAGGGTAGGATTTCCCAGGGAGATGCTTACCGATCAAGGGCCCCAATTCCTGTCTCGCCTAATGGAGGCTCTCTGTGAGAAAATGCAGGTGACGCACCTGGTATCGAGTCCGTATCACCCACAGACTAATGGTTTGTGTGAACGCTTCAACGGTACCCTCAAACAGATGCTCCGCATACTGGTTGAGACCCAAGGGCGCGACTGGGAGCGGTACCTCCCACACCTGCTGTTCGCTTACAGAGAAGTTCCGCAGGCCTCGACCGGGTTCTCCCCCTTCAAGCTCCTGTATGGCAGGCGAGTCCGGGGACCCCTTGGGTTGATAAGAGAATCCTGGGAAGATGAGCCAAACCCCACAGAAGTGTCCATCGTGGGTTATGTCATGCGCTTCCGTGACAAGATGCAGACCTTGACGCAGTTGGTGCATGACAACATGACGCAGGCTCAGGCTGACCAGAAGCACTGGTACGACCAGAACGCCCGGGAGCGGACCTACCAGGTGGGCCAAAAGGTGTGGGCGCTGGTCCCTGTACCAACGGATAAGCTTCAGGCAGCCTGGGAAGGCCCGTACGTCGTCCACCAACAGCTCAACCCGGTCACCTACGTGGTCACGCTTGACCATGCTCGGGGTAGGCGCAAGGCCTTTCACGTCAACATGCTGAAGGCGCACTACGAACGTGAAGCTTGCATCCTACCGGTCTGCAATCTGCCAGAGGATGGGGAGGAAGATTCCCTCCTGGACATGCCGGCCCAGGCCAAGGCCAATGGGTCCATTGAGGACATGGAGATAAGTGATTCGCTCACCGTGTCCCAGCGGTTGCAGTTGATGGCCACCCTGGAACTCTTCCGGCCCGTGTTCACCAACCGTCCTGGGAGGACGGAGTTAGCGGTTCATGAGGTGGACACCGGGAATCACGCCCCATTACGGCGAACACCCTATCGGATCTCTGAGACGGTGCAACAAGTCATGCGCCAAGAGATCGATGAGATGTTAAGGCTGGGGGTGATTCGACGGTCACAAAGCGCGTGGGCTTCACCTGTAGTCCTCGTGCCTAAAAAGGATCGAACCACCCGGTTCTGCGTGGACTACTGGGGGCTCAACACGATCACAACCTCTGATGCCCACCCAATGCCGCGCATCGAGGATCTGCTCGAGCGGTTGACAAACGCCAACTACATATCCATCATGGATTTGAGTCGGGGATACTGGCAGATTCCCCTGAGCCCTGAGGCGCAGGAGAAATCCGCCTTTATCACCCCCTTTGGACTGTACGAGTCCACGGTCATGCCCTTCGGCATGAAGAATGCCCCTGCCACTTTCCAGCGGATGGTCAACCACCTGCTTCGGGGACTGGAGGAGTACGCAGTGGCGTACTTAGACGATATTGCCGTCTTCAGTTCCACCTGGGAGGAACACCTTCAGCACCTCCAGGAGGTGCTCAAGCGTCTTCACCAGGCAGGCCTGACCATGAAGCCGGGGAAGTGCCAGATAGGCATGCGCAAGGTCCACTACCTGGGGCACCGGGTAGGCGGGGGTTCCATGAGCCCGGAGCCAGAAAAAGTGGACGCAATTGTGTCCTGGCCCACCCCCAGGACCAAGAAACAGGTGAAGTCCTTCTTGGGCACTGCAGGGTACTATAGGCGGTTCGTACAGGACTATAGCGCCCTTGCCAAACCCTTGACTGACCTCACCAAGCAGAGGCTACCCCAAACAGTCAACTGGACAGATGACTGTGAGGCGGCTTTCCAAGCTTTGAAAGCAGCCCTGTGCAACTCTCCAGTGTTGAGAGCAGTCGACAGCAGTCGCCCGTTTCTGGTACAGACCGACGCCAGCGAGTTTGGCCTCGGTGCTGTGCTTAGCCAGGTCGACTCGGGGGAACAAGAGCACCCCGTGTTGTACCTGAGCCGGAAACTTTTGCCGAGGGAAGTGGCATACTCGACCATCGAGAAGGAGTGTCTGGCCATGGTGTGGGCACTGCAGCGTTTGCAGCCCTACCTGTACGGGCGCGCCTTCACGGTGGTAACTGACCACAACCCTCTGAGCTGGTTGCACACAGTGTCCGGAACCAATGGAAGATTGCTCCGCTGGAGCCTTGCCCTTCAACAGTACGATTTTACTGTAAAACACAGGAAGGACAGTGAAAACGGCAATGCCGATGGGTTGTCCCGCCGGGGCGAACCCGCTGAGGTGCGCATGGCCGATTACCGAGAGGTAATGCCTCCTTAGCGCCCTCTTAAGGGGGGAGGTGTGATGTACAATGTCTGCAAGATATGTTTTCTGTTGCAATGTGCTAACAAACCCTCCATTTTCTTTGAGAAGCTGCCTGCCAGTGTCTCAGTTACATTGCACACTACAGCAGCTTCCCTTCCCCCGAGTGCCATAAACCAATTTCCTGTCACCCCATTTGGCTTCTCATGTGCCTCGGCTGAAAGAGAAGAAAAAAAGTGCGGGAAAAACTTCTTTGTTTGAAACGAATAAAACTATGAGAGCCTATACCATAAGAACCAAATACCCTAGAGATATGAAAATCATATTTTTGTAACCTGAGCGGTCCCAGCTTCGAGACCGCGTATGTTTCGAAGTTCTACCCTGTCCAGAACATGAGATAGGATTTGCGCCCAAATGGACGGTCATATCGCATAGATGTTTGATGTTTTCTTGATGGGCTCATTACGCTGGGAAACATGATACCACTGATGAGTCCATACCAGCTTCTCCCATAAAGTTATAGCTAATCTAAGTTTTGTAGCCAAAACATAACTTGGATAAGAGAGGTGGGATCAACCCAGAATGCACCTCTCTGTGATGTCACATAGGAAAGTCTATAAGGCATTTCCTGGGCAAACCAGCTCAGAACAGCTGCAGAGTCCGTGCTGACAAGAACTCAGATGAGCGGAGAAGTGCAGCTCCGCCTCCACCCACCTTAAAGCCACATGGTCTGCCTAAGGAACAATATGGAACTGTGAGTGTAATCTCTTTGTTTTCTCCACTTTTATTTTATACCTGTACTGTACATATTTTATGTCTCAATTTTATAGCAACTTTTATCTGTAATCACTGTCCTCTTTCGGAAAATAAATGAAATAATTATTTAGATCTGTCTCTATGCTCTAAGACTCGAACTATACGCCTTTGTTAGATAATCGCTACTAATTCGAGGGGTTTGCCACGGACCCTCTTAATTTAACACTGTGAATTAAGTAACCGTGACTGGTGGCAGCGCGTTGTGCATGGCTATTGCGGCTTGCTGGCAGTCTAGAAGGGTCTTATATTGCTGAGTAAGGGGGCTTCAGCCACAGCATTGATAATTTCCTTACTGCAGAAGCCTAATTGCCGGTTCACAACAAGCAGCCCGTCCGGCGACTAATTATCCTAGGTGCAGTTCCCTGACTGACCTGAGGGTAAGGGGGGCGCCGGAGAGCTGCGAGTTCCAAAGTGGAACTGAGAAAGTGGGATATACATAAATCCTCGCAGTATTTGGAAGATTGATAGCAGTGGTGGGGCATCCAAATTAAACTCTCCCTGCGGCAAATTGTAAAGCGAGATTAGCTTGCTGGATATTTTTGTCACATGGTGCCGGTGGTGGGATAACTAAGATAAGCCCCAACGGTGCCTGTGATAGCCGTGTGCCGGCATTGTGTCACGTCCCTCCGTCCGCTGATACACCCGTGTCAGTGGTGGGATTGTGACATAGTGGTGACACAGGGTCCGCTGTCCGTCGCGTTTTGGTGGCAGCGGGACCCCCGTTAGTGTCGCCCGTAAGTAGACGAACGGCGGTGGGCAGTTCGTCACAACAGCCACTATAAATACTACTGTAATATCCAGGAAATAATACAGCCAATATAAATACTACTGTAATATCCAGGAAATACTACAGCCACTATAAATACTACTGCAATATCCAGGAAATAATACAGCCACTATAAATACTACTGTAATATCCAGGAAATAATACAGCCACTATAAATACTACTGTAATATCCAGGAAATAATACAGCCACTATAGATATTACTGTAATATCCAGGAAATACTACATCCACTATAAATACTACTGTAATATCCCGGAAATAACACAGCCGCTATAGATACTACTGTAATATCCAAGAAATAATACAGCCAATATAAATACTACGGTAATATCCAGGAAATAATACAGCCACTATAGATACTACTGTAATATCCAGGAAATAATACAGCCACTATAAATACTACTGTAATATCTAAGAAATAATACAGCCAATATAAATACTACTGTAATATCCAGGAAATAATACAGCCACTATAGATACTACTGTAATATCCAGGAAATAATACAGCCACTATAAATACTACTGTAATATCCAAGAAATAATACAGTCACTGTAAATACTACTGTAATATCCAGGAAATACTGCAGCCACTATAAATACTACTGTAATATCAAGGAAATACTACAGCCACTATAAATATTACTGTAATAGCCAGCAAATAATACAGCCACGATAAATACTACAGTAATAGCCAGCAAATAATACAGCCACTATAAATACTACTGTAATATCCAGGAAATAATACAGCCACGATAAATACTACAGTAAAAGCCAGCAAATAATACAGCCACGATAAATACTACAGTAATAGCCAGCAAATAATACAGCCACTATAAATACTACTGTACTATCCAGGAAAAACTACAGCAACTATAAATACTACTGTAATATCCAGGAAATACTACAGCTACTATAAATAGTACTGTAATATCCAGGAAATAATACAGCCACTATAAATACTACAGTAATAGCCAGCAAATACTACAGCCACTATAAATACTACTGTAATATCCAGAAAATAATACAGCCACTATAAATACTACTGTAATATCCAAGAAATACTACAGCCACTATAAATACTACTGTAATATCCAGGAAATACTACAGCCACTATAAATACTACTGTAATATCCAGGAAATAATACAGCCACTATAATTACTACTGTAATATTTAGGAAATAATACAGCCACTATAAATACTACTGTAATATCCAGGAAATAATACAGCCACTATAAATACCACTGTAATATCCAGGAAATAATACAGCCACTATAAATACTACTGTAATATCCAGGAAATACTACAGCCACTATAAATACTACTGTAATATCCAGGAAATAATACAGCCACTATAAATACTACTGTAATATCCAGGAAATAATACAGCCACTATAAATACTACTGTAATATCCAGGAAATACTACAGCCACTATAGATACTACTGTAATATCCCGGAAATACTACAGCCACTATAAATACTACTGTAATATCAAGGAAATACTACAGCCACTATAGATACTACTGTAATATCCCGGAAATACTACAGCCACTATAAATACTACTGTAATATCCAGGAAATACTACAGCCACTATAGACACTACTGTAATATCCAGGAAATACTACAGCCACTATAAATACTACTGTAATATCCAGGAAATAACACAGCCACTATAAATACTACTGTAATATCAAGGAAATACTACAGCCACTATAGATACTACTGTAATATCCCGGAAATACTACAGCCACTATAAATACTACTGTAATATCCCGGAAATACTACAGCCACTATAAATACTACTGTAATATCAAGGAAATACTACAGCCACTATAGATACTACTGTAATATCCCGGAAATACTACAGCCACTATAAATACTACTGTAATATCCAGGAAATACTACAGCCACTATAGACACTACTGTAATATCCAGGAAATAATACAGCCACTACAAATCCTACTGTAATATCCAGGAAATAACACAGCCACTATAAATACTACTGTAATATCCAGGAAATACTACAGCCACTAAAAATACTACTGTAATATCCTGGAAATACTACAGCCACTATAAATACTACTGTAATATCCAGGAAATACTACAGCCACTATAAATACTACAGTAATATCCAGGAAATAATACAGCCACTATAAATACTACAGTAATATCCAGGAAATAATACAGCCACTATATATACTACTGTAATATCCAGGAAATAATTAAATCCACTATAAATCCTACAGTAATATCCAGGAAATACTACAGCCACTATAAATACTACTGTAATATCCAGGCAATAATACAGCCACTATAAATACTACTGTAATATCCAGGAAACAATACAGCCACTATAAATACTACTGTAATATCCAGGAAATAATACAGCCACTATAAATACTACTGCAATATCCAGGAAATACTACAGCCACTATAAATACTACTGTAATATTTAGGAAATAATACAGCCACTATAAATACTACTGTAATATCCAGGAAATAATACAGCCAATATAAATACTACTGTAATATCCAGGAAATACTACAGCCACTATAAATACTACTGCAATATCCAGGAAATAATACAGCCACTATAAATACTACTGTAATATCCAGGAAATAATACAGCCACTATAAATACTACTGTAATATCCAGGAAATAATACAGCCACTAAAAATACTACTGTAATATCCAGGAAATAATACAGCCACTATAGATATTACTGTAATATCCAGGAAATACTACATCCACTATAAATACTACTGTAATATCCCGGAAATAATACAGCTAATATAAATACTACGGTAATATCCAGGAAATAATACAGCCGCTATAGATACTACTGTAATATCCAAGAAATAATACAGCTAATATAAATACTACATTAATATCCAGGAAATAATACAGCCACTATAGATACTACTGTAATATCCAGGAAATAATACAGCCACTATAAATACTACTATAATATCTAAGAAATAATACAGCCAATATAAATACTACTGTAATATCCAGGAAATAATACAGCCACTATAAATACTACTGTAATATCGAGGAAATACTACAGCCACTATAAATACTACTGTAATAGCCAGCAAATAATACAGCCACGATAAATACTACAGTATTAGCCAGCAAATAATACAGCCACTATAAATACTACTGTAATATCCAGGAAATAAGACAGCCACTATAAATACTACTGTAATATCCAGGAAAAACTACAGCCACTATAAATAGTACTGTAATATCCAGGAAATAATACAGCAACTATAAATACTACTGTAATATCCAGGAAATACTACAGCCACTATAAATACTACTGTAATATCCAGGAAATAACACAGCCACTATATATACTACTGTAATATCCAGGAAATAATACAGCCACTATAAATACTACAGTAATAGCCAGCAAATACTACAGCCAATATAAATACTACAGTAATAGCCAGCAAATACTACAGCCAATATAAATACTACTGTAATATCAAGGAAATACTACAGCCACTATAAATACTACTGTAATATCCAGGAAATACTACAGCCACTATAAATACTACTGTAATATCCAGGAAATACTACAGCCACAATAAATACTACTGTAATATCCAGGAAATACTACAGCCACTATAAATACTACTTTAATATCAAGGAAATACTACAGCCACTATAAATACTACTGTAATATCCAGAAAATAATACAGCCACTATAAGTACTACTGTAATATCCAGGAAATACTACAGCCACTATAAATACTACTGTAATATCCAGGAAATAATACAGCCAATATAAATACTACTGTAATATCCAGGAAATACTACAGCCACTATAAATACTACTGTAATATCCAGGAAATAATACAGCCACTATAAATTCTACTGCAATATCCAGGAAATAATACAGCCACTATAAATACTACTGTAATATCCAGGAAATAATACAGCCACTATAGATATTACTGTAATATCCAGGAAATACTACAGCCACTATAAATACTACTGTAATATCCAGGAAATAATACAGCCGCTATAGATACTACTGTAATATCCAAGAAATAATACAGCCAATATAAATACTACTGTAATATCCAGGAAATAATACAGCCACTATGGATACTACTGTAATATCCAAGAAAAAATACAGCCACTATAAATACTACTGTAATATGTAAGAAATAATACAGCCAATATAAATACTACTGTAATATCCAGGAAATAATACAGCCACTATAGATACTACTGTAATATCCAGGAAATAATACAGCCACTATAAATACTACTGTAATATCCAAGAAATAATACAGTCACTATAAATACTACTGTAATATCCAGGAAATACTACAGCCACTATAAATACTACTGTAATATCAAGGAAATACTACAGCCACTATAAATACTACTGTAATAGCCAGCAAATAATACAGCCACTATAGATACTACTGCAATATCCAGGAAATAAGACAGCCACTATAAATACTACTGTAATATCCAGGAAAAACTACAGCCACTATAAGTAGTACTGTAATATCCAGGAAATAATACAGCCACTATAAATACTACTGTAATATCCAGGAAATACTACAGCTACTATAAACAGTACTGTAATATCCAGGAAATAATACAGCCACTATAAATACTACAGTAATAGCCAGCAAATAATACAGCCACTATAAATACTACTGTAATATCCAGGAAATACTACAGCCACTATAAATACTACTGTAATATCCAGGAAATGATACAGCCATTATAAAAACTACTGTAATATCAAGGAAATACTACAGCCAATATAAATACTACTGTAATATCAAGGAAATACTACAGCCACTATAAATAATACTGTAATATCCAGGAAATAATACAGCCACTATAAATACTACTGTAATAGCCAGCAAATAATACAGCCACTATAGATACTACTGCAATATCCAGGAAATAAGACAGCCACTATAAATACTACTGTAATATCCAGGAAAAACTACAGCCACTATAAGTAGTACTGTAATATCCAGGAAATAATACAGCCACTATAAATACTACTGTAATATCCAGGAAATACTACAGCTACTATAAACAGTACTGTAATATCCAGGAAATAATACAGCCACTATAAATACTACAGTAATAGCCAGCAAATAATACAGCCACTATAAATACTACTGTAATATCCAGGAAATACTACAGCCACTATAAATACTACTGTAATATCCAGGAAATGATACAGCCATTATAAAAACTACTGTAATATCAAGGAAATACTACAGCCACTATAAATACTACTTTAATATCAAGGAAATACTACAGCCACTATAAATACTACTGTAATATCCAGAAAATAATACAGCCACTATAAATACTACTGTAATATCCAAGAAATACTACAGCCACTATAAATACTGCTGTAATATCCAGGAAATACTACAGCCACTATAAATACTACTGTAATATCCAGGAAATAATACAGCCAATATAAATACTACTGTAATATCCAGGAAATAATACAGCCACTATAAATACTACTGCAATATCCAGGAAATAATACAGCCACTATAAATACTACTGTAATATCCAGGAAATACTACAGCCACTATAGATATTACTGTAATATCCAGGAAATAATACAGCCACTATAAATACTACTGTAATATCCAGGAAATACTACAGCCACTATAAATACTACTGTAATATCCCGGAAATAATACAGCCACTATAGATACTACTGTAATATCCAAGAAATAATACAGCCAATATAAAAACTAATGTAATATCCAGGAAATAATACAGCCACTATAGATACTACTGTAATATCCAGGAAATAATACAGCCACTATAAATACTACTGTAATATGTAAGAAATAATACAGCCAATATAAATACTACTGTAATATCCAGGAAATAGTACAGCCACTATAGATACTACTGTAATATCCAGGAAATAATACAGCCACTATAAATACTACTGTAATATCCAAGAAATAATACAGTCACTATAAATACTACTGTAATATCCAGGAAATACTTCAGCCACTATAAATACTACTGTAATATCAAGGAAATACTACAGCCACTATAAATACTACTGTAATAGCCAGCAAATAATACAGCCACGATAAATACTACAGTAATAGCCAGCAAATAATACAGCCACTATAAATACTACTGTAATATCCAGGAAATAAGACAGCCACTATAAATACTACTGTAATATCCAGGAAAAACTACAGCCACTATAAATAGTACTGTAATATCCAGGAAATAATACAGCCACTATAAATACTACTGTAATATCCAGGAAATACTACAGCTACTATAAACAGTACTGTAATATCCAGGAAATAATACAGCCACTATAAATACTACAGTAATAGCCAGCAAATAATACAGCCACTATAAATACTACTGTAATACCCAGGAAATACTACAGCCACTATAAATACTACTGTAATATCCAGGAAATAATACAGCCACTATAAATACTACTGTAATATCCAGGAAATACTACAGCTACTATAAACAGTACTGTAATATCCAGGAAATAATACAGCCACTATAAATACTACAGTAATAGCCAGCAAATAATACAGCCACTATAAATACTACTGTAATATCCAGGAAATACTACAGCCACTATAAATACTACTGTAATATCAAGGAAATACAGCCACTATAAATACTACTGTAATATCCAGAAAATAATACAGCCACTATAAATACTACTGTAATATCCAAGAAATACTACAGCCACTATAAATACTACTGTAATATCAAGGAAATACTACAGCCACTATAAATACTACTGTAATATCCAGGAAATACTACAGCCACTATAAATACTACTGTAATATCCAGAAAATAATACAGCCACAATAAATACTACTGTAATATCCAAGAAATACTACAGCCAATATAAATACTACTGTAATATCCAAGAAATACTACAGCCAATATAAATACTACTGTAATATCAAGGAAATACTACAGCCACTAAAAATACTACTGTAATATCCAGGAAATACTATAGCCACTATAAATACTACTGTAATATCCAGGAAATGATACAGCCATTATAACTACTACTGTAATATCCAAGAAATACTACAGAAATATATAAATACTACTGTAATATCAAGGAAATACTACAGCCACTATAAATACTACTGTAATATCCAGAAAATAATACAGCCACTATAAATACTACTGTAATATCCAAGAAATACTACAGCCACTACAAATACTACTGTAATATCAAAGAAATACTACAGCCACAATAAATACTACTGTAATATCCAAGAAATACTACAGCCAATATAAATACTACTGTAATATCCAAGAAATACTACAGCCAATATAAATACTACTGTAATATCAAGGAAATACTACAGCCACTATAATACTGTAATATCCAGGAAATACTACAGCCACTATAAATACTACTTTAATATCAAGGAAATACTACAGCCACTATAAATACTACTGTAATATCCAGAAAATAATACAGCCACTATAAGGACTACTGTAATATCCAGGAAATACTACAGACACTATAAATACTACTGTAATATCCAGGAAATAATACAGCCGCTATAGATACTACTGTAATATCCAAGAAATAATACAGCCAATATAAATACTACTGTAATATCCAGGAAAATACAGCCAATATAAATACTACTGTAATATCCAGGAAATAATACAGCCACTATAGACACTACTGTAATATCCAGGAAATAATACAGCCACTATAAATACTACTGTAATATAAAAGAAATAATACAGTCACTATAAATACTACTGTAATATCAAGGAAACACTACAGTCACTATAAATACTACTTTAATAGCCAGCAAATAATACAGCCACGATAAATACTACAGTAATAGCCAGCAAATAATACAGCAACTATAAATACTACTGTAATATCCAGGAAATAATACAGCCACTATAATTACTACTGTAATATATAAGAAATAATACAGCCAATATAAATACTACTGTAATATCCAGGAAATAATACAGCCACTATAGATACTACTGTAATATCCAGGAAATAATACAGCCACTATAAATACTACTGTAATATCCAAGAAATAATACAGTCACTATAAATACTACTGTAATATCAAGGAAATACTACAGCCACGATAAAAACTACAGTAATAGCCAGCAAATAATATAGCCACTATAAATACTACTGTAATATCCAGGAAATAAGACAGCCACTATAAATACTACTGTAATATCCAGGAAATAACACAGCCACTATAGATACTACAGTAATATCCAGGAAATACTACAGCCACTATAAATACTACTGTATTATCCAGGAAATACTACAGCCACTATAAATACTACTGTAATATCCAGGAAATAATACAGCCACTATAATTACTACTGTAATATTTAGGAAATAATACAGCCACTATAAATACTACTGTAATATCCAGGAAATAATACAGCCACTATAAATACCACTGTAATATCCAGGAAATAATACAGCCACTATAAATACTACTGTAATATCCAGGAAATACTACAGCCACTATAAATACTCCTGTAATCCCACACTAATATAATTACTCCTATAATCCTACACTACTATAAACTCTCCTGTAATCCACCACAATACTCCTGTAATCCTACACTACTATAAATAGTACTGTTATCCTACCACTACTATAAATACTACTGTAATCCTACACTAATATAAATACTCCTGTAATCCTACCACTATAATAAACACTACTGTAATCCTACACTACTAAAAGTACTACTGTAATCCTGCACTACTATACATACTCCTGCAATCTAACCACTACTATAAATACTGCAATCCTACACTACTATAAACAATACTGTAATCCTACCACTACTATAAATACTACTATAATCCTACCACTACTATAAATACTACTGTAATCCTACACTACTATAAATACTCCTGTAATCCTACATTACTGTAACTACAATCCTACACTACTATAAACACTACTTTAATCCTACCACTACTATAAATACTACTATAATCCTACCATTACTATAAATACTACTGTAATCCTACACTACTATAAATACTACTGTAATCCTACCACTACTATAAACACTACTGTAATCCTACCACTACTATAAATACTACTGTAATCCAACCACTACTATAAAAACTACTGTAATCCCACCACTATAAATAATCTGCAATCCTACACTACTATAAATACTCCTGTAATCCTACACTACTATAAATACTCATGCAATGGTACATTACTATAAATACAACTGTAATCCTACACTACTATAAATACTACTGTAATCCTACCACTACTATAAATACTACTGTAATCCTAAAATGCTATAAATACTACTGTAATCCTCCACTACTATAAATACTACTGTGATATCCAGGAAATAATACAGCCACTATAGATAATACTGTAATATCCAGGAAATAATACAGCCACTATAAATACTACTGTAATATCCAGGAAACACTACAGCCACTATAAATACTACTGTAATATCTAGGAAATACTACAGCCACTATAAATACTACTGTAATATCCAGGAAATAATACAGCCACTATAAATACTACTGTAATATCCAGGAAATAATACAAACACTATAAATACTACTGTAATCCTACCACTACTATAAATACTACTGTAATCCTACACTACTATAAATACTACTGCAATCCTACCACTACTATAAATACTATTTCAATCCTACCACTACTATAAATACGCCTGTAATCCTACACTACTATAAATACTACTGTAATCCTACCATTACTATAAATACTACTGTAATCCTTCCACTACTATAAATGCTACTGTAATCCTACCATTACTTTAAATACTACTGTAATCTTAACACTACTATAAATACAACTGTAATGCTACCATTACTATAAATACTCTTGTAATCCTACCACTACTAAAATACTACTGTAATCCTACACTACTATAAATACTCCTGTAATCCTACACTACTATAAATACTACTGTTATCCTACCACTACTATAAATACTACTGTAATCTTAACACTACTATAAATACAACTGTAATGCTACCATTACTATAAATACTCTTGTAATCCTACCACTACTAAAATACTACTGTAATCCTACACTACTATAAATACAACTGTAATCCTACACTACTATAAATACTACTGTAATCCTACACTACTATAAATACTACTGGAATCCTACACTACTATAAATACTACTGGAATCCTACCATTACTATAAATACTACTGTAATCCTGCACTACTATAAATAGTACTGCAATCCTACAACTATAAATAATACTGTAATTCTACACTACTATAAATACTACTGCAATCCTACCACTACTATAAATACTACTGCAATTCTACCACTACTATAAATACTCCTGTAATCCTACACTACTATAAATGCTACTGTAATCCTACACTATAAATACTACTGTAATCCTTCCACTACTATAAATACTACTATAATCCTACCAGTACTATAAATACTACTGTAATCCTACTATTACTATAAATACTACTGTAATCCTTCCACTACTATAAATACTACTGTAATCCTACCACTACTATAAATACCACTGTAATCCTGCACTACTATAAATACTACTGCAATCCTACCACTACTATAAATACTACTGTAATCTTAACTTTACTATAAATACAACTGTAATGCTACCATTACTATAAATACTCTTGTAATCCTACCACTACTAAAATACTCCTGTAATCCTACACTACTATAAATACAACTGTAATCCTACACTACTATAAATACTACTGGAATCCTACACTACTATAAATACTACTGGAATCCTACCATTACTATAAATACTACTGTAATCCTGCACTACTATAAATAGTACTGCAATCCTACAACTATAAATACTACTGTAATTCTACACTACTATAAATACTACTGCAATCCTACCACTACTATAAATACTACTGCAATTCTACCACTACTATAAATACTCCTGTAATCCTACACTACTATAAATGCTACTGTAATCCTACACTATAAATACTACTGTAATCCTTCCACTACTATAAATACTACTATTATCCTACCACTACTATAAATACTCCTGTAATCCTACCACTACTAAAATACTACTGTAATCCTACACTACTATAAATACTCCTGTAATCCTACACTACTATAAATACTACTGTATTCCTACACTACTATAAATACTCCTGTAATCCTACTACTACTATAAATACAACTGTAATCCTACACTACTATAAATACTACTGTAATCCTACACTACTATAAATACTCCTGTAATCCTACACTACTATGAATACTACTGTTATCCTACCACTACTATAAATACTCCTGTAATCCTACTACTACTATAATTACAACTGTAATCCTACACTGCTATAAATACTACTGTAATCCTACACTACTATAAATATTACTACAATCCTACACTACTATAAATACTCCTGTAATTCCACATTACTATAAATACTACTGTAATCCTACACTACTATAAATACTCCTGTAATCCTACACTACCATAAACACTACTGTAATCCTACCACTACTATAAATACTCCTGTAATCCTACACTACTATAAATATTACTGTAATCCTACACTACTATAAATACTCCTGCAATCCTACACTACTATAAATATTCCTGTAATCCTACACTACTATAAATATTCCTGTAATCCCACACTACTATAAATACTACTGTAATCCTACACTACTATAAATACTCCTGTAATCCTACACTACTATGAATACAACTGTAATCCTACCACTACTATAAATACTACTGTAATCCTACCACTACTATAAACACTACTGTAATCCTACACTACTATAAATACTCCTGTAATCCTATTACTAATATAAATACTACTGTAATCCTACACTAATATAAATACTCCTGTAATCCTACCATTATAATAAACACTACTGTAATCCTACACTACTATAAATACTACAGTGATCCTACCACTACTATAAATACTACTGTAATCATACACTACTATAAATACTCCTGTAATCCCACACTAATATAATTACTCCTATAATCCTACACTACTATAAACTCTCCTGTAATCCACCACAATACTCCTGTAATCCTACACTACTATAAATAGTACTGTAATCCTACACTACTATAAATACTACTGTTATCCTACCACTACTATAAATACTACTGCAATCCTACACTAATATAAATACTACTGTAATCCTACCACTATAATAAACACTACTGTAATCCTACACTACTAAAAGTACTACTGTAATCCTGCACTACTATACATACTCCTGAAATCCAACCACTACTATAAATACTGCAATCATACACTACTATAAACAATACTGTAATCCTACACTACTATAAATACTCCTGTAATCCTACATTACCATAAATACTACTGCAATCCTACACTACCATAAACACTACTGTAATCCTACCACTACTATAAATACTACTGTAATCCAACCACTACTATAAAAACTACTGTAATCCTACCACTATAAATAATCTGCAATCCTACACTACTATAAATACTACTGTAATCCTACAGTACTATAAATACTCCTGTAATCCTAGACTACTATAAATACTCATGCAATGGTACATTACTATAAATACAACTGTAATCCTACACTACTATAAATACTACTGTAATCCTACCACTACTATAAATACTACTGTAATCCTACAATGCTATAAATACTACTGTAATCCTCCACTATTATAAATACTACTGTAATATCCAGGAAATAATACAGCCACTATAGATACTACTGTAATATCCAGGAAATAATACAGCCACTATAAATAATACTGTACTATCCAGGAAATAATACAGCCACTATAGATACTACTGTAATATCCAGGAAATAATACAGCCACTATAGGTACTACTGTAATATCCAAGAAATAATACAGCCACTATAGATACTACTGTAATATCCAGGAAATAATACAGCCACTATAAATACTACTGTAATATCCAGGAAATAATACAGCCACTATAGGTACTACTGTAATATCCAGGAAATACTACAGCCACTATAAATACTACTGTAATATCCAGGAAATAATACAGCCACTATAGATACTACTGTAATATCCAAGAAATAATACAGCCACTATAGATACTACTGTAATATCCAGGAAATACTACAGCCACTATAAATACTACTGTAATATCCAGGAAATAATACAGCCACTATAAATACTACTGTAATATCCAGGAAATAATACAGACACTATAAATACTACTGTAATCCTACCATTACTATAAATACTACTGTAATCCTACACTACTATAAATACTACTGGAATCCTACACTACTATAAATACTACTGCAATCCTACCACTACTATAAATACTCCTGTAATCCTACCATTACTATAAATACTACTGTAATCCTGCACTATTATAAATACTACTGCAATCCTACAACTATAAATACTACTGTAATCCTACACTACTATAAATACTACTGCCATCCTACCACTACTATAAATACTATTGCAATCCTACCACTACTTTAAATACTCCTGTAATCCTACACTACTATAAATACTACTGTAATCCTTCCAGTACTATAAATACTACTGTAATCCTACCAATACTATAAATGCTACTGTAATCCTACCATTACTATAAATACTACTGTAATCCTTCCACTACTTTAAATACTACTGTAATCCTACCACTACTATAAATACTACTGTAATCTTAACACTACTATAAATACAACTGTAATGCTACCATTACTATAAATACTCTTGTAATCCTACCACTACTAAAATACTACTGTAATCCTACACTACTATAAATACTCCTGTAATCCTACACTACTATAAATACTACTGTTATCCTACCACTACTATAAATACTCCTGTAGTCCTACTACTACTATAAATACAACTGTAATCCTACACTACTATAAATACTACTGTAATCGTACACTACTATAAACACTACTGTAATCCTACCACTACTATAAATACTCTTGCAATCCTACCACTACTAAAATGCTACTGTAATCCGACACTACTATAAATACTCCTGTAATCCTACACTACTACAAATACTACTGTTATCCTACCACTACTATAAATACTACTGTATTCCTACACTACTATAAAAACGACTGTAATCCTACCACTGCTAAAATTACTACTGTATTCCTACACTACTATAAATACTACTGTAATCCTACCACTACTATAAACACTACTGTAATCCTACCACTACTATAAATACTACTGTAATCCTACCACTACTACAAATAGTCCTGTAATCCAACCACTGCTATAAATACTCCTGTAATCCTACACTACTATAAATACTCCTGTAATCCCACTCTACTATAAATACTCCTGTAATCCTACATTACTATAAATACTACTGCAATCCTACACTACTATAAATACAACTGTCATCCTACCATTACTATAAATATTACTGTAATCCTACACTACTATAAACACTACTGTAATCCTACCACTACTATAAATACTACTGTAATCCTACCACTACTACAAATAGTCCTGTAATCCAACCACTACTATAAATACTCCTGTAATCCTACACTACTATAAATACTCCTGTAATCCCACTCTACTATAAATACTCCTGTAATCCTACACTACTATAAATACTACTGCAATCCTACACTACTATAAATACAACTGTCATCCTACCATTACTATAAATATTACTGTAATCCTATACTACTATAAACACTACTGTAACCCTACCACTACTATAAAAACTACTGTAATCCTACCACTACTATAAATACTCTAATCCTACAATGCTATAAATACTACTGTAATCCTACACTGCTAAAAATACTCCTGCAATCCTACACTACTATAAATACTACTGTAATCCTACACTACTATAAATACTGCTGTAATCCTACATTACTATAAATACTACTGCAATCCTACACTACTATAAACAATACTGTAATCCTACCACTACAATAAATACTACTATAATCCTACCACTACTATAAATACTACTGTAATCTTACACTACTAAAAATACTCCTGTGATCCTACATTACTATAAATACTACTGCAATCCTACACTACTATAAACACTACTTTCATCCTACCACTACTATAAATACTACTATAATCCTACCACTACTATAAATACTCCTGTAATCCTACACTACTATAAATACTACTGTAATCCTACAACTACTATAAACACTACTGTAATCCTACCACTACTATAAATACGACTGTAATCCAACCACTACTATAAAAACTACTGTAATCCTACCACTATAAATACTCTGTAATCCTACACTACTATAAATACTCCTGTAATCCTACACTACTATGAATACTACTGTTATCCTACCACTACTATAAATACTCCTGTAATCCTACTACTACTATAATTACAACTGTAATCCTACACTGCTATAAATACTACTGTAATCCTACACTACTATAAATACTCCTGTAATTCCACATTACTATAAATACTACTGTAATCCTACACTACTATAAATACTCCTGTAATCCTACACTACCATAAACACTACTGTAATCCTACCACTACTATAAATACTCCTGTAATCCTACACTACTATAAATATTACTGTAATCCTACACTACTATAAATACTCCTGCAATCCTACACTACTATAAATATTCCTGTAATCCTACACTACTATAAATATTCCTGTAATCCCACACTACTATAAATACTACTGTAATCCTACACTACTATAAATACTCCTGTAATCCTACACTACTATGAATACAACTGTAATCCTACCACTACTATAAATACTACTGTAATCCTACCACTACTATAAACACTACTGTAATCCTACACTACTATAAATACTCCTGTAATCCTATTACTAATATAAATACTACTGTAATCCTACACTAATATAAATACTCCTGTAATCCTACCATTATAATAAACACTACTGTAATCCTACACTACTATAAATACTACAGTGATCCTACCACTACTATAAATACTACTGTAATCATACACTACTATAAATACTCCTGTAATCCCACACTAATATAATTACTCCTATAATCCTACACTACTATAAACTCTCCTGTAATCCACCACAATACTCCTGTAATCCTACACTACTATAAATAGTACTGTAATCCTACACTACTATAAATACTACTGTTATCCTACCACTACTATAAATACTACTGCAATCCTACACTAATATAAATACTACTGTAATCCTACCACTATAATAAACACTACTGTAATCCTACACTACTAAAAGTACTACTGTAATCCTGCACTACTATACATACTCCTGAAATCCAACCACTACTATAAATACTGCAATCATACACTACTATAAACAATACTGTAATCCTACACTACTATAAATACTCCTGTAATCCTACATTACCATAAATACTACTGCAATCCTACACTACCATAAACACTACTGTAATCCTACCACTACTATAAATACTACTGTAATCCAACCACTACTATAAAAACTACTGTAATCCTACCACTATAAATAATCTGCAATCCTACACTACTATAAATACTACTGTAATCCTACAGTACTATAAATACTCCTGTAATCCTAGACTACTATAAATACTCATGCAATGGTACATTACTATAAATACAACTGTAATCCTACACTACTATAAATACTATTGTAATCCTACCACTACTATAAATACTACTGTAATCCTACAATGCTATAAATACTACTGTAATCCTCCACTATTATAAATACTACTGTAATATCCAGGAAATAATACAGCCACTATAGATACTACTGTAATATCCAGGAAATAATACAGCCACTATAAATAATACTGTACTATCCAGGAAATAATATAGTCACTATAGATAATACTGTAATATCCAGGAAATACAGCCACTATAAATACTACTGTAATATCCAGGAAATAATACAGCCACTATAGGTACTACTGTAATATCCAAGAAATAATACAGCCACTATAGATACTACTGTAATATCCAGGAAATAATACAGCCACTATAAATACTACTGTAATATCCAGGAAATAATACAGCCACTATAGGTACTACTGTAATATCCAGGAAATACTACAGCCACTATAAATACTACTGTAATATCCAGGAAATAATACAGCCACTATAGATACTACTGTAATATCCAAGAAATAATACAGCCACTATAGATACTACTGTAATATCCAGGAAATACTACAGCCACTATAAATACTACTGTAATATCCAGGAAATAATACAGCCACTATAAATACTACTGTAATATCCAGGAAATAATACAGACACTATAAATACTACTGTAATCCTACCATTACTATAAATACTACTGTAATCCTACACTACTATAAATACTACTGGAATCCTACACTACTATAAATACTACTGCAATCCTACCACTACTATAAATACTCCTGTAATCCTACCATTACTATAAATACTACTGTAATCCTGCACTATTATAAATACTACTGCAATCCTACAACTATAAATACTACTGTAATCCTACACTACTATAAATACTACTGCCATCCTACCACTACTATAAATACTATTGCAATCCTACCACTACTTTAAATACTCCTGTAATCCTACACTACTATAAATACTACTGTAATCCTTCCAGTACTATAAATACTACTGTAATCCTACCAATAATATAAATGCTACTGTAATCCTACCATTACTATAAATACTACTGTAATCCTTCCACTACTTTAAATACTACTGTAATCCTACCACTACTATAAATACTACTGTAATCTTAACACTACTATAAATACAACTGTAATGCTACCATTACTATAAATACTCTTGTAATCCTACCACTACTAAAATACTACTGTAATCCTACACTACTATAAATACTCCTGTAATCCTACACTACTATAAATACTACTGTTATCCTACCACTACTATAAATACTCCTGTAGTCCTACTACTACTATAAATACAACTGTAATCCTACACTACTATAAATACTACTGTAATCGTACACTACTATAAACACTACTGTAATCCTACCACTACTATAAATACTCTTGCAATCCTACCACTACTAAAATGCTACTGTAATCCGACACTACTATAAATACTCCTGTAATCCTACACTACTACAAATACTACTGTTATCCTACCACTACTATAAATACTACTGTATTCCTACACTACTATAAAAACGACTGTAATCCTACCACTGCTAAAATTACTACTGTATTCCTACACTACTATAAATACTACTGTAATCCTACCACTACTATAAACACTACTGTAATCCTACCACTACTATAAATACTACTGTAATCCTACCACTACTACAAATAGTCCTGTAATCCAACCACTGCTATAAATACTCCTGTAATCCTACACTACTATAAATACTCCTGTAATCCCACTCTACTATAAATACTCCTGTAATCCTACATTACTATAAATACTACTGCAATCCTACACTACTATAAATACAACTGTCATCCTACCATTACTATAAATATTACTGTAATCCTACACTACTATAAACACTACTGTAATCCTACCACTACTATAAATACTACTGTAATCCTACCACTACTACAAATAGTCCTGTAATCCAACCACTACTATAAATACTCCTGTAATCCTACACTACTATAAATACTCCTGTAATCCCACTCTACTATAAATACTCCTGTAATCCTACACTACTATAAATACTACTGCAATCCTACACTACTATAAATACAACTGTCATCCTACCATTACTATAAATATTACTGTAATCCTATACTACTATAAACACTACTGTAACCCTACCACTACTATAAAAACTACTGTAATCCTACCACTACTATAAATACTCTAATACTACAATGCTATAAATACTACTGTAATCCTACACTGCTAAAAATACTCCTGCAATCCTACACTACTATAAATACTACTGTAATCCTACACTACTATAAATACTGCTGTAATCCTACATTACTATAAATACTACTGCAATCCTACACTACTATAAACAATACTGTAATCCTACCACTACAATAAATACTACTATAATCCTACCACTACTATAAATACTACTGTAATCTTACACTACTAAAAATACTCCTGTGATCCTACATTACTATAAATACTACTGCAATCCTACACTACTATAAACACTACTTTCATCCTACCACTACTATAAATACTACTATAATCCTACCACTACTATAAATACTCCTGTAATCCTACACTACTATAAATACTACTGTAATCCTACAACTACTATAAACACTACTGTAATCCTACCACTACTATAAATACGACTGTAATCCAACCACTACTATAAAAACTACTGTAATCCTACCACTATAAATACTCTGTAATCCTACACTACTATAAATACTACTGTAATCCTACAGTACTATAAATACCCCTGTAATCCTACACTACTATAAATACTCATGCAATGGTACATTACTATAAATACAACTGCAATCCTACACTATTATAAATACTACTGTAATCCTTCCACTACTATAAGTACTCCTGTAATCCAACCACTACTGTAAATACTACTGTAATCCTACCACTACTATAAATACTCCTGTAATTCTACCACTACTATAAATACTACTGTAATCCTACACTACTATAAATACTACTGTAATCCGACACTACTATAAATACTACTGTTATCCTATACTACTATAAACACTACTGTAATCCTACCACTACTATATTACTGTAATCCTACACTATAAATACTCCTGTAATCCTACACTACTATAAACCCTACTGTAATCCTACCACTACTATAAATATTACTGTAATCCTACACTATAAATACTCCTGTAATCCCAAACTACTATAAATGCTCCTGTAATCCTACACTACTATGAATACTACTGTAATCCGACACTACTATAAACATTACTCTAATCCTACCACTACTATAAATACTACTGTAATCCTACCACTACTATAAACACTAATGTAATACTACACTACTAAAAGTACTACTGTAATCCTACACTACTATAAACACTACTGTAATCCTACACTACTATAAATACTAATGTAATCCTACACTACTAAAAATACTCCTGTAATCCTACACTACTATAAATACTACTGTAATCCTACCATTACTATAAATACTCCTGTCATCCAACCACTACTATAAATACTACTGTAATCCTACCATTACTATAAATACTACTGTAATCCTACCAATACTATAAATACTCTGTAATCCTACACTACTATAAATACTACTGTAATCCTACCACTACTATAAATACTACTGTAATCGTACACTAATATAAATACTCCTGTAATCCTACCACTATAATAAACACTACTGTAATCCTACACTACTAAAAGTACTAATGTAATCCTACACTACTATAAATACTACTGCAATCCTACCACTACTATAAATACTATTGCAATCCTACCACTACTTTAAATACTCCTGTAATCCTACACTACTATAAATACTACTGTAATCCTTCCAGTACTATAAATACTACTGTAATCCTACCACTACTACAAATGCTACTGTAATCCTACCATTACTATAAATACTACTGTAATCCTTCCACTACTATAAATACTACTGTAATCCTACCACTACTATAAATACTACTGTAATCTTAACACTACTATAAATACAACTGTAATGCTACCATTACTATAAATACTCTTGTAATCCTACCACTACTAAAATACTACTGTAATCCTACACTACTGTAAATACTCCTGTAATCCTACACTACTATAAATACTACTGTTATCCTACCACTACTATAAATACTACTGTAATCCTACTACTACTATCAATACAACTGTAATCCTACACTACTATAAATACTACTGTAATCCTACACTACTATAAACACTACTGTAATCCTACCACTACTATAAATACTCTTGCAATCCTACCACTACTAAAATGCTACTGTAATCCTACACTACTATAAATACTCCTGTAATCCTACACTACTACAAATACTACTGTTATCCTACCACTACTATAAATACTACTGTATTCCTACACTACTATAAATACGACTGTAATCCTACCACTGCTAAAATTACTACTGTATTCCTACATTACTATAAATACTACTGTAATCCTACCACTACTATAAACACTACTGTAATCCTACCACTACTATAAATACTACTGTAATCCTACCACTACTACAAATAGTCCTGTAATCCAACCACTGCTATAAATACTCCTGTAATCCTACACTACTATAAATACTCCTGTAATCCCACTCTACTATAAATACTCCTGTAATCCTACATTACTTTAAATACTACTGCAATCCTACACTACTATAAATACAACTGTCATCCTACCATTACTATAAATATTACTGTAATCCTACACTACTATAAACACTACTGTAACCCTACCACTACTATAAAAACTACTGTAATCCTACCACTACTATAAATACTCTAATCCTACAATGCTATAAATACTACTGTAATCCTACACTACTAAAAATACTCCTGCAATCCTACACTACTATAAATACTACTGTAATCCTACACTACTATAAATACTCCTGTAATCCTACTACTACTATAAATACAACTATAATCCTACACTACTATAAATACTACTGTAATCCTATACTACTATAAACACTACTGTAATCCTACCACTACTATAAATACTCTTGCAATCCTACCACTACTAAAATGCTACTGTAATCCTACACTACTACAAATACTACTGTTATCCTACCACTACTATAAATACTACTGTTATCCTACCACTACTATAAATACGACTGTAATCCTACACTACTATAAATACTCCTGTAATCCTACACTACTACAAATACTACTGTTATCCTACCACTACTATAAATACTACTGTATTCCTACACTACTATGAATACGACTGTAATCCTACCACTGCTAAAATTACTACTGTATTCCTACACTACTATAAATACTACTGTAATCCTACCACTACTATAAACACTACTGTAATCCTACCACTACTATAAATACTACTGTAATCCTACCACTACTACAAATAGTCCTGTAATCCAACCACTACTATAAATACTCCTGTAATCCTACACTACTATAAATACTCCTGTAATCCCACTCTACTATAAATACTCCTGTAATCCTACACTACTATAAATACTACTGCAATCCTACACTACTATAAATACAACTGTCATCCTACCATTACTATAAATATTACTGTAATCCTACACTACTATAAACACTACTGTAATCCTACCACTACTATAAATACTACTGTAATCCTACCACTACTACAAATAGTCCTGTAATCCAACCACTACTATAAATACTCCTGTAATCCTACACTACTATAAATACTCCTGTAATCCCACTCTACTATAAATACTCCTGTAATCCTACACTACTATAAATACTACTGCAATCCTACACTACTATAAATACAACTGTCATCCTACCATTACTATAAATATTACTGTAATCCTACACTACTATAAACACTACTGTAACCCTACCACTACTATAAAAACTACTGTAATCCTACCACTACTATAAATACTCTAATCCTACAATGCTATAAATACTACTGTAATCCGACACTACTATAAATACTCCTGTAATCCTACACTACTACAAATACTACTGTTATCCTACCACTACTATAAATACTACTGTATTCCTACACTACTATAAATACGACTGTAATCCTACCACTGCTAAAATTACTACTGTATTCCTACACTACTATAAATACTACTGTAATCCTACCACTACTATAAACACTACTGTAATCCTACCACTACTATAAATACTACTGTAATCCTACCACTACTACAAATAGTCCTGTAATCCAACCACTACTATAAATACTCCTGTAATCCTACACTACTATAAATACTCCTGTAATCCCACTCTACTATAAATACTCCTGTAATCCTACACTACTATAAAAACTACTGCAATCCTACACTACTATAAATACAACTGTCATCCTACCATTACTATAAATATTACTGTAATCCTACACTACTATAAACACTACTGTAATCCTACCACTACTATAAATACTACTGTAATCCTACCACTACTACAAATAGTCCTGTAATCCAACCACTACTATAAATACTCCTGTAATCCTACACTACTATAAATACTCCTGTAATCCCACTCTACTATAAATACTCCTGTAATCCTACATTACTTTAAATACTACTGCAATCCTACACTACTATAAATACAACTGTCATCCTACCATTACTATAAATATTACTGTAATCCTACACTACTATAAACACTACTGTAACCCTACCACTACTATAAAAACTACTGTAATCCTACCACTACTATAAATACTCTAATCCTACAATGCTATAAATACTACTGTAATCCTACACTACTAAAAATACTCCTGCAATCCTACACTACTATAAATACTACTGTAATCCTACACTACTATAAATACTCCTGTAATCCTACTACTACTATAAATACAACTATAATCCTACACTACTATAAATACTACTGTAATCCTATACTACTATAAACACTACTGTAATCCTACCACTACTATAAATACTCTTGCAATCCTACCACTACTAAAATGCTACTGTAATCCTACCACTACTATAAATACTACTGTAATCCTACCACTACTACAAATAGTCCTGTAATCCTACACTACTATAAATACTACTGCAATCCTACACTACTATAAATACAACTGTCATCCTACCATTACTATAAATATTACTGTAATCCTACACTACTATAAACACTACTGTAACCCTACCACTACTATAAAAACTACTGTAATCCTACCACTACTATAAATACTCTAATCCTACAATGCTATAAATACTACTGTAATCCTACACTGCTAAAAATACTCCTGCAATCCTACACTACTATAAATACTACTGTAATCCTTCACTACTATAAATACTCCTGTAATCCTACATTACTATAAATACTACTGCAATCCTACACTACTATAAACAATACTGTAATCCTACCACTACAATAAAAACTACTATAATCCTACCACTACTATAAATACTACTGTAATCTTACACTACTAAAAATACTCCTGTGATCCTACATTACTATAAATACTACTGCAATCCTACACTACTATAAACACTACTTTAATCCTACCACTACTATAAATACTACTATAATCCTACCACTACTATAAATACTCCTGTAATCCTACACTACTATAAATACTACTGTAATCCTACAACTACTATAAACACTACTGTAATCCTACCACTACTATAAATACGACTGTAATCAAACCACTACTATAAAAACTACTGTAATCCTACCACTATAAATACTCTGTAATCCTACACTACTATAAATACTACTGTAATCCTACAGTACTATAAATACCCCTGTAATCCTACACTACTATAAATACTCATGCAATGGTACATTACTATAAATACAACTGCAATCCTACACTATTATAAATACTACTGTAATCCTTCCACTACTATAAGTACTCCTGTAATCCAACCACTACTGTAAATACTACTGTAATCCTACCACTACTATAAATACTCCTGTAATTCTACCACTACTATAAATACTACTGTTATCCTACCACTACTATAAATACTACTGTATTCCTACACTACTATAAATACGACTGTAATCCTACCACTGCTAAAATTACTACTGTATTCCTACACTACTATAAATACTACTGTAATCCAACCACTACTATAAACACTACTGTAATCCTACCACTACTATAAATACTACTGTAATCCTACCACTACTACAAATAGTCCTGTAATCCAACCACTGCTATAAATACTCCTGTAATCCTACACTACTATAAATACTCCTGTAATCCCACTCTACTATAAATACTCCTGTAATCCTACATTACTATAAATACTACTGCAATCCTACACTACTATAAATACAACTGTCATCCTACCATTACTATAAATATTACTGTAATCCTGCACTACTATAAAAACTACTGTAATCCTACCACTACTATAAATACTCTAATCCTACAATGCTATAAATACTACTGTAATCCTACACTACTAAAAATACTCCTGCAATCATACACTACTATAAATACTACTGTAATCCTACACTACTATAAATACTCCTGTAATCCTACTACTACTATAAATACAACTGTAATCCTACATTACTATAAATACTACTGTAATCCTACACTACTATAAACACTACTGTAATCCTACCACTACTATAAATACTCTTGCAATCTTACCACTACTAAAATGCTACTGTAATCCTACACTACTATAAATACTCCTGTAATCCTACACTACTACAAATACTACTGTTATCCTACCACTACTATAAATACTACTGTATTCCTACACTACTATAAATACGACTGTAATCCTACCACTGCTAAAATTACTACTGTATTCCTACACTACTATAAATACTACTGTAATCCTACCACTACTATAAACACTACTGAAATCCTACCACTGCTATAAATACTACTGTAATCCTACCACTACTACAAATAGTCCTGTAATCCAACCACTACTATAAATACTCCTGTAATCATACACTACTATAAATACTCCTGTAATCCCACTCTACTATAAATACTCCTGTAATCCTACACTACTATAAATACTACTGCAATCCTACACTACTATAAATACAACTGTCATCCTACCATTACTATAAATATTACTGTAATCCTACACTACTATAAACACTACTGTAACCCTACCACTACTATAAAAACTACTGTAATCCTACCACTACTATAAATACTCTAATCCTACAATGCTATAAATACTACTGTAATCCTACACTGCTAAAAATACTCCTGCAATCCTACACTACTATAAATACTACTGTAATCCTACACTACTATAAATACTCCTGTAATCCTACATTACTATAAATACTACTGCAATCCTACACTACTATGAACAATACTGTAATCCTACCACTACAATAAATACTACTATAATCCTACCACTACTATAAATACTACTGTAATCTTACACTACTAAAAATACTCCTGTAATCCTACATTACTATAAATACTACTGTAATCCTACCACTACTATAAATACTACTGTAATCTTAACACTACTATAAATACAACTGTAATGCTACCATTACTATAAATACTCTTGTAATCCTACCACTACTAAAATACTACTGTAATCCTACACTACTATAAATACTCCTGTAATCCTACACTACTATAAATACTCCTGTAATCCTACACTACTATAAATACTACTGTAATCATACACTACTATAAACACTACTGTAATCCTACCACTACTATAAATACTCTTGCAATCCTACTACTACTATAAATACAACTGTAATCCTACACTACTATAAATACTACTGTAATCCTACACTACTATAAACACTACTGTAATCCTACCACTACTATAAATACTCCTGTAATCCTACTACTACTATAAATACAACTGTAATCCTACACTACTATAAATACTACTGTAATCCTACACTACTATAAACACTACTGTAATCCTACCACTACTATAAATACTCTTGCAATCCTACCACTACTAAAATGCTACTGTAATCCTACACTACTATAAATACTCCTGTAATCCTACACTACTACAAATACTACTGTTATCCTACCACTACTATAAATACTACTGTATTCCTACACTACTATAAATACGACTGTAATCCTACCACTGCTAAAATTACTACTGTATTCCTACACTACTATAAATACTACTGTAATCCTACCACTACTATAAACACTACTGAAATCCTACCACTACTATAAATACGACTGTAATCCTACCACTACTATAAATACTACTGTAATCCTACCACTACTACAAATAGTCCTGTAATCCAACCACTGCTATAAATACTCCTGTAATCCTACACTACTATAAATACTCCTGTAATCCAACTCTACTATAAATACTCCTGTAATCCTACATTACTATAAATACTACTGCAATCCTACACTACTATAAATACAACTGTCATCCTACCATTACTATAAATATTACTGTAATCCTACACTACTATAAAAACTACTGTAATCCTACCACTACTATAAATACTCTAATCCTACAATGCTATAAATACTACTGTAATCCTACACTACTAAAAATACTCCTGCAATCCTACACTACTATAAATACTACTGTAATCCTACACTACTATAAATACTCCTGTAATCCTACTACTACTATAAATACAACTGTAATCCTACACTACTATAAATACTACTGTAATCCTACACTACTATAAACACTACTGTAATCCTACCACTACTATAAATACTCTTGCAATCCTACCACTACTAAAATGCTACTGTAATCCTACACTACTATAAATACTCCTGTAATCCTACACTACTACAAATACTACTGTTATCCTACCACTACTATAAATACTACTGTATTCCTACACTACTATAAATACTACTGTAATCCTACCACTACTATAAACACTACTGAAATCCTACCACTGCTATAAATACTACTGTAATCCTACCACTACTACAAATAGTCCTGTAATCCAACCACTACTATAAATACTCCTGTAATCCTACACTACTATAAATACTCCTGTAATCCCACTCTACTATAATTACTCCTGTAATCCTACACTACTATAAATACTACTGCAATCCTACACTACTATAAATACAACTGTCATCCTACCATTACTATAAATATTACTGTATTCCTACACTACTATAAATACTACTGTAATCCTACCACTACTACAAATAGTCCTGTAATCCAACCACTACTATAAATACTCCTGTAATCCTACACTACTATAAATACTCCTGTAATCCCACTCTACTATAAATACTCCTGTAATCCTACACTACTATAAATACTACTGCAATCCTACACTACTATAAATACAACTGTCATCCTACCATTACTATAAATATTACTGTAATCCTACACTACTATAAACACTACTGTAACCCTACCACTACTATAAAAACTACTGTAATCCTACCACTACTATAAATACTCTAATCCTACAATGCTATAAATACTACTGTAATCCTACACTGCTAAAAATACTCCTGCAATCCTACACTACTATAAATACTACTGTAATCCTACACTACTATAAATACTCCTGTAATCCTACATTACTATAAATACTACTGCAATCATACACTACTATAAACAATACTGTAATCCTACCACTACAATAAATACTACTATAATCCTACCACTACTATAAATACTACTGTAATCTTACACTACTAAAAATACTCCTGTAATCCTACATTACTATAAATACTACTGCAATCCTACACTACTATAAACACTACTTTAATCCTACCACTACTATGAATACTACTATAATCCTACCACTACTATAAATACTCCTGTAATGCTACACTACTATAAATACTACTGTAATCCTACAACTACTATAAACACTACTGTAATCCTACCACTACTATAAATACGACTGTAATCCAACCACTACTATAAAAACTACTGGAATCCTACCACTATAAATACTCTGTAATCCTACACTACTATAAATACTACTGTAATCCTACAGTACTATAAATACCCCTGTAATCCTACACTACTATAAATACTCATGCAATGGTACATTACTATAAATACAACTGCAATCCTACACTATCATAAATACTACTGTAATCCTTCCACTACTATAAGTACTCCTGTAATCCAACCACTACTGTAAATACTACTGTAATCCTACCACTACTATAAATACTCCTGTAATTCTACCACTACTATAAATACTACTGTAATCCTACACTACTATAAATACTACTGTAATCCGACACTACTATAAATACTACTGTTATCCTATACTACTATAAACACTACTGTAATCCTACCACTACTATATTACTGTAATCCTACACTATAAATACTCCTGTAATCCTACACTACTATAAACCCTACTGTAATCCTACCACTACTATAAATATTACTGTAATCCTACACTATAAATACTCCTGTAATACCACACTACTATAAATGCTCCTGTAATCCTACACTACTATGAATACTACTGTAATCTGACACTACTATAAACATTACTCTAATCCTACCACTACTATAAATACTACTGTAATTCTACCACTACTATAAACACTACTGTAATCCTACACTACTAAAAGTACTACTGTAATCCTACACTACTATAAACACTACTGTAATCCTACACTACTATAAATACTAATGTAATCCTACACTACTAAAAATACTCCTGTAATCCTACACTACTATAAATACTACTGTAATCCTACCACTACTATAAATACTCCTGTCATCCAACCACTACTATAAATACTACTGTAATCCTACCATTACTATAAATACTACTGTAATCCTACCACTACTATAAATACTCTGTAATCCTACACTACTATAAATACTACTGTAATCCTACCACTACTATAAATACTACTGTAATCCTACACTAATATAAATACTCCTGTAATCCTACCACTACTATAAATACTCCTGTAATTCTACCACTACTATAAATACTACTGTTATCCTACCACTACTATAAATACTACTGTATTCCTACACTACTATAAATACGACTGTAATCCTACCACTGCTAAAATTACTACTGTATTCCTACACTACTATAAATACTACTGTAATCCAACCACTACTATAAACACTACTGTAATCCTACCACTACTATAAATACTACTGTAATCCTACCACTACTACAAATAGTCCTGTAATCCAACCACTGCTATAAATACTCCTGTAATCCTACACTACTATAAATACTCCTGTAATCCCACTCTACTATAAATACTCCTGTAATCCTACATTACTATAAATACTACTGCAATCCTACACTACTATAAATACAACTGTCATCCTACCATTACTATAAATATTACTGTAATCCTGCACTACTATAAAAACTACTGTAATCCTACCACTACTATAAATACTCTAATCCTACAATGCTATAAATACTACTGTAATCCTACACTACTAAAAATACTCCTGCAATCATACACTACTATAAATACTACTGTAATCCTACACTACTATAAATACTCCTGTAATCCTACTACTACTATAAATACAACTGTAATCCTACATTACTATAAATACTACTGTAATCCTACACTACTATAAACACTACTGTAATCCTACCACTACTATAAATACTCTTGCAATCTTACCACTACTAAAATGCTACTGTAATCCTACACTACTATAAATACTCCTGTAATCCTACACTACTACAAATACTACTGTTATCCTACCACTACTATAAATACTACTGTATTCCTACACTACTATAAATACGACTGTAATCCTACCACTGCTAAAATTACTACTGTATTCCTACACTACTATAAATACTACTGTAATCCTACCACTACTATAAACACTACTGAAATCCTACCACTGCTATAAATACTACTGTAATCCTACCACTACTACAAATAGTCCTGTAATCCAACCACTACTATAAATACTCCTGTAATCATACACTACTATAAATACTCCTGTAATCCCACTCTACTATAAATACTCCTGTAATCCTACACTACTATAAATACTACTGCAATCCTACACTACTATAAATACAACTGTCATCCTACCATTACTATAAATATTACTGTAATCCTACACTACTATAAACACTACTGTAACCCTACCACTACTATAAAAACTACTGTAATCCTACCACTACTATAAATACTCTAATCCTACAATGCTATAAATACTACTGTAATCCTACACTGCTAAAAATACTCCTGCAATCCTACACTACTATAAATACTACTGTAATCCTACACTACTATAAATACTCCTGTAATCCTACATTACTATAAATACTACTGCAATCCTACACTACTATGAACAATACTGTAATCCTACCACTACAATAAATACTACTATAATCCTACCACTACTATAAATACTACTGTAATCTTACACTACTAAAAATACTCCTGTAATCCTACATTACTATAAATACTACTGTAATCCTACCACTACTATAAATACTACTGTAATCTTAACACTACTATAAATACAACTGTAATGCTACCATTACTATAAATACTCTTGTAATCCTACCACTACTAAAATACTACTGTATTCCTACACTACTATAAATACTCCTGTAATCCTACACTACTATAAATACTCCTGTAATCCTACACTACTATAAATACTACTGTAATCCTACACTACTATAAACACTACTGTAATCCTACCACTACTATAAATACTCTTGCAATCCTACTACTACTATAAATACAACTGTAATCCTACACTACTATAAATACTACTGTAATCCTACACTACTATAAACACTACTGTAATCCTACCACTACTATAAATACTCCTGTAATCCTACTACTACTATAAATACAACTGTAATCCTACACTACTATAAATACTACTGTAATCCTACACTACTATAAACACTACTGTAATCCTACCACTACTATAAATACTCTTGCAATCCTACCACTACTAAAATGCTACTGTAATCCTACACTACTATAAATACTCCTGTAATCCTACACTACTACAAATACTACTGTTATCCTACCACTACTATAAATACTACTGTATTCCTACACTACTATAAATACGACTGTAATCCTACCACTGCTAAAATTACTACTGTATTCCTACACTACTATAAATACTACTGTAATCCTACCACTACTATAAATACGACTGTAATCCTACCACTACTATAAATACTACTGTAATCCTACACTACTATAAATACTCCTGTAATCCAACTCTACTATAAATACTCCTGTAATCCTACATTACTATAAATACTACTGCAATCCTACACTACTATAAATACAACTGTCATCCTACCATTACTATAAATATTACTGTAATCCTACACTACTATAAAAACTACTGTAATCCTACCACTACTATAAATACTCTAATCCTACAATGCTATAAATACTACTGTAATCCTACACTACTAAAAATACTCCTGCAATCCTACACTACTATAAATACTACTGTAATCCTACACTACTATAAATACTCCTGTAATCCTACTACTACTATAAATACAACTGTAATCCTACACTACTATAAATACTACTGTAATCCTACACTACTATAAACACTACTGTAATCCTACCACTACTATAAATACTCTTGCAATCCTACCACTACTAAAATGCTACTGTAATCCTACACTACTATAAATACTCCTGTAATCCTACACTACTACAAATACTACTGTTATCCTACCACTACTATAAATACTACTGTATTCCTCCACTACTATAAATACGACTGTAATCCTACCACTGCTAAAATTACTACTGTATTCCTACACTACTATAAATACTACTGTAATCCTACCACTACTATAAACACTACTGAAATCCTACCACTGCTATAAATACTACTGTAATCCTACCACTACTACAAATAGTCCTGTAATCCAACCACTACTATAAATACTCCTGTAATCCTACACTACTATAAATACTCCTGTAATCCCACTCTACTATAATTACTCCTGTAATCCTACACTACTATAAATACTACTGCAATCCTACACTACTATAAATACAACTGTCATCCTACCATTACTATAAATATTACTGTATTCCTACACTACTATAAATACTACTGTAATCCTACCACTACTACAAATAGTCCTGTAATCCAACCACTACTATAAATACTCCTGTAATCCTACACTACTATAAATACTCCTGTAATCCCACTCTACTATAAATACTCCTGTAATCCTACACTACTATAAATACTACTGCAATCCTACACTACTATAAATACAACTGTCATCCTACCATTACTATAAATATTACTGTAATCCTACACTACTATAAACACTACTGTAACCCTACCACTACTATAAAAACTACTGTAATCCTACCACTACTATAAATACTCTAATCCTACAATGCTATAAATACTACTGTAATCCTACACTGCTAAAAATACTCCTGCAATCCTACACTACTATAAATACTACTGTAATCCTACACTACTATAAATACTCCTGTAATCCTACATTACTATAAATACTACTGCAATCATACACTACTATAAACAATACTGTAATCCTACCACTACAATAAATACTACTATAATCCTACCACTACTATAAATACTACTGTAATCTTACACTACTAAAAATACTCCTGTAATCCTACATTACTATAAATACTACTGCAATCCTACACTACTATAAACACTACTTTAATCCTACCACTACTATGAATACTACTATAATCCTACCACTACTATAAATACTCCTGTAATGCTACACTACTATAAATACTACTGTAATCCTACAACTACTATAAATACGACTGTAATCCTACCACTACTATAAAAACTACTGTAATCCTACCACTATAAATACTCTGTAATCCTACACTACTATAAATACTACTGTAATCCTACAGTACTATAAATACCCCTGTAATCCTACACTACTATAAATACTCATGCAATGGTACATTACTATAAATACAACTGCAATCCTACACTATCATAAATACTACTGTAATCCTTCCACTACTATAAGTACTCCTGTAATCCAACCACTACTGTAAATACTACTGTAATCCTACCACTACTATAAATACTCCTGTAATTCTACCACTACTATAAATACTACTGTAATCCTACACTACTATAAATACTACTGTAATCCGACACTACTATAAATACTACTGTTATCCTATACTACTATAAACACTACTGTAATCCTACCACTACTATATTACTGTAATCCTACACTATAAATACTCCTGTAATCCTACACTACTATAAACCCTACTGTAATCCTACCACTACTATAAATATTACTGTAATCCTACACTATAAATACTCCTGTAATACCACACTACTATAAATGCTCCTGTAATCCTACACTACTATGAATACTACTGTAATCTGACACTACTATAAACATTACTCTAATCCTACCACTACTATAAATACTACTGTAATTCTACCACTACTATAAACACTACTGTAATCCTACACTACTAAAAGTACTACTGTAATCCTACACTACTATAAACACTACTGTAATCCTACACTACTATAAATACTAATGTAATCCTACACTACTAAAAATACTCCTGTAATCCTACACTACTATAAATACTACTGTAATCCTACCACTACTATAAATACTCCTGTCATCCAACCACTACTATAAATACTACTGTAATCCTACCATTACTATAAATACTACTGTAATCCTACCACTACTATAAATACTCTGTAATCCTACACTACTATAAATACTACTGTAATCCTACCACTACTATAAATACTACTGTAATCCTACACTAATATAAATACTCCTGTAATCCTACCACTATAATAAACACTACTGTAATCCTACACTACTAAAAGTACTACTGTAATCCTGCACTACTATACATACTTCTGCAATCCAACCACTACTATATATACTACTGCAATCCTACCACTACTATAAATACTCCTGTAATCCTACACTACTATAAATACTACTGTAATCCTACACTATAAACACTACTGTAATCCTTCCAGTACTATAAATACTACTGTAATCCTACCACTACTATAAATGCTACTGTAATCCTACCATTACTATAAATACTACTGTAATCCTTCCACTACTATAAATACTACTGTAATCCTACCACTACTATAAATACTACTGTAATCCTGCCCTACTATAAATACTACTGCAATCCTACCACTACTATAAATACTACTGTAATCTTAACACTACTATAAATACAACTGTAATGCTACCATTACTATAAATACTCTTGTAATCCTACCACTACTAAAATACTACTGTAATCCTACACTACTATAAATACTCCTGTAATCTTACACTACTATAAATACTCCTATAATCCTACACTACTATAAACTCTCCTGTAATCCACCTCAATACTTCTGTAATCCTACACTACTATAATACTGTAATCCAACCACTACTATAAAAACTACTGTAATCCTACCACTATAAATACTCTGTAATCCTACACTACTATAAATACTCATGCAATGGTACATTACTATAAATACAACTGCAATCCTACACTATTATAAATACTACTGTAATCCTTCCACTACTTTAAGTACTCCTGTAATCCAACCACTACTGTAAATACTACTGTAATCCTACCACTACTATAAATACTACTGTAATCCTACACTACTATAAATACTACTGTAATCCGACACTACTATAAATACTACTGTAATCCGACACTACTATAAATACTACTGTTATCCTATACTACTATAAACACTACTGTAATCCTACCACTACTATATTACTGTAATCCTACACTATAAATACTCCTGTAATCCTACACTACTATAAACCCTACTGTAATCCTAGCACTACTATAAATATTACTGTAATCCTACACTATAAATACTCCTGTAATCTCACACTACTATAAATGCTCCTGTAATCCTACACTACTATGAATACTACTGTAATCCGACACTACTATAAACATTACTCTAATCCTACCACTACTATAAATACTACTGTAATCCTACCACTACTATAAACACTACTGTAATCCTACACTACTATAAATACTAATGTAATCCTACACTACTAAAAATACTACTGTAATCCTACACTACTATAAATACTACTGTAATCCTACCACTACTATAAATACTCCTGTCATCCAAACACTACTATAAATACTACTGTAATCCTACCATTACTATAAATACTACTATAATCCTACCACTACTATAAATACTCTGTAATCCTACACTACTATAAATACTACTGTAATCCTACCACTACTATAAATACTACTGTAATCCTACACTAATATAAATGCTCCTGTAATCCTACCACTATAATAAACACTACTGTAATCCTACACTCCTAAAAGTACTACTGTAATCCTGCACTACTATACATACTTCTGCAATCCAACCACTACTATATATACTACTGCAATCCTGCCACTACTATAAATACTCCTGTAATCCTACACTACTATAAATACTACTGTAATCCTACACTACTATAAATACTACTGCAATCCTACCACTACTATAAATACTACTGTAATCTTAACACTACTATAAATACAACTGTAATGCTACCATTACTATAAATACTCTTGTAATCCTACCACTACTAAAATACTACTGTAATCCTACACTACTATAAATACTCCTGTAATCTTACACTACTATAAATACTCCTATAATCCTACACTACTATAAACTCTCCTGTAATCCACCTCAATACTCCTGTAATCCTACACTATTATAAATAATACTGTAATCCTACACTACTATAAATACTCCTGTAATCTTACACTACTATAAATACTCCTATAATCCTACACTACTAAAAACTCTCCTGTAATCCACCTCAATACTTCTGTAATCCTACACTACTATAAATAATACTGTAATCCAACCACTACTATAAAAACTACTGTAATCCTACCACTATAAATACTCTGTAATCCTACACTACTATAAATACTCATGCAATGGTACATTACTATAAATACAACTGCAATCCTACACTATTATAAATACTACTGTAATCCTTCCACTACTTTAAGTACTCCTGTAATCCAACCACTACTGTAAATACTACTGTAATCCTACCACTACTATAAATACTACTGTAATCCGACACTACTATAAATACTACTGTAATCCGACACTACTATAAATACTACTGTAATCCGACACTACTATAAATACTACTGTTATCCTATACTACTATAAACACTACTGTAATCCTACCACTACTATATTACTGTAATCCTACACTATAAATACTCCTGTAATCCTACACTACTATAAACCCTACTGTAATCCTAGCACTACTATAAATATTACTGTAATCCTACACTATAAATACTCCTGTAATCTCACACTACTATAAATGCTCCTGTAATCCTACACTACTATGAATACTACTGTAATCCGACACTACTATAAACATTACTCTAATCCTACCACTACTATAAATACTACTGTAATCCTACCACTACTATAAACACTACTGTAATCCTACACTACTATAAATACTAATGTAATCCTACACTACTAAAAATACTACTGTAATCCTACACTACTATAAATACTACTGTAATCCTACCACTACTATAAATACTCCTGTCATCCAAACACTACTATAAATACTACTGTAATCCTACCATTACTATAAATACTACTATAATCCTACCACTACTATAAATACTCTGTAATCCTACACTACTATAAATACTACTGTAATCCTACCACTACTATAAATACTACTGTAATCCTACACTAATACAAATGCTCCTGTAATCCTACCACTATAATAAACACTACTGTAATCCTACACTCCTAAAAGTACTACTGTAATCCTGCACTACTATACATACTTCTGCAATCCAACCACTACTATATATACTACTGCAATCCTGCCACTACTATAAATACTCCTGTAATCCTACACTACTATAAATACTACTGTAATCCTACACTACTATAAATACTACTGCAATCCTACCACTACTATAAATACTACTGTAATCTTAACACTACTATAAATACAACTGTAATGCTACCATTACTATAAATACTCTTGTAATCCTACCACTACTAAAATACTACTGTAATCCTACACTACTATAAATACTCCTGTAATCTTACACTACTATAAATACTCCTATAATCCTACACTACTAAAAACTCTCCTGTAATCCACCTCAATACTCCTGTAATCCTACACTACTATAAATAATACTGTAATCCTACACTACTATAAATACTACTGTAATCCTACCACTACTATAAATACTACTGTAATCCTACACTAATATAAATACTCCTGTAATCCTACCACTATAATAAACACTTCTGTAATCCTACACTACTAAAAGTACTACTGTAAACCTGCACTACTATACATACTCCTGCAATCCAGCCACTACTACAAATACTCCTGTAATCCAACCACTACTATAAATACTACTGTATTCCTACACTACTATAAATACGACTGTAATCCTACACTATAAATACTACTGTATTCCTACACTACTTCCTACCACTACTATAAACACTACTGTAATCCTACCACTACTATAAATACTACTGTAATCCCACCACTACTACAAATAGTCCTGAGATCCAACCACTACTATAAATACTCCTGTAATCCTACACTACTATAAATACTCCTGTAATCCCACTCTACTATAAATACTGCTGTAATTCTACACTACTATAAATACTACTGCAATCCTACCATTACTATAAATATTACTGTAATCCTACACTACTATAAACACTACTGTAATCCTACCAGTACTATAAATGCTACTGTCATCCTACCACTAATATAAATACTACTGTAATCCTACACTACTATGAATACAACTGTAATCCTACCACTACTATAAATACTACTGTAATCCTACCACTACTATAAACACTACTGTAATCCTACACTACTATAAATACTCCTGTAATCCTATTACTACTATAAATACTACAGTAATCCTACACTAATATAAATACTCCTGTAATCCTACCATTATAATAAACACTACTGTAATCCTACACTACTATAAATACTACAGTGATCCTACCACTACTATAAATACTACTGTAATCATACACTACTATAAATACTCCTGTAATCCCACACTAATATAATTACTCCTATAATCCTACACTACTATAAACTCTCCTGTAATCCACCACAATACTCCTGTAATCCTACACTACTATAAATAGTACTGTAATCCTACACTACTATAAATACTACTGTTATCCTACCACTACTATAAATACTACTGTAATCCTACCACTACTATAAATACTCTAATCCTACAATGCTATAAATACTACTGTAATCCTACACTACTAAAAATACTCCTGCAATCCTACACTACTATAAATACTACTGTAATCCTACACTACTATAAATACTCCTGTAATCCTACATTACTATAAATACTACTGCAATCCTACACTACTATAAACAATACTGTAATCCTACCCTACTATAAATACTACTGTAATCCTACCACTACCATAAGTACTCCTGTAATCCAACCACTACTGTAAATACTACTGTAATACTACCACTCGGATAAATACTCCTGTAATCCTACCACTACTATAAATACAACTGTAATCCTACACTACTATAAATACTACTGTAATCCTACACTACTATAAATTCAACTGTAATCCGACACTACTATAAATGCTACTGTTATCCTATACTAATATAAACACTACTGTAATCCTACACTACTATAAATACTACTGTAATCCTACACTACTATAATTACTGTAATCCTACACTATAAATACTCCTGTAAACCTACACTACTATAAACCCTACTGTAATCCTACCACTACTATAAATATTACTGTAATCCTACGCTATAAATACTCCTGTAGTCCCACACTACTATAAATGCTCCTGTAATCCTACAATACTATAAATACTACTGTAATCCGACACTACTATAAACATTACTGTAATCCTACCACTACTATAAATACTACTGTAATCCTACCACTACTATAAACACTACTGTAATCCTACACTACTAAAAGAACTACTGTAATCCTACACTACTATAAACACTACTGTAATCCTACACTACTATAAATACTAATGTAATCCTACACTACTAAAAATACTCCTGTAATCCTACACTACTATAAATACTACTGTAATCCTACCACTAATATAAATACTCCTGTCATCCAACCACTACTATAAATACTACTGTAATCCTACCACTACTATAAATACTCTGTAATCCTACACTACTATAAATACTACTGTAATCCTACCACTACTATAAATACTACTGTAATCCAACACTAATATAAATACTCCAGTAATCCTACCAATATAATAAACACTACTGTAATCCTGCACTACTAAAATACTACTGTAATCCTGCACTACTATACATACTTCTGCAATCCAACCACTACTATAAACACTACTGCGATCCTACCACTACTATAAATATTCCTGTAATCCTACACTACTATAAATACTACTGTAATCCTACACTATAAATACTACTGTAATCCTTCCAGTACTATAAATACTACTGTAATCCTACCACTACTATAAATGCTACTGTAATCCTACCATTACTATAAATACTACTGTAATCCTTCCACTACTATAAATACTACTGTAATCCTACCACTACTGTAAATACTACTGTAATCCTGCACTACTATAAATACTACTGCAATCCTACCACTACTATAATTACTACTGTAATCGTAACACTACTATAAATACAACTGTAATGCTACCATTACTATAAATACTCTTGTAATCCTACCACTACTAAAATACTACTGTAATCCTACACTGCTATAAATACTCCTGTAATCCTACACTACTATAAATACTACTATTATCCTACCACTACTATAAATACTCCTGTAATCCTACTACTACTATAAATACAACCGTAATCCTACACTACTATAAATACTACAGTAATCCTACACTACTATAAACACTGCTGTAATCCTACCATTACTATCAATACTCTTGCAATCCTACCACTACTAAAATACTACTGTAATCCTACACTACTATAAATACTCCTGTAATCCTACACTACTATAAATACTACTGTTATCCTACCACTACTATAAATACTCCTGTATCCTACTACTACTATAAATACAACTGTAATCCTTCACTACTATAAATACTATTGTAATCCTACACTACTATAAACACTACGGTAATCCTACCACTACTATAAATATTACTATAATCCTACACTACTATAAATACTCCTGTAATCCTACACTACTATAAATAGTCATGTAATCCTACCACTACTATAAATACTACTGTAATCCTACACTACTATAAATACTACTGTAATCCTACCACTACTATAAATACTACTGTAATCCTACCACTACTATAAACACTACTGTAATCCTACACTAATATAAATACTCCTGTAATCCTACCATTATAATAAACACTACTGTAATCCTACACTGCTATAAATACTACAGTGATCCTACCACTACTATAAATACTACTGTAATCATACACTACTATAAATACTCCTGAAATCCCACACTAATATAAATACTCCTATAATCCTACACTACTATAAACTCTCCTGTAATCCACCTCAATACTCCTGTAATCCTACACTACTATAAATAATACTGTAATCCTACACTACTATAAATACGACTGTAATCCTACACTATAAATACTACTGTATTCCTACACTACTATACTACTGTAATCCTACCACTACTATAAACACTACTGTAATCCTACACTACTAAAAGTACTACTGTAATCCTACACTACTATAAATACTACTGTAAACCTACCTGTGATGTACAATGTCTGCAAGATATGTTTTCTGTTGCAATGTGCTAACGAACCCTCCATTTTCTTTGAGAAGCTGCCTGCCAGTGTCTCAGTTACATTGCACACTACAGCAGCTTCCCTTCCCCCGAGTGCCATAAACCAATTTCCTGTCACCCCATTTGGCTTCTCTCAGCCTCAGCTGAAAGAGAAAAAAATGCGGGAAAAAGGTCTTTGTTTGAAATAAAACTTTAAGAGCCTGCCCTGCGAAAGCCGTACCAAGTAGAGATATGAAAATCATATTTTTGTAACCTGAGCGGTCCCAGCTTCGATACCGCGTATCTTTCGAAGTTCTACCCTGTCCAGAACATGAGATAGGATTTGCGCCCAAATGGACGGTCATATCGCATAGATGTTTAATGTTTTCTTGATAGGCTCATTACGCTGGGAAACATGATACCACTGATGAGTCCATACCAGCTGCTCCCATAAAGTTATAGCTAATCTAAGTTTTGTAGCCAAAACATAACTTGGATAAGAGAGGTGGGATCAACCCAGAATGCACCTCTCTGTGATGTCACATAGGAAAGTCTATAAGGCATTTCCTGGGCAAACCAGCTCAGAACAGCTGCAGAGTCCGTGCTGACAAGAACTCAGATGAGCGGAGAAGTGCAGCTCCGCCTCCACCCACCTTAAAGCCACATGGTCTGCCTAAGGAACAATATGGAACTGTGAGTGTAATCTCTTTGTTTTCTCCACTTTTATTTTATACCTGTACTGTACATATTTTATGTCTCAATTTTATAGCAACTTTTATCTGTAATCACTGTCCTCTTTCGGAAAATAAATGAAATTATTTAGATCTGTCTCCATGCTCTAAGAATCGAACTATACGCCTTTGTTAGATAATCGCTACTAATTCAAGGGGTTTGCCACGGACCCTCTTAATTTAACACTGTGAATTAAGTAACCGTGACTGGTGGCAGCGCGTTGTGCACGGCTATTGCGGCTTGCTGGCAGTCTAGAAGGGTCTTATATTGCTGAGTAAGGGGCTTCAGCCACAGCATTGATAATTCCCTTACTGCAGAAGCCTAATTGCTGGTTCACAACAGGCAGCCCGTCCGGCGACTAATTAGCCTAGGTGCAGTTCCCTGACTGACCTGAGGGTAAGGGGGGGCGCCGGAGAGCTGCGAGTTCCAAACTGGAACTGAGAAAGTGGGATATACATAAATCCCCGCAGTACTTGGAAGATTGATAGCAGTGGTGGGGCATCCAAATTAAACTCCCCCTGCGGCAAATTGTAGAGCGATATTAGCTTGCTGGATATTTTTGTCACATGGTGCCGGTGGTGGGATAACTAAGATAAGCCCCAATGGTGCCTGTGATAGCCATGTGCCGGCATTGTGTCACGTCCCTCCGTCCGCTGATACACCCGTGTCAGTGGTGGGATTGTGACATAGTGGTGACACAGGGTCCGCTGTCCGTCGCGTTTTGGTGGCAGCGGGACCCCCGTTAGTGTCGCCCGTAAGTAGACGAACGGCGGTGGGCTGTTCGTCACATATTGGTGGCAGAGCGGTGGGATAATCCTAGAGCATTAGTGATTTGGTTTGAGCAATCATTCCTCTCACTAAAAACCTGCACGGTTCCTGCGGGAATCCTGCATCATAGGTTTTGGAGAACAGACTCAGTGGTTACTAGTCCTGAGACATTAGTGTGTACTTGCAAGTATCCCCCTCCCGTTTCTTCGTTTTTCTTTTTCTATCTTTTATTTGGCAACCATGGCGGCAAAAGGAGAACCTTGGTACAACCGGCAGACAAAGGAAGTTCTTGCTGCATTATGCACGTACCAAGGCCTTGACGCCACGAACAAAAACAGAGCTCAAATGATCGCGGCTCTAGTGCAGCTGGACAACGACCAGAATCCAGCGAGCGCAGAAGTTGGCCCAAGTTGCAATGGGGCTGCAGCAGAGGCTCCACTCCTGAGCGCTGGCCCCACATTCAACCAGAACGGGGTGGACCCCTATTTGCAAATGGCCTTGGACGAACTCCCCGCCGAAGACAGGGATGGGCGGGTGAGGCTGATCCAGCAATATCGGCAGGAGGCCCAAGCCGAACGTGAGCGCCAAGCTGAGGCTGAGAGGGTCGAGCGTCAAGCCCAGGCTGAGAGAGCTGAGCGCCATGCAGACGCTCAGAGGGCCCATGAGCTGGAGCTGCTCCAGCGGGGGTGGAATGCCCCCACAGCCCGAAGCCGTGAGCCCAGCAGCGTCCAGACTCCTAAACCCCGGCCAGAGCATTTTCCCATGATGGAAAAGGATGGGGACTTGGACACGTTTCTGCGAGCCTTTGAGAAAGCCTGCAGACAGTACCGACTGCCCGAAGACCAATGGGCCAGGTACTTGACCCCAGGGCTAAAGGGCAAAGCTCTGGAGGCGTTTGCTTCTCTTCCGCAAGCGCATGATGATGACTATGACGCCATAAAGCAGGCGCTGATCGCCAAATACCGTCTGACACCTGAGGTATACCGAAAGAAGTTCCAGCACCTCCAACGTGGCCCACACGATAGCTACAGTGATGTGGTGCAAGGACTCAGGACCCACTTTGACCAGTGGATCCATGGACTGTCCGTTGAAACCTTTGAGCAGCTACGGGACCTGATGATCAAGGACCAGTTCCTGCATCTCTGCCCAGCTGAGGTCCGACAGTTCATCCTGGACCGCGAACCAACGAACGCGGACAAAGCGGCGCAGATTGCCGACAACTACGAGGCCAACCGGAAGCCAGAGACGCGGAGGCCAGTCGCCACCAGCTGGAGAGGGGGTAAGCCTGCACCCAACCCCAATGCCCCAGCTAGCCGTCCCTCCGGAGGCCCTGTCCCTGTTGCCAACAACAGGCCGGCTACTGACAGTCGCCTGTGTCACCACTGCCAGCGGCCTGGTCACTTCTTTTATGCCTGTCCGAACAGGCCGAAGAACCCCCCAGCCAAGGCCCCCGGGCCCAACGCCTCTGTTCTTTTGGTGGGAGGTGTGGTTGGGAGGGCTGACGACAACGTTCAACCTGTTCAGGTGGGGGCCCGTCTTGCTACAGGCCTCAAGGACACAGGGGCTGAACGAACCCTCATCCGTCCTGGACTGGCGGCCCCTGAAGAGTTTGTTGAGGGGAAAACCCTGACTGTCACCGGGATTGGAGGCACCCATTGTCCCTTGCCAGTGGCACGAGTTTATCTCGATTGGGGTGCTGGGAGCGGGTTGAGGGAGGTGGGAGTGTCTGAAAATTTGCCCACTGATGTTTTATTGGGGACTGACTTGGAGAGGATGGTTGCATATTATGTCCCTGACACCCTTCCCCAAACTGATAATAAGGGTAACGTTAACCCTGATGATGTTGATGTATCTGTGCCGACTGAACCCGTTAACCCTTTCTTTGAAGCGGTAGATGTGTCCACAGGTACCGAAGTGCTCAGCCCCGTCACTCTGCGGAGTGAGACGGCTGAGGAACCCCTGGCAGGAGCAAGCAACGGTGCTCAAGAGAATGGGGAGGTGCATGGGGACCATGAGGAAGGTAATGCCATGCAGCTGACCAGTGCCACCGAGGAAGGTAACTGGCCCATAAGTAGCACTGCTCCTAAAGTGTTGGGGGTGGATGGGGAGGGAGAGCCCAGGGCAGCACCGGCTGGTGGGTCTGTAGAAATCCCCAGGGAGACAGCATACATAGCAGCTGTCACACGCAGTCAGAGTGCCCAGATCGCAGGTAACGCACTGTCTTCTGGACCCTCTGCTGCTACAGGAGAGACTGAACCAGAGGTGAACCCAGAGCCGGTTCCAGAGGGTCCCAGTAAAGGAGGTACCCTGACGTCACTTCTGGCAGCCTCCAGCATGGAGTTCCAGGCTGCTCTGCACTCAGATGCCAGCCTGGAGAAATTGAGAGGTCTCGCCGAGACGCCCACCTCCAAGCCTGATAAGGAGAGGGTGTTCTGGGAACGAGGAAGGTTGTACCGGGAGACAGTACCCGGAGATCCTAAAAAGGAGTGGTTGAGGGAAAGACAGCTGGTCGTCCCCTATCAGTTCAGAACCGAGTTGTTGCGGATTGCCCATGAGATTCCACTCGCTGGACACTTGGGGATCAGCAAAACAAAGGCACGGCTGTCTCAACACTTCTATTGGCCCAAGATGGGGACAGATGTAACACACTACTGCCGCTCCTGCGCCACCTGTCAAAAAGTGGGTAAGGCGGGGCCTGCTCTTAAGGCTCCCCTTATTCCTTTGCCGGTGATAGAGGAGCCTTTCCAGAGAATCGCGGTGGACATTGTAGGACCGCTGTCCGTCCCCAGCAGCTCCGGAAAGCGATACATTCTCACCGTGGTAGACTACGCTACCCGGTACCCAGAGGCAGTAGCTCTGTCTTCAACCAGGGCAGATAAGGTGGCTGACGCACTGGTGACCATCTTTTCAAGGGTAGGATTTCCCAGGGAGATGCTTACCGATCAAGGGCCCCAATTCATGTCTCGCCTAATGGAGGCTCTCTGTGAGAAAATGCAGGTGACGCACCTGGTATCGAGTCCGTATCACCCACAGACTAATGGTTTGTGTGAACGCTTCAACGGTACCCTCAAACAGATGCTCCGCATACTGGTTGAGACCCAAGGGCGCGACTGGGAGCGGTACCTCCCACACCTGCTGTTCGCTTACAGAGAAGTTCCGCAGACCTCGACCGGGTTCTCCCCCTTCGAGCTCCTGTATGGCAGGCGAGTCCGGGGACCCCTTGGGTTGATAAGAGAATCCTGGGAAGATGAGCCAAACCCCACAGAAGTGTCCATCGTGGATTATGTCATGCGCTTCCGTGACAAGATGCAGACCTTGACGCAGTTGGTGCATGACAACATGACGCAGGCTCAGGCTGACCAGAAGCACTGGTACGACCAGAACGCCCGGGAGCGGACCTACCAGGTGGGCCAAAAGGTGTGGGCGCTGGTCCCTGTACCAACGGATAAGCTTCAGGCAGCCTGGGAAGGCCCGTACGTCGTCCACCAACAGCTCAGCCCGGTCGCCTGCGTGGTCGCGCTTGACCATGCTCGGGGTGGGCGCAGGGCCTTTCACGTCAACATGCTGAAGGCGCACTACGAACGTGAAGCTTGCATCCTACCGGTCTGCAATCTGCCAGAGGATGGGGAGGAAGATTCCCTCCTGGACATGCTGGCCCAGGCCAAGGCCAATGGGTCCATTGAGGACATGGAGATAAGTGGTTCGCTCACCGTGTCCCAGCGGTTGCAGTTGATGGCCACCCTGGAACTCTTCCGGCCCGTGTTCACCAACCGTCCTGGGAGGACGGAGTTAGCGGTTCATGAGGTGGACACCGGGAATCATGCCCCATTACGGCGAACACCTTATCGGATCTCTGAAACGGTGTAACAAGTCATGCGCCAAGAGGTCAATGAGATGTTAAGGCTGGGAGTGATTCGACGGTCAAAAAGTGCGTGGGCTTCACCTGTAGTCCTCGTGCCTAAAAAGGATCGAACCACCCGGTTCTGCATGGACTACAGGGGGCTCAACGCCATCACAACCTCTGATGCCCACCCAATGCTGCGCATCGAGGATCTGCTCGAGCGGTTGACAAACGCCAACTACATATCCATCATGGATTTGAGTCGGGGATACTGGCAGATTCCCCTGAGCCCTGAGGCGCAGGAGAAATCTGCCTTTATCACCCCCTTTGGACTGTACGAGTCCACGGTCATGCCCTTCGGCATGAAGAATGCCCCTGCCACTTTCCAGCGGATGGTCAACAACCTGCTTCGGGGACTGGAGGAGTACGCAGTGGCGTACTTAGACGATATTGCCGTCTTCAGTTCCACCTGGGAGGAACACCTTCAGCACCTCCAGGAGGTGCTCAAGCATCTTCACCAGGCAGGCCTGACCATCAAGCCGGGGAAGTGCCAGATAGGCATGCGCGAGGTCCACTACCTGGGGCACTGGGTAGGCGGGGGTTCCATGAGCCCGGAGCCAGAAAAAGTGGACGCAATCGTGTCCTGGCCCACCCCCAGGACCAAGAAACAGGTGAAGTCCTTCTTGGGCACTGCAGGGTACTATAGGCGGTTCGTACAGGACTATAGCGCCCTTGCCAAACCCTTGACTGACCTCACCAAGCAGAGGCTACCCCAAACAGTCAACTGGACAGATGACTGTGAGGCGGCTTTCCAAGCTTTGAAAGCAGCCCTGTGCAACTCTCCAGTGTTGAGAGCAGTCGACAGCAGTCGCCCATTTCTGGTACAGACCGACGCCAGCGAGTTTGGCCTCGGTGCTGTGCTTAGCCAGGTCGACTCGGGGGACCAAGAGCACCCCGTGTTGTACCTGAGCCGGAAACTTTTGCCGAGGGAAGTGGCATACTCGACCATCGAGAAGGAGTGTCTGGCCATGGTGTGGGCACTGCAGCGTTTGCAGCCCTACCTGTATGGGCGCGCCTTCACGGTGGTAACTGACTACAACCCTCTGAGCTGGTTGCACACAGTGTCCGGAACCAATGGAAGATTGCTCCACTGGAGCCTTGCCCTTCAACAGTACGATTTTACTGTAAAACACAGGAAGGGCAGTGAAAACGGCAATGCCGATGGGTTGTCCCGCCGGGGCGAACCCGCTGAGGTGCGCATGGCCGATTACCGAGAGGTAATGCCTCCTTAGCGCCCTCTTAAGGGGGGAGGTGTGATGTACCATGTCTGCAAGATATGTCTTCTGTTGCAATGTGCTAACAAACCCTCCATTTTCTTTGAGAAGCTGCCTGCCAGTGTCTCAGTTACATTGCACACTACAGCAGCTTCCCTTCCCCCGAGTGCCATAAACCAATTTCCTGTCACCCCATTTGGCTTCTCATGTGCCTCGGCTGAAAGAGAAGAAAAAAAAGTGCGGGGAAAAACTTCTTTGTTTGAAACGAATAAAACTATGAGAGACTATACCATAAGAACCAAATACCCTAGAGATATGAAAATCATATTTTTGTAACCTGAGCGGTCCCAGCTTCGAGACCGCGTATGTTTCGAAGTTCTACCCTGTCCAGAACAGGAGATAGGATTTGCGCCCAGATGGATGGTCATATCGCATAGATGTTTGATGTTTTCTTGATAGGCTCATTACGCTGGGAAACATGATACCACTGATGAGTCCATACCAGCTTCTCCCATAAAGTTATAGCTAATCTAAGTTTTGTAGCCAAAACATAACTTGGATAAGAGAGGTGGGATCAACCCAGAATGCACCTCTCTGTGATGTCACATAGGAAAGTCTATAAGGCATTTCCTGGGCAAACCAGCTCAGAACAGCTGCAGAGTCCGTGCTGACAAGAACTCAGATGAGCGGAGAAGTGCAGCTCCGCCTCCACCCACCTTAAAGCCACATGGTCTGCCTAAGGAACAATATGGAACTGTGAGTGTAATCTCTTTGTTTTCTCCACTTTTATTTTATACCTGTACTGTACATATTTTATGTCTCAATTTTATAGCAACTTTTATCTGTAATCACTGTCCTCTTTCGGAAAATAAATGAAATAATTATTTAGATCTGTCTCTATGCTCTAAGACTCGAACTATACGCCTTTGTTAGATAATCGCTACTAATTCGAGGGGTTTGCCACGGACCCTCTTAATTTAACACTGTGAATTAAGTAACCGTGACTGGTGGCAGCGCGTTGTGCACGGCTATTGCGGCTTGCTGGCAGTCTAGAAGGGTCTTATATTGCTGAGTAAGGGGCTTCAGCCACAGCATTGATAATTCCCTTACTGCAGAAGCCTAATTGCTGGTTCACAACAGGCAGCCCGTCCGGCGACTAATTAGCCTAGGTGCAGTTCCCTGACTGACCTGAGGGTAAGGGGGGCGCCGGAGAGCTGCGAGTTCCAAAGTGGAACTGAGAAAGTGGGATATACATAAATCCCTGCAGTACTTGGAAGATTGATAGCAGTGGTGGGGCATCCAAATTAAACTCCCCCTGCGGCAAATTGTAGAGCGAGATTAGCTTGCTGGATATTTTTGTCACATGGTGCCAGTGGTGGGATAACTAAGATAAGCCCCAACGGTGCCTGTGATAGCCGTGTGCCGGCATTGTGTCACGTCCCTCCGTCCGCTGATACACCCGTGTCAGTGGTGGGATTGTGACATAGTGGTGACACAGGGTCCGCTGTCCGTCGCGTTTTGGTGGCAGCGGGACCCCCGTTAGTGTCGCCCGTAAGTAGACGAACGGCGGTGGGCTGTTCGTCACATTTAGGTCTCAATTTTATAGCAACTTTTATCTGTATTCACTGTCCTCTTTCGGAAAATAAATGAAATAATTATTTAGATCTGTCTCCATGCTCTAAGAATCGAACTATACGCCTTTGATAGATAATCGCTACTAATTCAAGGGGTTTGCCACGGACCCTCTTAATTTAACACTGTGAATTAAGTAACCGTGACTGGTGGCAGTGCGTTGTGTACGGCTATTGCGGCTTGCTGGCAGTCTAGAAGGGTCTTATATTGCTGAATGAGGGGCTGCGGCCACAGCATTAATAATTCCCTTACTGCAGAAGCCTGATTGCCGGTTCACAACAGGCAGCCCGTCCGGCGACCAATTATCCTAGGTGCAGTTCCCTGACTGACCTGAGGGTAAGGGGGCGCCGGAGAGCTGCGAGTTCCAAAGTGGAACTGAGAAAGTGGGATATACATAAATCCCCGCAGTACTTGGAAGATTGATAGCAGTGGTGGGGCATCCAAATTAAACTCCCCCTGCGGCAAATTGTAGAGCGAGATTAGCTTGCTGGATATTTTTGGTCACATGGTGCCAGTGGTGGGATAACTAAGATAAGCCCCAACGGTGCCTGTGATAGCCGTGTGCCGGCAGTGTGTCTCGTCCCTCCGTCCGCTGATACACCCGTGTCAGTGGTGGGACTGTGACATAGTGGTGACACAGGGTCCGCTGTCCGTCGTGTTTTGGTGGCAGCGGGACCCCCGTTAGTCGCCTCCGTATGTGGACGAACGGCTGTGGGCTGTTCATCACATTTTGGTGGCACGCGGTGGGATAATCCTAGAGCATTAGTGATTTGGTTTGAGCAATCATTCCTCTCACTAAAAACCTGCACGGTTCCTGCGGGAATCCTGCATCATAGGTTTTGGAGAACAGACTCAGTGGTTACTAGTTCTGAGACATTTGTGTGTACGTACAAGTATTCCCTCCCATTTCTTCGTTTTTCTTTTTCTATCTTTTATTTGGCAACCATGGCGGCAAAAGGAGAACCTTGGTACAACCGGCAGACAAAGGAAGTTCTTGCTGGGTTATGCACGTACCAAGGCCTTGACGCCACGAACAAAAACAGAGCTCAAATGATCGCAGCTCTAGTGCAGCTGGACAACGACCAGAATCCAGCGAGCGCAGAAGTTGGCCCAAGTGACAATGGGGCTGCAGCAGAGGCTCCACTCATGAGCGCGGGGCCCACATTCAATCAGAGCACGCTGGACCCCTACCTGCAAGCGGCCTTGGACGCACTCCCTGCCGAAGACCGTGACGGACGTCTGCAGCTGATCCAGCAAGCTCGAGAGACAGCAGAGCAGCGAGCCGAGCGGGAGGCGGAGAGACGCGAGCGCCAAGCTGAGGCTGAGAGAGCAGAGCAGCGAGCCGAGCGGGAGGCGCAGAGGGCCCATGAACTGGAGGTACTCCAGCGGGGTGGGAATGCCCCCTCAGTCCGAAGCAGTGAGCCCAGCAGCGTCCAGACTCCTAAACCCCGGCCAGAGCATTTTCCCGTGATGGAAAAGGATCGGGACTTGGACACGTTTCTGCGAGCCTTTGAGAAAGCCTGCAGACAGTACCAGCTGCCTAGAGACCAATGGGCAAGGTACTTGACCCCAGGGCTAAAAGGCAAAGCCCTGGAGGCATTTGCTTCTCTTCCGCCAGAAGCCGATGACGACTATGACCCCATAAAGCAGGCGCTGATCGCCAAATACCGGCTGACACCTGAGGTATACCGAAAGAAGTTCCGGCACCTCCAACGTGGCCCACACGATAGCTACAGTGATGTGGTGCAAGGACTCAGGACCCACTTTGACCAGTGGATCCATGGACTGTCCGTTGAAACCTTTGAGCAGCTACGGGACCTGATGATCAAAGACCAGTTCCTGCATCTCTGCCCAGCTGAGGTCCGACAGTTCATCCTGGACCGCGAACCAACGAACGCGGACAAAGCGGCACAGATCGCCGACAACTACGAGGCCAACCGGAAGCCCGAGACGCGGAGGCCAGTCGCCACCAGCTGGAAAGGGGGTAAGCCAGCAACCAACCCCAGTGCCCCAGCTAGCCGTCCCTCCGGAGGCCCTGTCCCTGTTGTCAACAGCAGGCCGGCTACTGACAGTCGCCTGTGTCACCTCTGCAAGCGGCCTGATCACTTCTCGTACACCTGTCCGGAAAAGCCGAAGAGTCCCCCAGCCAAGGCCTCTGGGCCCAACGCCTCTGTTCTTTTGGTGGGAGGTGTGGTTGGGAGGGCTAACGACAACGTTCAACCTGTTCAGGTGGGGGCCCATCTTGCTACAGGCCTCAAGGACACCGGGGCTGAACGAACCCTCATCCGTCCTGGACTGGCGGCCCCTGAAGAGTTTGTTGAGGGGAAAATCCAGACTGTCACCGGGATTGGAGGCACCCGTTGTCCCTTGCCAGTGGCACGAGTTTTTCTTGACTGGGGTGCCGGGAGCGGGTTGAGGGAGGTGGGAGTGTCTGAAAATTTGCCCACTGATGTTTTATTGGGGACTGACTTGGGGAGGATGGTTGCCTACTATGTCCCTGACACCCTTCCCCAAACTGATAATAAGGGTAACGTTAACCCTGATGATGTTGATGATGGGAAACTGAATGTGTTACCTGCTAATGCCTTGATGAGTAATGATGCAACTAACAACCATTCTTTCCCAAGGTATGATGCTGATGTGAATGTACCAAAGCAAGATAATAACCATTCTTCTCCTAGGAAGGATGATGATGATGTTGATGTATCTGTGCCGACAGAACCCGTTAACCCTTTCTTTGAAGCGGTAGATGTGTCCACAGGTACCGAAGTGCTCAGCCCCGTCACTCTGCGGAGTGAGACGGCTGAGGAACTCCTGGCAGGAGCAAGCAACGGTGCTCAAGGAAATGGGGAGGTGCATGGGGACCATGAGGAAGGTAATGCCATGCAGCTGACCAGTGCCACCGAGGAAGGTAACTGGCCCATAAGTAGCACTGCTCCTGAAGTGTTGGGGGTGGATGGGGAGGTAGAGCCCAGGGCAGCACCGGTGGTGGGTCTGTAGAAATCCCCAGGGAGACAGCATACATAGCAGCTGTCACACGCAGTCAGAGTGCCCAGATCGCAGGTAACGCACTGTCTTCTGGACCCTCTGCTGCTACATGAGAGACTGAACCAGAGGTGAACCCAGAGCCGGTTCCAGAGGGTCCCAGTAAAGAGGGGACCCTGACGTCACTTCTGGCAGCCTCCAGCATGGAGTTCCAGGCTGCTCTGCACTCAGATGCCAGCCTGGAGAAATTGAGAGGTCTCGCCAAGACGCCCACCTCCGAGTCTGATAAGGAGAAGGTGTTCTGGGAACGAGGAAGGTTGTCCCGGGAGACAGTACCCGGAGATCCTAAAAAGGAGTGGTTGAGGGAAAGACAGCTGGTCGTCCCCTATGAGTTCAGAACTGAGTTGTTGAGGATTGCCCATGAGATTCCACTCGCTGGACACTTGGGGATCAGCAAAACAAAGGCACGGCTGTCTCAACACTTCTATTGGCCCAAGATGGGGACAGATGTAACACACTACTGCCGCTCCTGTGCCACCTGTCAAAAAGTGGGTAAGGCGGGGCCTGCTCTTAAGGCTCCCCTTATTCCTTTGCCGGTGATAGAGGAGCCTTTCCAGAGAATCGCGGTGGACATTGTAGGACCGCTGTCCGTCCCCAGCAGCTCCGGAAAGCGATACATTCTCACCGTGGTAGACTACGCTACCCGGTACCCAGAGGCAGTAGCTCTGTCTTCAACCAGGGCAGATAAGGTGGCTGACGCTCTGGTGACCATCTTTTCAAGAGTAGGATTTCCCAGGGAGATGCTTACCGATCAAGGGCCCCAATTCATGTCTCGCCTAATGGAGGCTCTCTGTGAGAAAATGCAGGTGACGCAGCTGGTATCGAGTCCGTATCACCCACAGACTAATGGTTTGTGTGAACGTTTCAACGGTACCCTCAAACAGATGCTCCGCATACTGGTTGAGACCCAAGGGCGCGACTGGGAGCGGTACCTCCCACACCTGCTGTTCGCTTACAGAGAAGTTCCGCAGGCCTCGACCGGGTTCTCCCCCTTCGAGCTCCTGTATGGCAGGCGAGTCCGGGGACCCCTTGGGTTGATAAGAGAATCCTGGGAAGATGAGCCAAACCCCACAGAAGTGTCCATCGTGGATTATGTCATGCGCTTCCGTGACAAGATGCAGACCTTGACGCAGTTGGTGCATGCAACATGACGCAGGCTCAGGCTGACCAGAAGCGCTGGTACGACCAGAACGCCCGGGAGCGGACCTACCAGGTGGGTCAAAAGGTGTGGGTGCTGGTCCCTGTACCAACGGATAAGCTTCAGGCAACCTGGGAAGGCCCGTACGTCGTCCACCAACAGCTCAACCCGGTCACCTACGTGGTCACGCTTGACCATGCTCGGGGTAGGCGCAAGGCCTTTCACGTCAACATGCTGAAGGCGCACTACGAACGTGAAGCTTGCGTCCTACCGGTCTGCAATCTGCCAGAGGATGGGGTGGAAGATCCCCTCCTGGACATGCTGGCCCAGGCCAAGGCCAATGGGTCCATTGAGGACATGGAGATAAGTGGTTCGCTCACCGTGTCCCAGCGGTTGCAGTTGATGGCCACCCTGGAACTCTTCCGGCCCGTGTTCACCAACCGTCCTGGGAGGACGGAGTTAGCGGTTCATGAGGTGGACACCGGGAATCATGCCCCATTACGGCGAACACCTTATCGGATCTCTGAAACGGTGCAACAAGTCATGCGCCAAGAGATCGATGAGATGTTAAGGCTGGGGGTGATTCGACGGTCAAAAAGCACGTGGGCTTCACCTGTATTCCTCGTGCCTAAAAAGGATCGAACCACCCGGTTCTGCGTGGACTACAGGGGGCTCAACGCCATCACAACCTCTGATGCCCACCCGATGCCGCGCATCGAGGATCTGCTCGAGCGGTTGACAAACGCCAACTACATATCCATCATGGATTTGAGTCGGGGATACTGGCAGATTCCCCTGAGCCCTGAGGCGCAGGAGAAATCCGCCTTTATCACCCCCTTTGGATTGTACGAGTCCACGGTCATGCCCTTCGGCATGAAGAATGCCCCTGCCACTTTCCAGCGGATGGTCAACAACCTGCTTCGGGGACTGGACGCGTACTTAGACGATATTGCTGTCTTCAGTTCCACCTGGGAGGAACACCTTCAGCACCTCCAGGAGGTGCTCAAGCGTCTTCACCAGGCAGGCCTGACCATCAAGCCGGGGAAGTGCCAGATAGGCAAGCGCAAGGTCCACTACCTGGGGCACCGGGTAGGCGGGGGTTCCATGAGTCTGGAGCCAGAAAATGTGGACGCAATCGTGTCCTGGCCGACCCCCAGGACCAAGAAACAGGTGAAGTCCTTCTTGGGCACTGCAGGGTACTATAGGCGGTTCGTACAGGACTATAGCGCCCTTGCCAAACCCTTGACTGACCTCACCAAGCAGAGGCTACCCCAAACAGTCAACTGGACAGATGACTGTGAGGCGGCTTTCCAAGCTTTGAAAGCAGCCCTGTGCAACTCTCCAGTGTTGAGAGCAGTCGACAGCAGTCGCCCGTTTCTGGTACAGACCGACGCCAGCGAGTTTGACCTCGGTGCTGTGCTTAGCCAGGTCGACTCAGGGGATCAAGAGCACCCCGTGTTGTACCTAGCCGGAAACTTTTGCCATGGGAAGTGGCATACTCGACCATCGAGAAGGAGTGTCTGGCCATGGTGTGGGCACTGCAGCGTTTGCAGCCCTACCTGTACAGGCGTGCCTTCACGGTGGTAACTGACCACAACCCTCTGAGCTGGTTGCACACAGTGTCCGGAACCAATGGAAGATTGCTCCGCTGGAGCCTTGCCCCTCAACAGTACGATTTTACTGTAAAACACAGGAAGGGCAGTGAAAACGGCAATGCCGATGGGTTGTCCCGCCGGGGCGAACCCGCTGAGGTGCGCATGGCCGATTACCGAGAGGTAATGCCTCCTTAGCGCCCTCTTAAGGGGGGAGGTGTGATGTACAATGTCTGCAAGATATGTTTTCTGTTGCAATGTGCTAACGGACCCTCCATTTTCTTTGAGAAGCTGCCTGCCAGTGTCTGTTACATTGCACACTACAGCAGCTTCCCTTCCCCCGAGTGCCATAAACCAATTTCCTGTCACCCCATTTGGCTTCTCTCAGCCTCAGCTGAAAGAGAAAAAAATGCGGGAAAAAGGTCTTTGTTTGAAATAAAACTTTAAGAGCCTGCCCTGCGAAAGCCGTACCAAGTAGAGATATGAAAATCATATTTTTGTAACCTGAGCGGTCCTAGCTTTGATACCGCGTATCTTTTGAAGTTCTACCCTGTCCAGAACATGAGATAGGATTTGCGCCCAAATGGACGGTCATATCGCATAGATGTTTGATGTTTTCTTGATAGGCTCATTACGCTGGGAAACATGATACCACTGATGAGTCCATACCAGCTTCTCCCATAAAGTTATAGCTAATCTAAGTTTTGTAGCCAAAACATAACTTGGATAAGAGAGGTGGGATCAACCCAGAATGCACCTCTCTGTGATGTCACATAGGAAAGTCTATAAGGCATTTCCTGGCAGAACCAGCTCAGAACAGCTGCAGAGTCCGTGCTGACAAGAACTCAGATGAGTGGAGAGGCGCAGCTCCGCCTCCGCCCCCCTTAAAACCACATGGGATGCCTAACAACAATATGGAACTGTGAGTGTAATCTCTTTGTTTTCTCCACTTTTATTTTATACCTGTACTGTACATATTTTAGGTCTCAATTTTATAGCAACTTTTATCTGTATTCACTGTCCTCTTTCGGAAAATAAATGAAATAATTATTTAGATCTGTCTCCATGCTCTAAGAATCGAACTATACGCCTTTGATAGATAATCGCTACTAATTCAAGGGGTTTGCCACGGACCCTCTTAATTTAACACTGTGAATTAAGTAACCGTGACTGGTGGCAGCGCGTTGTGCACGGCTATTGCGGCTTGCTGGCAGTCTAGAAGGGTCTTATATTGCTGAATGAGGGGCTGCGGCCACAGCATTAATAATTCCCTTACTGCAGAAGCCTGATTGCCGGTTCACAACAGGCAGCCCGTCCAGCGACCAATTATCCTAGGTGCAGTTCCCTGACTGACCTGAGGGTAAGGGGGGCGCCGGAGAGCTGCGAGTTCCAAAGTGGAACTGAAAAAGTGGGATATACATAAATCCCCGCAGTACTTGGAAGATTGATAGCAGTGTTGGGGCATCCAAATTAAACCCCCCCTGCGGCAAATTGTAGAGTGAGATTAGCTTGCTGGATATTTTTGGTCACATGGTGCCAGTGGTGGGATAACTAAGATAAGCCCCAACGGTGCCTGTGATAGCCGTGTGCCGGCAGTGTGTCTCGTCCCTCCGTCCGCTGATACACCCGTGTCAGTGGTGGGACTGTGACATAGTGGTGACACAGGGTCCGTTGTCCGTCGTGTTTTGGTGGCAGCGGGACCCCCGTTAGTCGCCTCCGTATGTGGACGAACGGCTGTGGACTGTTCGTCACACTACCACTACTATAAATACTACTGTAATCCAACCACTACTATAAATACTACTGTATTCCTACACTACTATAAATACGACTGTAATCCTACCACTGCTAAAATTACTACTGTATTCCTACACTACTATAAATACTACTGTAATCCTAAAACTACTATAAACACTACTGTAATCCTACCACTACTATAAATTCTACTGTAATCCTACCACTACTACAAATAGTCCTGTAATCCAACCACTACTATAAATACTCCTGTAATCCTACACTACTATAAATACTCCTGTAATCCTACACTACTATAAATACAACTGTAACCCTACCAATACTATAAATATTACTGTAATCCTACCATTACTATAAATATTACTGTAATCCTACACTACTATAAACACTACTGTAACCCTACCAATACTATAAAAACTACTGTAACCCTACCACTACTATAAATACTCTAATCCTACAATGCTATAAATACTACTGTAATCCTACACTACTAAAAATACTCCTGCAATCCTACACTACTATAAATACTACTGTAATCCTACACTACTATAAATACTCCTGTAATCCTACATTACTATAAATACTACTGCAATCCTACACTACTATAAACAATACTGTAATAATACCACTACTATAAATACTACTATAATCCTACCACTACTATAAATACTACTGTAATCCTACACTACTAAAAATAGTCCTGTACTCCTACATTACTATAAATACTACTGCAAAACTACACTACTATAAACACTACTTTAATCCTACCACTACTACAAATACTACTATAATCCTATCACTACTATAAATACTCCTGTAATCCTACACTACTATAAATACTACTGTAATCCTACCACTACTATAAACACTACTGTAATCCTACCACTACTATAAATACGACTGTAATCCAACGACTACTATAAAAACTACTGTAATCCTACCACTATAAATACTCTGTAATCCTACACTACTATAAATACTACTGTAATCCTACAGTACTATCAATACCCCTGTAATCCTACACTACTATAAATACTCATGCAATGGTACATTACTATAAATACAACTGCAATCCTACACTATTATAAATACTACTGTAATCCTACCACTACTATAAATACTCCTGTAATCCTACCACTACTATAAATACTACTGTAATCCTACCACTACTATAAATACTCCTGTAATCCTACCACTACTATAAATACTACTGTAATCCTACACTACTATAAATACTACTGTAATCCGACACTACTATAAATACTACTGTTATCCTATACTACTATAAACACTACTGTAATCCTACCACTACTATATTACTGTAATCCTACACTATAAATACTCCTGTAATCCTACACTACTATAAACCCTACTGTAATCCTACCACTACTATAAATATTACTGTAATCCTACACTATAAATACTCCTGTAATCCCACACTACTATAAATGCTCCTGTAATCCTACACTACTATAAATACTACTGTAATCCGACACTACTATAAACATTACCTTAATCCTACCACTACTATAAATACTACTGTAATCCTACCACTACTATAAACACTACTGCAATCCTACACTACTATAAACACTACTGTAATCCTACAATACTATAAATACTAATGTAATCCTACACTACTAAAAATACTCCTGTAATCCTACACTACTATAAATACTACCGTAATCCTACCACTACTATAAATACTCCTGTCATCCAACCACTACTATAAATACTACAGTGATCCTACCACTACTATAAATACTACTGTAATCATACACTACTATAAATACTCCTGAAATCCCACACTAATATAAATACTCCTATAATCCTACACTACTATAAACTCTCCTGTAATCCACCTCAATAATCCTGTAATCCTACGCTACTATAAATAATACTGTAATCCTATACTATAAATACTACTGTAATCCTACCACTACTATAAATACTACTGTAATCCTACACTAATATAAATTCTCCTGTAATCCTACCACTATAATAAACACTACAGTAATCCTACACTACTAAAAGTACTACTGTAATCCTGCACTACTATACATAGTCCTGCAATCCAACCACTACTATAAATACTCCTGTAATCCAACCACTACTATAAATACTACTGTATAGCTACACTACTATAAATACGACTGTAATCCTACACTATAAATACTACTGTATTCCTACACTACTATAAATACGACTGTAATCCTACACTATAAATACTACTGTATTCCTACACTACTATGCTACTGTAATCCTACCACTAGTATAAACACTACTGTAATCCTACACTACTAAAAGTACTACTGTAATCCTACACTACTATAAATACTAATGTAATCCAACACTACTAAAAATACTCCTGTTATCCTACACTACTATAAATACTACTGTAAACCTACTACTACTATAAATACTACTGTAATCCAACCACTACTATAAACACTACTGTAATCCTACCACTACTATAAATTCTACTGTAATCCTACCACTACTACAAATAGTCCTGTAATCCAACCACTACTATAAATACTCCTGTAATCCTACACTACTATAAATACTCCTGTAATCCCACTCTACTATAAATACTCCTGTAATCCTACACTACTATAAATACTACTGCAATCCTACACTACTATAAATACAACTGTCATCCTACCATTACTATAAATATTACTGTAATCCTACACTACTATAAACACTACTGTAACCCTACCACTACTATAAAAACTACTGTAATCCTACCACTACTATAAATACTCTAATCCTACAATGCTATAAATACTACTGTAATCCTACACTACTAAAAATACTCCTGCAATCCTACACTACTATAAATACTACTGTAATCCTACACTACTATAAATACTCCTGTAATCCTACATTACTATAAATACTACTGCAATCCTACACTACTATAAACAATACTGTAATCCTACCACTACTATAAATACTACTATAATCCTACCACTACTATAAATACTACTGTAATCCTACACTACTAAAAATACAACTGTAATCCTACATTACTATAAATACTACTGCAAAACTACACTACTATAAATACTACTATAATCCTACCACTACTATAAATACTCCTGTAATCCTACACTACTATAAATACTACTGTAATCCTACCACTACTAAATACACTAATGTAATCCTACCACTACTACAAATACGACTGTAATCCAACCACTACTATAAAAACTACTGTAATCCTACCACTATAAATACTCTGTAATCCTACACTACTATAAATACTACTGTAATCCTACAGTACTATAAATACCCCTGTAATCCTACACTACTATAAATACTCATGCAATGGTACATTACTATAAATACAACTGCAATCCTACACTATTATAAATACTACTGTAATCCTACCACTACTATAAGTACTCCTGTAATCCTACCACTACTATAAATACTACTGTAATCCTACACTACTATAAATACTACTGTAGTCCGACACTACTATAAATACTACTGTTATCCTATACTACTATAAACACTACTGTAATCCTACCACTACTAAAAATATTACTGTAATCCTACACTATAAATACTCCTGTAATCCTACACTATTATAAACCCTACTGTAATCCTACCACTACTATAAATATTACTGTAATCCTACACTATAAATACTCCTGTAATCCCACACTACTATAAATACTACTGTAATCCGACACTACTATAAACATTACTCTAATCCTACCACTACTATAAATACTACTGTAATCCTACCACTACTATAAACACTACTGTAATCCTACACTACTATAAATACTAATGTAATCCTACACTACTAAAAATACTCCTGTAATCCTACACTACTATAAATACTACTGTAATCCTACCACTTCTATAAATACACCTGTCATCCAACCACTACTAAAAATACTAATGTAATCCTACACTACTAAAAATACTCCTGTAATCCTACACTACTATAAATACTACTGTAATCCGACACTACTATAAACATTACTCTAATCCTACCACTACTATAAATACTACTGTAATCCTACCACTACTATAAACACTACTGTAATCCTACACTACTATAAATACTACTGTAATCCTACCACTACTATAAACACTACTGTAATCCTACACTACTATAAATACTAATGTAATCCTACACTACTAAAAATACTCCTGTAATCCTATACTACTATAAACATTACTGTAATCCTACCACTACTAAAAATATTACTGTAATCCTACACTATAAATACTCCTGTAATCCTACACTACTATAAACCCTACTATAATCCTACCACTACTATAAATATTACTGTAATCCTACACTATAAATACTCCTGTAATCCCACACTACTATAAACATTACTCTAATCCTACCACTACTATAAATACTACTGTAATCCTACCACTACTATAAACACTACTGTAATCATACCATTACTATAAATACTACTGTAATCCTACCACTACTATAAATACTCTGTAATCCTACACTACTATAAATACTACTGTAATCCTACCACTACTATAAATACTACTGTAATCCTACACTAATATAAATACTCCTGTAATCCTACCACTATAATAAACACTACTGTAATCCTACACTACTAAAAGTACTACTGTAATCCTGCACTACTATACATACTTCTGCAATCCAACCACTACTATAAATACTACTGCAATCCTACCACTACTATAAATACTCCTGTAATCCTACACTACTATAAATACTACTGTAATCCTACACTATAAATACTACTGTAATCCTTCCAGTACTAGAAATACTACTGTAATCCTACCACTACTATAAATGCTAATGTAATCCTACCATTACTATAAATACTACTGTAATCCTTCCACTACTATAAATACTACTGTAATCCTACCACAACTATAAATACTACTGTAATCCTGCACTACTATAAATACTAATGCAATCCTACCACTACTATAAATACTACTGTAATCTTAACACTACTATAAATACAACTGTAATGCTACCATTACTATAAATACTCTTGTAATCCTACCACTACTAAAATACTACTGTAATCCTACACTACTATAAATACTCCTGTAATCCTACACTACTAAAAATACTACTATTATCCTACCACTACTATAAATACTCCTGTAATCCTACTACTACTATAAATACAACTGTAATCCTACACTACTATAAATACTACTGTAATCCTACACTACTATAAACACGACTGTAATCCTACCATTACTATAAATACTCTTGCAATCCTACCACTACTAAAATACTACTGTAATCCTACACTACTATAAATACTCCTGTAATCCTACACTACTAAAAATACTACTATTATCCTACCACTACTATAAATACTCCTGTAATCCTACTACTACTATAAATACAACTGTAATCCTACACTACTAAAATACTACTGTAATCCTACACTACTATAAATACTCCTGTAATCCTACCACTACTATAATTACTGTAATCCTACACTATAAATACTACTGTAATCCGACACTACTATAAACATTACTCTAATCCTACCACTACTATAAATACTACTGTAATCCTACCACTACTATAAACACTACTGTAATCCTACACTACTATAAATACTACTGTAATCATACCATTACTATAAATACTACTGTAATCCTACCACTACTATAAATACTCTGTAATCCTACACTACTATAAATACTACTGTAATCCTACCACTACTATAAATACTACTGTAATCCTACACTAATATAAATACTCCTGTAATCCTACCACTATAATAAACACTACTGTAATCCTACACTACTAAAAGTACTACTGTAATCCTGCACTACTATACATACTTCTGCAATCCAACCACTACTATAAATACTACTGCAATCCTACCACTACTATAAATACTCCTGTAATCCTACACTACTATAAATACTACTGTAATCCTACACTATAAATACAACTGTAATCCTTCCAGTACTAGAAATACTACTGTAATCCTACCACTACTATAAATGCTAATGTAATCCTACCATTACTATAAATACTACTGTAATCCTTCCACTACTATAAATACTACTGTAATCCTACCACAACTATAAATACTACTGTAATCCTGCACTACTATAAATACTAATGCAATCCTACCACTACTATAAATACTACTGTAATGCTACCATTACTATAAATACTCTTGTAATCCTACCACTACTAAAATACTACTGTAATCCTACACTACTATAAATACTCCTGTAATCCTACACTACTAAAAATACTACTATTATCCTACCACTACTATAAATACTCCTGTAATCCTACTACTACTATAAATACAACTGTAATCCTACACTACTATAAATACTACTGTAATCCTACACTACTATAAACACGACTGTAATCCTACCATTACTATAAATACTCTTGCAATCCTACCACTACTAAAATACTACTGTAATCCTACACTACTATAAATACTCCTGTAATCCTACACTACTATAAATACTACTGTTCTCCTACCACTACTATAAATATTACTGTAATCCTACACTATAAATACTCCTGTAATCCCACACTACTATAAATGCTCCTGTAATCCTATACTACTATAAATACTACTGTAATCCGACACTACTATAAACATTACTCTAATCCTACCACTACTATAAATACTACTGTAATCCTACCACTACTATAAACACTACTGTAATCCAACAGTACTATAAATACTAATGTAATCCTACACTACTAAAAATACTCCTATAATCCTACACTACTATAAATACTACTGTAATCCTACCACTACTATAAATACTCCTGTCATCCAACCACTACTATAAATACTACTGTAATCATACCATTACTATAAATACTACTGTAATCCTACCACTACTATAAATACTCTGCAATCCTACACTACTATAAATACTACTGTAATCCTACCACTACTATAAATACTACTGTAATCCTACACTAATATAAATACTCCTGTAATCCTACCACTATAATAAACACTAATGTAATCCTACACTACTAAAAGTACTACTGTAATCCTGCACTACTATACATACTTCTGCAATCCTACCACTACTATAAATACTCCTGTAATCCTACACTACTATAAATACTACTGTAATCCTACACTATAAATACTACTGTAATCCTTCCAGTACTATAAATACTACTGTAATCCTACCACTACTATGAATGCTAATGTAATCCTACCATTACTATAAATACTACTGTAATCCTTCCACTACTATAAATACTACTGTAATCCTACCACAACTATAAATACTACTGTAATCCTGCACTACTATAAATACTACTGCAATCCTACCACTACTATAAATACTACTGTAATCTTAACACTACTATAAATACTACTGTAATGCTACCATTACTATAAATACTCTTGTAATCCTACCACTACTAAAATACTACTGTAATCCTACACTACTATAAATACTCCTGTAATCCTACACTACTATAAATACTACTATTATCCTACCACTACTATAAATACTCCTGTAATCCTACTACTACTATAAATACAACTGTAATCCTACACTACTATAAATACTACTGTAATCCTACACTACTATAAACACTACTGTAATCCTACCATTACTATAAATACTCTTGCAATCCTACCACTAATAAAATACTACTGTAATCCTACACTACTATAAATACTCCTGTAATCCTACACTACTATAAATACTACTGTTATCCTACCACTACTATAAATACTCCTGTAATCCTACTACTACTATAAATACAACTGTAATCCTACACTACTATAAATACTATTGTAATCCTACACTACTATAAACAATACAGTAATCCTACCACTACTATAAATACTCCTGTAATCCTACACTACTATAATTACTGTAATCCTACACTACTATAAATACTCCTGTAATCCCACACTACTATAAACACTACTGTAATTCTACACAACTATAAATACTCATGTAATCCTACCACTACTATAAATACTACTGCAATCCTACACTACAATAAATACTCCTGTAATCCTACACTACTATGAATACAACTGTAATCCTACCACTACTATAAATACTACTGTAATCCTACACTACAATAAATACTCCTGTAATCCTACACTACTATAAATACTACAGTGATCCTACCACTACTATAAATACTACTGTAATCATACACTACTATAAATACTCCTGTAATCCCACACTAATATAAATACTCCTATAATCCTACACTACTATAAACTCTCCTGTAATCCACCTCAATACTCCTGTAATCCTACACTACTATAAATAATACTGTAATCCTACACTACTATAAATACTACTGTAATCCTACCACTATAATAAACACTACTGTAATCCTACACTACTAAAAGTAATACTGTAGTCCTGCACTACAATACATACTCCTGCAATACAACCACTACTATAAATACTCCTGTAATCCAACCACTACTATAAAAACTACTGTATTCCTACACTACTATAAATACGACTGTAATCCAACACTATAAATACTACTGTATTCCTACACTACCACACTACTGTAATCCTATCACTACTATAAACACTACTGTAATCCTACACTACTAAAAGTACTACTGTAATCCTACACTACTATAAATACTACTGTAATACTACCACTACTATAAATACTCCTGTAATCAAACCACTACTATAAATACTACTGTATTCCTACACTACTATAAATACGACTGTAATCCTACCACTGCTAAAATTACTACTGTATTCCTACACTACTATAAATACTACTGTAATCCTACCACTACTATAAACACTACTGTAATCCTACCACTACTATAAATACTACTGTAATCCTACCACTACTACAAATAGTCCTGTAATCCAACCACTACTATAAATACTCCTGTAATCCTACACTACTATAAATACTCATGTAATCCCACTCTACTATAAATACTCCTGTAATCCTACACTACTATAAATACTACTGCAATCCTACACTACTATAAATACAACTGTAATCCTACCATTACTATAAATATTACTGTAATCCTACACTACTATAAACACTACTGTAATCCTACCAGTACTATAAATGCTACTGTCATCCTACCACTACTATAAATACTACTGTAATCCTACACCACTATAAATACTACTGTAACCCTACCACTACTATAAAAACTACTGTAATTCTACCACTACTATAAATACTCTAATCCTACAATGCTATAAATACTACTGTAATCCTACACTACTAGAAATACTCCTGCAATCCTACACTACTATAAATACTACTGTAATCCTACACTACTATAAATACTCCTGTAATCCTACATTACTATAAATACTACTGCAATCCTACACTACTATAAACAATACTGTAATCCTACCACTACTATAAATACTACTATAATCCTGCCACTACTATAAATACTACTGTAATCCTACACTACTATAAATACGCCTGTAATCCTACACTACTATGAATACAACTGTAATCCTACCACTACTATAAATACTACTGTAATCCGACCACTACTATAAATACTACTGTAATCCTACACTAATATAAATACTCCTGTAATCCTACGATTAAAATAAACACTACTGTAATCCTACACTACTATAAATACTACAGTGATCCTACCACTACTATAAATACTACTGTATTCATACACTACTATAAATACTCCTGTAATCCCACACTAATATAAATACTCCTATAATCCTACACTACTATAAATTCTCCTGTAATCCACCTCAATACTCCTGTAATCCTACACTACTATAAATAATACTGTAATCCTACACTACTATAAATACTACTGTAATCCTACCACTATAATAAACATTACTGTAATCCTACACTACTAAAAGTACTACTGTAATCCTGCACTACTATACATACTCCTGCAATACAACCACTACTATAAATACTCCTGTAATCCAACCACTACTATAAAAACTACTGTATTCCTACACTACTATAAATACGACTGTAATCCAACACTATAAATACTACTGTATTCCAACACTACAAAAAGAACTAATGTAATCCTACACTACTATAAATACTAATGTAATCCAACACTACTAAAAATACTACTGTAATCCTACACTACTATAAATACTACTGTAATACTACCACTACTATAAATACTCCTGTAATCCAACCACTACTATAAATACTACTGTAATCCTACACTACTATAAATACTACTGTAATCCTACCACTACTATAAACACTACTGTAATCCTACACTAATATAAATACTACTGTAATCCTACCACAATAATAAACACTTCTGTAATCCTACACTAATAAAAGTACTCCTGCAATCCAGCCACTACTATAAATACTCCTGTAATCCAACCACTACTATAAATACTACTGTATTCCTACGCTACTATAAATACGACTGTAATCCAACACTATAAATACTACTGTATTCCTACACTACTATACTACTGTAATCCTACCACTACTATAAACACTACTGTAATCCTACCACTACTATAAATACTACTGTAATCCCACCACTACTACAAATAGTCCTGTAATCCAACCACTACTATAAATACTCCTGTAATCCTACACTACTATAAATACTACTGTAATCCCACTCTACTATAAATACTCCTGTAATCTTACACTACTATAAATACTACTGCAATCCTACACTACTAAAAATACAACTGTAATCCTACCATTACTATAAATATTACTGTAATCCTACACTACTATAAACACTACTGTAATCCTACCAGTACTATAAATGCTACTGTCATCCTACCACTAATATAAATACTACTGTAATCCTACACTACTATAAATACTACTATAACCCTACCACTACTATAAAAACTACTGTAATCCTACCACTACTATAAATACTCTAATCCTACAATGCTATAAATACTACTGTAATCCTACACTACTAAAAATACTCCTGCAATCCTACACTACTATAAATACTACTGTAATCCTACACTACTATAAATACTTCTGTAATCCTACATTACTATAAATACTACTGCAATCCTACACTACTATAAACCCTACTGTAATCCTACCACTACTATAAATATTACTGTAATCCTACACTATAAATACTCCTGTAATCCCACACTACTATAAATGCTCCTGTAATCCTACACTACTATAAATACTACTGTAATCCGACACTACTATAAACATTACTGTAATCCTACCACTACTATAAATACTACTGTAATCCTACCACTACTATAAACACTACTGTAATCCTACACTACTAAAAGAACTACTGTAATCCTACACTACTATAAATACTACTGCAATCCTACACTACTATAAACAATACTGTAATCCTACCACTACTATAAATACTACTATAATCCGACCACTACTATAAATACAACTGTAATCCTACACTACTATAAATACTACTGTAATCCAACACTACTATAAATACTACTGTTATCCTATACTAATATAAACACTACTGTAATCCTACCACTACTATAAATATTACTGTAATCCTACACTATAAATAACCCTGTAATCCTACACTACTATAAATACTCATGCAATGGTACATTACTATAAATACAACTGCAATCCTACACTATTATAAATACTACTGTAATCCTACCACTACTATAAGTACTCCTGTAATCCTACCACTACTATAAATACTACTGTAATCCTACACTACTATAAATACTACTGTAGTCCGACACTACTATAAATACTACTGTTATCCTATACTACTATAAACACTACTGTAATCCTACCACTACTAAAAATATTACTGTAATCCTACACTATAAATACTCCTGTAATCCTACACTACTATAAACCCTACTGTAATCCTACCACTACTATAAATATTACTGTAATCCTACGCTATAAATACTCCTGTAATCCCACACTACTATAAATGCTCCTGTAATCCTACACTACTATAAATACTACTGTAATCCGACACTACTATAAACATTACTGTAATCCTACCACTACTATAAATACTCCTGTAATCCTACCACTACTATAAACACTACTGTAATCCTACACTACCATAAATACTAATGTAATCCTACACTACTAAAAATACTCCTGTAATCCTACACTACTATAAATACTACTGTAATCCTACCACTACTATAAATACTCCTGTCATCCAACCACTACTATAAATACTACTGTAATCCTACCACTACTATAAATACTACTGTAATCCTACACTAATATAAATACTCCAGTAATCCTACCAATATAATAAACACTACTGTAATCCTACACTACAAAAAGTACTACTGTAATCATGCACTACTATACATACTTCTGCAATCCAACCACTACTATAAACACTACTGCAATCCTACCACTACTATAAACATTCCTGTAATCCTACACTACTATAAATACTACTGTAATCCTACCACTACTATAAATGGTACTGTAATCCTACCATTACTATAAATACTACTGTAATCCTTCCACTACTATAAATACTACTGTAATCCTACCACTACTATAAATACTACTGTAATCCTGCACTACTATAAATACTACTGCAATCCTACCACTACTATAATTACTACTGTAATCGTAACACTACTATAAATACAACTGTAATGCTACCATTACTATAAATACTCTTGCAATTCTACCACTACTAAAATACTACTGTAATCCTACACTACTATAAATACTCCTGTAATCCTACACTACTATAAATACTACTGTTATCCTACCACTACTATAAATACTCCTGTAATCCTACTACTACTATAAATACAACTGTAATCCTACACTACTATAAATACTAATGTAATCCTACACTACTAAAAATACTCCTGTAATCCTACACTACTATAAATACTACTGTAATCCTACCACTACTATAAATACTCCTGTCATCCAACCACTACTATAAATACTACTGTAATCATACCATTACTATAAATACTACTGTAATCCTACCACTACTATAAATACTCTGCAATCCTACCACTACTATAAATACTACTGTAATCCTACCACTACTATAAATACTACTGTAATCCTACACTAATATAAATACTCCTGTAATCCTACCACTATAATAAACACTACTGTAATCCTACACTACTAAAAGTACTACTGTAATCCTGCACTACTATACATACTTCTGCAATCCTACCACTACTATAAATACTCCTGTAATCCTACACTACTATAAATACTACTGTAATCCTACACTATAAATACTACTGTAATCCTTCCAGTACTACAAATACTACTGTAATCCTACCACTACCATAAATGCTAATGTAATCCTACCATTACTATAAATACTACTGTAATCCTTCCACTACTATAAATACTACTGTAATCCTACCACAACTATAAATACAACTGTAATGCTACCATTACTATAAATACTCTTGTAATCCTACCACTACTAAAATACTACTGTAATCCTACACTACTATAAATACTCCTGTAATCCTACACTACTATAAATCCTACTATTATCCTACCACTACTATAAATACTCCTGTAATCCTACTACTACTATAAATACAACTGTAATCCTACACTACTATAAATACTACTGTAATCCTACACTACTATAAACACTACTGTAATCTTACCATTACTATAAATACTCTTGCAATCCTACCACTAATAAAATACTACTGTAATCCTACACTACTATAAATACTCCTGTAATCCTACACTACTATAAATACTACTGTTATCCTACCACTACTATAAATACTCCTGTAATCCTACTACTACTATAAATACAACTGTAATCCTACACTACTATAAATACTATTGTAATCCTACACTACTATAAACAATACAGTAATCCTACCACTACTATAAATACTCCTGTAATCCTACACTACTATAAATATTACTGTAATCCTACACTACTATAAATACTCCTGTAATCCCACACTACTATAAACACTACTGTAATTCTACACAACTATAAATACTCATGTAATCCTACACTACAATAAATACTCCTGTAATCCTACACTACTATGAATACAACTGTAATCCTACCACTACTATAAATACTACTGTAATTTTACACTACAATAAATACTCCTGTAATCCTACACTACTATAAATACTACAGTGATCCTACCACTACTATAAATACTACTGTAATCATACACTACTATAAATACTCCTGTAATCCCACACTAATATAAATACTCCTATAATCCTACACTACTATAAACTCTCATGTAATCCACCTCAATACTCCTGTAATCCTACACTACTATAAATAATACTGTAATCCTACACTACTATAAATACTACTGTAATCCTAACACTATAATAAACACTACTGTAATCCTACACTACTAAAAGTACTACTGTAATCCTGCACTACAATACATACTCCTGCAATACAACCACTACTATAAATACTACTGTAATCCTACACTAATATAAATACTCCTGTAATCCTACCACTATAATAAACACTACTGTAATCCTACACTACTAAAAGTACTACTGTAATCCTGCACTACTATACATACTTCTGCAATCCTACCACTACTATAAATACTCCTGTAATCCCACACTAATATAAATACTCCTATAATCCTACACTACTATAAAGTCTCATGTAATCCACCTCAATACTCCTGTAATCCTACACTACTATAAATAATACTGTAATCCTACACTACTATAAATACTACTGTAATCATACCATTACTATAAATACTACTGTAATCCTACCACTACTATAAATACTACTGTAATCCTACCACTACTATAAATACTACTGTAATCCTACACTAATATAAATACTCCTGTAATCCTACCACTATAATAAACACTACTGTAATCCTACACTACTAAAAGTACTACTGTAATCCTGCACTACTATACATACTTCTGCAATCCTACCACTACTATAAATACTCCTGTAATCCTACACTACTATAAATACTACTGTAATCCTACACTATAAATACTACTGTAATCCTTCCAGTACTATAAATACTACTGTAATCCTACCACTACTATAAATGCTAATGTAATCCTACCATTACTATAAATACTACTGTAATCCTTCCACTACTATAAATACTACTGTAATCCTACCACAACTATAAATACTAATGTAATCCTGCACTACTATAAATACTACTGCAATCCTACCACTACTATAAATACTACTGTAATCTTAACACTACTATAAATACAACTGTAATGCTACCATTACTATAAATACTCTTGTAATCCTACCACTACTAAAATACTACTGTAATCCTACACTACTATAAATACTCCTGTAATCCTACACTACTATAAATACTACTATTACCCTACCACTACTATAAATACTCCTGCAATCCTACTACTACTATAAATACAACTGTAATACTACACTACTATAAATACTACTGTAATCCTACACTACTAAAAATACTCCTGTAATCCTACACTACTATAAATACTACTATTATCCTACCACTACTATAAATACTCCTGTAATCCTACTACTACTATAAATACAACTGTAATACTACACTACTATAAATACTACTGTAATCCTACACTAATATAAACACTACTGTAATCCTACCATTACTATAAATACTCTTGCAATCCTACCACTAATAAAATACTACTGTAATCCTACACTACTATAAATACTCCTGTAATCCTACACTACTATAAATACTACTGTTATCCTACCACTACTATAAATACTCCTGTAATCCTACTACTACTATAAATACAACTGTAATCCTACACTACTATAAATACTATTGTAATCCTACACTACTATAAACAATACAGTAATCCTACCACTACAATAAATACTCCTGTAATCCTACACTACTATAAATATTACTGTAATCCTACCACTACTATAAATACTACTGTAATCCTACACTACTATAAATACTACTGTAATCCCACACTAATATAAACACTACTGTAATTCTACACAACTATAAATACTCATGTAATCCTACCACTACTATAAATACTACTGCAATCCTACACTACAATAAATACTCCTGTAATCCTACACTACTATGAATACAACTGTAATCCTACCACTACTATAAATACTACTGTAATCCTACACTACAATAAATACTCCTGTAATCCTAAACTACTATAAATACTACAGTGATCCTACCACTACTATAAATACTACTGTAATCATACACTACTATAAATACTCCTGTAATCCCACACTAATATAAATACTCCTATAATCCTACACTACTATAAACTCTCATGTAATCCACCTCAATACTCCTGTAATCCTACACTACTATAAATATTACTGTAATCCTACACTACTATAAATACTACTGTAATCCTACCACTATAATAAACACTACTGTAATCCTACACTACTAAAAGTAATACTGTAATCCTGCACTACAATACATACTCCTGCAATACAACCACTACTATAAATACTCCTGTAATCCAACCACTACTATAAATACTACTGTAATCCTACCACTATAATAAACACTACTGTAATCCTACACTACTAAAAGTACTACTGTAATCCTGCACTACAATACATACTCCTGCAATACAACCACTACTATAAATACTCCTGTAATCCAACCACTACTATAAAAACTACTGTATTCCTACACTACTATAAATACGACTGTAATTCAACACTATAAATACTACTGTATTCCTATCACTACTATAAACACTACTGTAATCCTACACTACTAAAAGTACTACTGTAATCCTGCACTACAATACATACTCCTGCAATACAACCACTACTATAAATACTCCTGTAATCCAACCACTACTATAAAAACTACTGTATTCCTACACTACTATAAATACGACTGTAATTCAACACTATAAATACTACTGTAATCCTATCACTACTATAAACACTACTGTAATCCTACACTACTAAAAGTACTACTGTAATCCTACACTACTATAAATACTACTGTAATACTACCACTACTATAAATACTCCTGTAATCCAACCACTACTATAAATACTACTGTATTCCTACACTACTATAAATACGACTGTAATCCTACCACTGCTAAAATTACTACTGTATTCCTACACTACTATAAATACTACTGTAATCCTACCACTACTATAAACACTACTGTAATCCTACCACTACTATAAATACTACTGTAATCCTACCACTACTACAAATAGTCCTGTAATCCAACCACTACTATAAATACTCCTGTAATCCTACACTACTATAAATACTCATGTAATCCCACTCTACTATAAATACTCCTGTAATCCTACACTACTATAAATACTACTGCAATCCTACACTACTATAAATACAACTGTAATCCTACCATTACTATAAATATTACTGTAATCCTACACTACTATAAACACTACTGTAATCCTACCAGTACTATAAATGCTACTGTCATCCTACCACTACTATAAATACTACTGTAATCCTACACTACTATAAATACTACTGTAACCCTTCCACTACTATAAAAACTACTGTAATCCTACCACTACTATAAATACTCTAATCCTACAATGCTATAAATACTACTGTAATCCTACACTACTAGAAATACTCCTGCAATCCTACACTACTATAAATACTACTGTAATCCTACACTGCTATAAATACTCCTGTAATCCTACATTACTATAAATACTACTGCAATCCTACACTACTATAAACAATACTGTAATCCTACCACTACTATAAATACTACTATAATCCTGCCACTACTATAAATACTACTGTAATCCTACACTACTATAAATACGCCTGTAATTCTACACTACTATGAATACAACTGTCATCCTACCACTACTATAAATACTACTGTAATCCGACCACTACTATAAATACTACTGTAATCCTACACTAATATAAATACTCCTGTAATCCTACGATTAAAATAAACACTACTGTAATCCTACACTACTATAAATACTACAGTGATCCTACCACTACTATAAATACTACTGTATTCATACACTACTATAAATACTCCTGTAATCCCACACTAATATAAATACTCCTATAATCCTACACTACTATAAACTCTCCTGTAATCCACCTCAATACTCCTGTAATCCTACACTACTATAAATAATACTGTAATCCTACACTACTATAAATACTACTGTAATCCTACCACTATAATAAACATTACTGTAATCCTACACTACTAAAAGTACTACTGTAATCCTGCACTACTATACATACTCCTGCAATACAACCACTGCTATAAATACTCCTGTAACCCAACCACTACTATAAAAACTACTGTATTCCTACACTACTATAAATACGACTGTAATCCAACACTATAAATACTACTGTATTCCAACACTACAAAAAGTACTAATGTAATCCTACACTACTATAAATACTAATGTAATCCAACACTACTAAAAATACAACTGTAATCCTACACTACTATAAATACTACTGTAATACTACCACTACTATAAATACTCCTGTAATCCAACCACTACTATAAATACTACTGTAATCCTACACTACTATAAATACTACTGTAATCCTACCACTACTATAAACACTACTGTAATCCTACCACTACTATAAATACTACTGTAATCCTACCACTACTACAAATAGTCCTGTAATCCAATCACTACTATAAATACTCCTGTAATCCTACACTACTATAAATACTCCTGTAATCCCACTCTACTATAAATACTCCTGTAATCCTACACTACTATAAATACTACTGCAATCCTACACTACTATAAATACAACTGTAATCCTACCATTACTATAAATATTACTGTAATCCTACACTACTATAAACACTACTGTAATCCTACCTGTACTATAAATGCTACTGTCATCCTACCACTACTATAAATACTACTGTAATCCTACACCACTATAAATACTACTGTAACCCTACCACTACTATAAAAACTACTGTAATCCTACCACTACTATAAATACTCTAATCCTACAATGCTATAAATACTACTGTAATCCTACACTACTAGAAATACTCCTGCAATCCTACACTACTATAAACACTACTGTAATCCTACACTACTATAAATACTCCTGTAATCCTACATTACTATAAATACTACTGCAATCCTACACTACTATAAACAATACTGTAATCCTACCACTACTATAAATACTACTATAATCCTGCCACTACTATAAATACTACTGTAATCCTACACTACTGTAAATACTCCTGTAATCCTACCACTATAATAAACACTACTGTAATCCTACACTACTAAAAGTACTACTGTAATCCTGCACTACTATACATACTTCTGCAATCCTACCACTACTATAAATACTCCTGTAATCCTACACTACAATACTACTGTAATCCTACACTATAAATACTACTGTAATCCTTCCAGTACTATAAATACTACTGTAATCCTACCACTACTATAAATGCTAATGTAATCCTACCATTACTATAAATACTACTGTAATCCTTCCACTACTAAAAATACTACTGTAATCCTACCACAACTATAAATACTACTGTAATCCTGCACTACTATAAATACTACTGCAATCCTACCACTACTATAAATACTACTGTAATCTTAACACTACTATAAATACAACTGTAATGCTACCATTACTATAAATACTCTTGTAATCCTACCACTACTAAAATACTACTGTAATCCTACACTACTATAAATACTCCTGTAATCCTACACTACTATAAATACTACTATTATCCTACCACTACTATAAATACTCCTGTAATCCAACTACTACTATAAATACAACTGTAATCCTACACTACTATAAATACTACTGTAATCCTACCACTACTATAAATACTACTGTAATCCTACCACTACTATAAACACTACTGTAATCCTACCATTACTATAAATACTCTTGCAATCCTACCACTAATAAAATACTACTGTAATCCTACACTACTATAAATACTCCTGTAATCCTACACTACTACAAATACTACTGTTATCCTACTACTACTATAAATACTCCTGTAATCCTACTACTACTATAAATACAACTGTAATCCTACACTACTATAAATACTATTGTAATCCTACACTACTATAAACAATACAGTAATCCTACCACTACTATAAATACTCCTGTAATCCTACACTACTATAAATATTACTGTAATCCTACACTACTATAAATACTCCTGTAATCCCACACTACTATAAACACTACTGTAATTCTACACAACTATAAATACTTATGTAATCCTACCACTACTATAAATACTACTGCAATCCTACACTACAATAAATACTCCTGTAATCCTACACTACTATGAATACAACTGTAATCCTACCACAACTATAAATACTACTGTAATCCTACACTACAATAAATACTCCTGTAATCCTACACTACTATAAATACTACAGTGATCCTACCACTACTATAAATACTACTGTAATCATACACTACTATAAATACTCCTGTAATCCCACACTAATATAAATACTCCTATAATCCTACACTACTATAAACGCTCCTGTAATCCACCTCAATACTCCTGTAATCCTACACTACTATAAATAATACTGTAATCCTACACTACTATAAATACTACTGTAATCCTACCACTATAATAAACACTACTGTAATCCTACACTACTAAAAGTACTACTGTAATCCTGCACTACAATACATACTCCTGCAATACAACCACTACTATAAATACTCCTGTAATCCAACCACTACTATAAAAACTACTGTATTCCTACACTACTATAAATACGACTGTAATCCAACACTATAAATACTACTGTATTCCTACACTACAACACTACTGTAATCCTATCACTACTATAAACACTACTGTAATACTACAATACTAAAAGTACTACTGTAATCCTACACTACTATAAATACTACTGTAATACTACCACTACTATAAATACTCCTGTAATCCAACCACTACTATAAATACTACTGTATTCCTACACTATTATAAATACGACTGTAATCCTACCACTGCTAAAATTACTACTGTATTCCTACACTACTATAAATACTACTGTAATCCTACCACTACTATAAACACTACTGTAATCCTACCACTACTATAAATACTACTGTAATCCTACCACTACTACAAATAGTCCTGTAATCCAACCACTACTATAAATACTCCTGTAATCCTATACTACTATAAATACTCATGTAATCCCACTCTACTATAAATACTCCTGTAATCCTACACTACTATAAATACTACTGCAATCCTACACTACTATAAATACAACTGTAATCCTACCAGTACTATAAAAGCTACTGTAATCCTACCACTACTATAAATACTACTGTAATCCTACACCACTATAAATACTACTGTAACCCTACCACTACTATAAAAACTACTGTAATTCTACCACTACTATAAATACTCTAATCCTACAATGCTATAAATACTACTGTAATCCTACACTACTAGAAATACTCCTGCAATCCTACACTACTATAAATACTACTGTAATCCTACACTACTATAAATACTACTGTAATCCTACACTACTATAAATACGCCTGTAATCCTACACTACTATGAATACAACTGTAATCCTACCACTACTATAAATACTACTGTAATCCGACCACTACTATAAATACTACTGTAATCCTACACTAATATAAATACTCCTGTAATCCTACGATTAAAATAAACACTACTGTAATCCTACACTACTATAAATACTACAGTGATCCTACCACTACTATAAATACTACTGCATTCATACACTACTATAAACTCTCCTGTAATCCACCTCAATACTCCTGTAATCCTACATTACTATAAATAATACTGTAATCCTACACTACTATAAATACTACTGTAATCCTACCACTATAATAAACATTACTGTAATCCCACACTACTAAAAGTACTACTGTAATCCTGCACTACTATACATACTCCTGCAATACAACCACTACTATAAATACTCCTGTAATCCAACCACTACTATAAAAACTACTGTATTCCTACACTACTATAAATACGACTGTAATCCAACACTATAAATACTACTGTATTCCAACACTACAAAAAGTACTAATGTAATCCTACACTACTATAAATACTAATGTAATCCAACACTACTAAAAATACTACTGTAATCCTACACTACTATAAATACTACTGTAATACTACCACTACTATAAATACTCCTGTAATCCAACCACTACTATAAATACTACTGTAATCCTACACTACTATAAATACTACTGTAATCCTACCACTACTATAAACACTACTGTAATCCTACCACTACTATAAATACTACTGTAATCCTACCACTACTACAAATAGTCCTGTAATCCAACCACTACTATAAATACTCCTGTAATCCTACACTACTATAAATACTCCTGTAATCTCACTCTACTATAAATACTCCTGTAATCCTACACTACTATAAATACTACTGCAATCCTACACTACTATAAATACAACTGTAATCCTACCATTACTATAAATATTACTGTAATCCTACACTACTATAAACACTACTGTAATCCTACCAGTACTATAAATGCTACTGTCATCCTACCACTACTATAAATACTACTGTAATCCTACACCACTATAAATACTACTGTAACCCTACCACTGCTATAAAAACTACTGTAATCCTACCACTACTATAAATACTCTAATCCTACAATGCTATAAATACTACTGTAATCCTACACTACTAGAAATACTCCTGCAATCCTACACTACTATAAATACTACTGTAATCCTACACTACTATAAATACTCCTGTAATCCTACATTACTATAAATACTACTGCAATCCTTCACTACTGTAAACAATACTGTAATCCTACCACTACTATAAATACTACTATAATCCTGCCACTACTATAAATACTACTGTAATCCTACACTACTATAAATACTCCTGTAATCCTACATTACTCTAAATACTACTGCAATCCTACACTACTATAAACACTACTTTAATCCTACCACTACTATAAATACTACTATAATCCTACCACTACTATAAATACTACTGTAATCCTACACTACTATAAATACTACTGTAATCCTACCACTACTATAAACACTACTGTAATCCTACCACTACTATAAATACTCCTGTAATTCAACCACTACTATAAAAACTACTGTAATCCTACCACTATAAATACTCTGTAATCCTACACTACTATAAATACTACTGTAATCCTACAGTACTATAAATACCCCTGTAATCCTACACTACTATAAATACTCATGCAATGGTACATTACTATAAATACAACTGCAATCCTACACTATTATAAATACTACTGTAATCCTACCACTACTATAAGTACTCCTGTAATCCAACCACTACTGTAAATACTACTGTAATCCTACCACTACTATAAATACTCCTGTACTCCTACCACTAATATAAATACTACTGTAATCCTACACTACTATAAATACTACTATAATCCGACACTACTATAAATACTACTGTTATCCTATACTACTATAAACACTACTGTAATCCTACCACTACTATAAATATTACTGTAATCCTACACTATAAATACTCCTGTAATCCTATACTACTATAAACCCTAGTGTAATCCTACCACTACTATAAATATTACTGTAATCCTACACTATAAATACTCCTGTAATCCCACACTACTATAAATGCTCCTGTAATCCAACACTACTATAAATACTACTGTAATCCGACACTACTATAAACATTACTGTAATCCTACACTAATATAAATACTCCAGTAATCCTACCACTATAATAAACACTACTGCAATCCTACACTACTAAAAGTACTACTGTAATCCTGCACTACTATACATACTTCTGCAATCCAACCACTACTATAAACACTACTATAAATATTCCTGTAATCCTACACTACTATAAATACTACTGTAATCCTTCCAGTACTATAAATACTACTGTAATCCTACCACTACTGTAAATGCTACTGTAATCCTACCATTACTATAAATACTACTGTAATCCTTCCACTACTATAAATACTACTGTAATCCTACCACTACTATAAATACTACTGTAATCCTGCACTACTATAAATACTACTGCAATCCTACCACTACTATAAATACTACTGTAATCTTAACACTACTATAAATACAACTGTAATGCTACCATTACTATAAATACTCTTGTAATCCTACCACTACTAAAATACTACTGTAATCCTACACTACTATAAATACTCCTGTAATCCTACACTACTATAAATACTACTATTATCCTACCACTACTATAAATACTCCTGTAATCCTACTACTACTATAAATACAACTGTAATCCTACACTACTATAAATACTACTGTAATCCTACACTACTATAAACACTACTGTAATCCTACCATTACTATAAATACTCTTGCAATCCTACCACTACTAAAATACTACTGTAATCCTACACTACTATAAATACTACTGTAATCCTACACTACTATAAATACTACTGTTATCCTACCACTACTATAAATACTCCTGTTATCCTACCACTACTATAAACACAACTGTAATCCTACTACTACTATAAATACTATTGTAATCCTACACTACTATAAACACTATGGTAATCCTACCACTTCTATAAATATTCCTGTAATCCTACACTACTATAAATATTACTGTAATCCTACACTACTATAAATACTCCTGTAATCCCACACTACTATAAACACTACTGTAATCCTACACTACTATAAATACTCATGTAATCCTACCACTACTATAAATACTACTGTAATCCTACACTACTATAAATACGCCTGTAATCCTACACTACTATGAATACAACTGTAATCCTACCACTACTATAAATACTACTGTAATCCGACCACTACTATAAATACTACTGTAATCCTACACTAATATAAATACTCCTGTAATCCTACCATTATAATAAACACTACTGTAATCCTACACTACTATAAATACTACAGTGATCCTACCACTACTATAAATACTCCTGTAATCCGACACTAATATAAATACTCCTATAATCCTACACTACTATAAACTCTCCTGTAATCCACCTCAATACTCCTGTAATCCTACACTACTATAAATAATACTGTAATCCTACACTACTATAAATACTACTGTAATCCTACCACTATAATAAACACTACTGTAATCCTACACTACTAAAAGTACTACTGTAATCCTGCACTACTATACATACTCCTGCAATACAACCACTACTATAAATACTCCTGTAATCCAACCACTACTATAAAAACTACTGTATTCCTACACTACTATAAATACGACTGTAATCCAACACTATAAATACTACTGTAATCCTATCACTACTATAAACACTACTGTAATCCTACACTACTAAAAGTACTACTGTAATCCTACACTACTATAAATACTCCTGTAATCCAACCACTACTATAAATACTCCTGTAATCCTACACTACTATAAATACCACTGTAATACTACCACTACTATAAATACTCCTGTAATCCAACCACTACTATAAATACTACTGTATTCCTACACTACTATAAATACGACTGTAATCCTACCACTGCTAAAATTACTACTGTATTCCTACACTACTATAAATACTACTGTAATCCTACCACTAATATAAACACTACTGTAATCCTACCACTACTATAAATACTACTGTAATCCTACCACTACTACAAATAGTCCTGTAATCCAACCACTACTATAAATACTCCTGTAATCCTACACTACTATAAATACTCATGTAATCCCACTCTACTATAAATACTCCTGTAATCCTACACTACTATAAATACTACTGCAATCCTACACTACTATAAATACAACTGTAATCCTACCATTACTATAAATATTACTGTAATCCTACACTACTATAAACACTACTGTAATCCTACCAGTACTATAAATGCTACTGTCATCCTACCACTACTATAAATACAACTGTAATCCTACCATTACTATAAATATTACTATAATCCTACACTACTATAAACACTACTGTAATCCTACCAGTACTATAAATGCTACTGTCATCCTACCACTACTATAAATACTACTGTAATCCTACACTACTATAAATACTCCTGTAATCCTACATTACTATAAATACTACTGCAATCCTACACTACTATAAACAATACTGTAATCCTACCACTACTATAAATACTACTATAATCCTGCCACTACTATAAATACTACTGTAATCCTACACTACTATAAATACGCCTGTAATCCTACACTACTATGAATACAACTGTAATCCTACCACTACTATAAATACTACTGTAATCCGACCACTACTATAAATACGCCTGTAATCCTACACTACTATGAATACAACTGTAATCCTACCACTACTATAAATACTACTGTAATCCTACACTACTATAAATACGCCTGTAATCCTACACTACTATGAATACAACTGTAATCCTACCACTACTATAAATACTACTGTAATCCGACCACTACTATAAATACTACTGTAATCCTACACTAATATAAATACTCCTGTAATCCTACGATTAAAATAAACACTACTGTAATCCTACACTACTATAAATACTACAGTGATCCTACCACTACTATAAATACTACTGTAATCATACACTACTATAAATACTCCTGTAATCCCACACTAATATAAATACTCCTATAATCCTACACTACTATAAACTCTACTGTAACCCACCTCAATACTCCTGTAATCCTACACTACTATAAATAATACTGTAATCCTACACTACTATAAATACTACTGTAATCCTACCACTATAATAAACACTACTGTAATCCTACACTACTAAAAGTACTACTGTAATCCTGCACTACTATACATACTCCTGCAATACAACCACTACTATAAATACTCCTGTAATCCAACCACTACTATAAAAACTACTGTATTCCTACACTACTATAAATACGACTGTAATCCAACACTATAGATACTACTGTATTCCAACACTACAAAAAGTACTAATGTAATCCTACACTACTATAAATACTAATGTATTCCAACACTACTAAAAATACTACTGTAATCCTACACTACTATAAATACTACTGTAATACTACCACTACTATAAATACTCCTGTAATCCAACCACTACTATAAATACTACTGTAATCCTACACTACTTTAAATACTACTGTAATCCTACCACTACCATAAACACTACTGTAATCCTACCACTACTATAAATACTACTGTAATCCTACCACTACTACAAATAGTCCTGTAATCCAACCACTACTATAAATACTCCTGTAATCCTACACTACTATAAATACTCCTGTAATCCCACTCTACTATAAATACTCCTGTAATCCTACACTACTATAAATACTACTGCAATCCTACACTACTATAAATACAACTGTAATCCTACCATTACTATAAATATTACTGTAATCCTACACTACTATAAACACTACTGTAATCCTACCAGTACTATAAATGCTACTGTCATCCTACCACTACTATAAATACTACTGTAATCCTACACCACTATAAATACTACTGTAACCCTACCACTACTATAAAAACTACTGTAATCCTACCACTACTATAAATACTCTAATCCTACAATGCTATAAATACTCCTGTAATCCTACACTACTAGAAATACTCCTGCAATCCTACACTACTATAAATACTACTGTAATCCTACACTACTATAAATACTACTGTAATCCTACATTACTATAAATACTACTGCAATCCTACACTACTATTAACAATACTGTAATCCTACCACTACTATAAATACTACTATAATCCTGCCACTACTATAAATACTACTGTAATCCTACACTACTATAAATACTCCTGTAATCCTACATTACTATAAATACTACTGCAATCCTACACTACTATAAACACTACTTTAATCCTACCACTACTATAAATACTACTATAATCCTACCACTACTATAAATACTACTGTAATCCTACACTACTATAAATACTACTGTAATCCTACCACTACTATAAACACTACTGTAATCCTACCACTACTATAAATACTCCTGTAATTCAACCACTACTATAAAAACTACTGTAATCCTACCACTATAAATACTCTGTAATCCTACACTACTATAAATACTACTGTAATCCTACAGTACTATAAATACCCCTGTAATCCTACACTACTATAAATACTCATGCAATGGTACATTACTATAAATACAACTGCAATCCTACACTATTATAAATACTACTGTAATCCTACCACTACTATAAGTACTCCTGTAATCCAACCACTACTGTAAATACTACTGTAATCCTACCACTACTATAAATACTCCTGTAATCCTACCACTAATATAAATACTACTGTAATCCTACACTACTATAAATACTACTGTAATCCGACACTACTATAAATACTACTGTTATCCTATACTACTATAAACACTACTGTAATCCTACCACTACTATAAATATTACTGTAATCCTACACTATAAATACTCCTGTAATCCTATACTACTATAAACCCTAGTGTAATCCTACCACTACTATAAATATTACTGTAATCCTACACTATAAATACTCCTGTAATCCCACACTACTATAAATGCTCCTGTAATCCAACACTACTATAAATACTACTGTAATCCGACACTACTATAAACATTACTGTAATCCTACCACTACTATAAATACTACTATAATCCTACCACTACTATAAACACTACTGTAATCCTACACTACTATAAATACTACTGTAATCCTACCACTACTATAAACACTACTGTAATCCTACCAATACTATAAATACTCCTGTAATTCAACCACTACTATAAAAACTACTGTAATCCTACCACTATAAATACTCTGTAATCCTACACTACTATAAATACTACTGTAATCCTACAGTACTATAAATACCCCTGTAATCCTACACTACTATAAATACAACTGCAATCCTTCACTATTATAAATACTACTGTAATCCTACCACTACTATAAATACTCCTGTAATCCTACACTACTATAAATACTACTGTAATCCTACACTACAATAAGTACTACTGTAATCCTACACTACTGTAAATACTACTCTAATCCTACACTACTATAAATACTACTCTAATCCTACACTACTATAAATACTACTCTAATCCTACACTATTATAAATACTATTGTAATCCTGCCACTACTATAAATACTACTATAATACTACACTACTATAAATACTACTGGAATCCTACACTTCTATAAATACTACTGGAATCCTACCACTAATATAAATACAACTGTAATCCTAAACTACTATAAATACAACTGTAATCCTACACTACTATAAATACTAATCTAATCCTACACTACTATAAATACTACTCTAATCCTACACTACTATAAATACTACTGTAATCCTACACTACCATAAATACTACTGTAATCCTACCCCTACTATAAATACTCCTATAATCCTACCACTACTATAAATACTCCTGTAATACTACACTACCATAAATACTACTGTAATCCTACACTACTATAAATACTTCTGTAATCCTACACTACTATAAATACTACTGTAATCCTACACTACTATAAATACTATTGTAATCCTACACTACTATAAATACTACTGTAATCCTACACTACTATAAATACTACTGTAATCCTACACTACTATAAATACTTCTGTAATCCTACACTACTATAAATACTACTGTAATCCTACACTACTATAAATACTATTGTAATCCTACACTACCATAAATACTACTGTAATCCTACCCCTACTATAAATACTCCTATAATCCTACCACTACTATAAATACTCCTGTAATACTACACTACCATAAATACTACTGTAATCCTACACTACTATAAATACTTCTGTAATCCTACACTACTATAAATACTACTGTAATCCTACACTACTATAAATACTACTGTAATCCTAAACTACTATAAATACTCCTGTAATCCTACCATTACTATAAATACTCCTGCAATCCTACACTACTATAAATACTACTGTAATCCTACACTACTATAAATACTACTGTAATCCTACCACTACTATAAATACCCCTGTAATCCTACACTACTATAAATAGTACTGTAATCCTACACTACTATAAATACTTCTGTAATCCTACACTACTATAAATACTTCTGTAATCCTATACTACTATAAATACTACTGGAATCCTAAACTACTATAAATACTCATGTAATCCTACCATTACTATAAATACTCCTGCAATCCTACACTCCTATAAATACTACTGTAATCCTTCACTACTATAAATACTCCTGTAATCGTACACTACTATAAATACATCTGTAATCCTACACTACTATAAATACTACTGCAGTCCTACCACTACTATAAATACTACTGTAATCCTACCACTATAATAAACACTACTGTAATCCTACACTACTAAAAGTACTACTGTAATCCTGCACTACTATACATACTCCTGCAATACAACCACTACTATAAATACTCCTGTAATCCAACCACTACTATAAAAACTACTGTATTCCTACACTACTATAAATACGACTGTAATCCAACACTATAAATACTACTGTATTCCTACACTACCATACTACTGTAATCCTATCACTACTATAAACACTACTGTAATCCTACACTACAAAGTACTACTGTAATCCTACACTACTATAAATACTCCTGTAATCCAACCACTACTATAAATACTACTGTATTCCTACACTACTATAAATACGACTGTAATCCTACCACTGCTAAAATTACTACTGTATTCCTACATTACTATAAATACTACTGTAATCTTACCACTACTATAAACACTACTGTAATCCTACCACTACTATAAATACTACTGTAATCCTACCACTACTACAAATAGTCCTGTAATCCAATCACTACTATAAATACTCCTGTAATCCTACACTACTATAAATACTCATGTAATCCCACTCTACTATAAATACTCCTGTAATCCTACACTACTATAAATACTACTGCAATCCTACACAACTATAAATACAACTGTAATCCTACCATTACTATAAATATTACTATAATTCTACACTACTATAAACACTACTGTAATCCTACCAGTACTATAAATGCTACTGTCATCCTACCACTACTATAAATACTACTGTAATCCTACACTACTATAAATACTCCTGTAATCCTACATTACTATAAATACTACTGCAATCCTACACTACTATAAACAATACTGTAATCCTACCACTACTATAAATACTACTATAATCCTGCCACTACTATAAATACTACTGTAATCCTACACTACTATAAATACGCCTGTAATCCTACACTACTATGAATACAACTGTAATCCTACCACTACTATAAATACTACTGTAATCCGACCACTACTATAAATACTACTGTAATCCTACACTAATATAAATACTCCTGTAATCCTACGATTAAAATAAACACTACTGTAATCCTACACTACTATAAATACTACAGTGATCCTACCACTACTATAAATACTCCTGTAATCCCACACTAATATAAATACTCCTATAATCCTACACTACTATAAACTCTCCTGTAATCCACCTCAATACTCCTGTAATCCTACACTACTATAAATAATACTGTAATCCTACACTACTATAAATACTACTGTAATCCTACCACTATAATAAACACTACTGTAATCCTACACTACTAAAAGTACTACTGTAATCCTGCACTACTATACATACTCCTGCAATACAACCACTACTATAAATACTCCTGTAATCCAACCACTACTATAAAAACTACTGTATTCCTACACTACTATAAATACGACTGTAATCCAACACTATAAATACTACTGTATTCCAACACTACTAAAAATACTACTGTAATCCTGTAATCCTACACTACTATAAATACTACTGTAATACTACCACTACTATAAATACTCCTGTAATCCAACCACTACTATAAATACTACTGTAATCCTACACTACTTTAAATACTACTGTAATCCTACCACTACTATAAACACTACTGTAATCCTACCACTACTAGAAATACTACTGTAATCCTACCACTACTACAAATAGTCCTGTAATCCAACCACTACTATAAATACTCCTGTAATCCTACACTACTATAAATACTCATGTAATCCCACTCTACTATAAATACTCCTGTAATCCTACACTACTATAAATACTACTGCAATCCTACACTACTATAAATACAACTGTAATCCTACCATTACTATAAATATTACTGTAATCCTACACTACTATAAACACTACTGTAATCCTACCAGTACTATAAATGCTACTGTCATCCTACCACTACTATAAATACTACTGTAATCCTACCACTACTATAAATACTACTATAATCCTACCACTACTATAAATACTCTAATCCTACAATGCTATAAATACTCCTGTAATCCTACACTACTAGAAATACTCCTGCAATCCTACACTACTATAAATACTACTGTAATCCTACACTACTATAAATACTCCTGTAATCCTACATTACTATAAATACTACTGCAATCCTACACTACTATAAACAATACTGTAATCCTACCACTACTATAAATACTACTATAATCCTGCCACTACTATAAATAGTACTGTAATCCTACACTACTATAAATACTCCTGTAATCCTACATTACTATAAATACTACTGCAATCCTACACTACTATAAACACTACTTTAATCCTACCACTATAAATACTACTATAATCCTACCACTACTATAAATACTACTGTAATCCTACACTACTATAAATACTACTGTAATCCTACCACTACTATAAACACTACTGTAATCCTACCACTACTATAAATACTCCTGTAATTCAACCACTACTATAAAAACTACTGTAATCCTACCACTATAAATACTCTGTAATCCTACACTACTATAAATACTACTGTAATCCTACAGTACTATAAATACCCCTGTAATCCTACACTACTATAAATACTCATGCAATGGTACATTACTATAAATACAACTGCAATCCTACACTATTATAAATACTACTGTAATCCTACCACTACTATAAGTACTCCTGTAATCCAACCACTACTGTAAATACTACTGTAATCCTACCACTACTATAAATACTCCTGTAATCCTACCACTAATATAAATACTACTGTAATCCTACACTACTATAAATACTACTGTAATCCGACACTACTATAAATACTACTGTTATCCTATACTACTATAAACACTACTGTAATCCTACCACTACTATAAATATTACTGTAATCCTACACTATAAATACTCCTGTAATCCTATACTACTATAAACCCTAGTGTAATCCTACCACTACTATAAATATTACTGTAATCCTACACTATAAATACTCCTGTAATCCCACACTACTATAAATGTTCCTGTAATCCAACACTACTATAAATACTACTGTAATCCGACACTACTATAAACATTACTGTAATCCTACCACTACTATAAATACTACTATAATCCTACCACTACTATAAACACTACTGTAATCCTACACTACTATAAATACTACTGTAATCCTACCACTACTATAAACACTACCGTAATCCTACCAATACTATAAATACTCCTGTAATTCAACCACTACTGTAAAAACTACTGTAATCCTACCACTATAAATACTCTGTAATCCTACACTACTATAAATACTACTGTAATCCTACAGTACTATAAATACCCCTGTAATCCTACACTACTATAAATACTCATGCAATGGTACATTACTATAAATACAACTGCAATCCTACACTATTATAAATAATACTGTAATCCTACCACTACTATAAATACTCCTGTAATCCTACACTACTATAAATACTACTGTAATCCTACACTACAATAAGTACTACTGTAATCCTACACTACTGTAAATACTACTGTAATCCTACACTACTATAAATACTACTCTAATCCTATACTACTATAAATACTACTGTAATCCTACACTACTATAAATAATATTGTAATCCTGCCACTACTATAAATACTACTGTAATCCTACACTACTATAAATACTACTGGAATCCTACCACTAATATAAATACAACTGTAATCCTAAACTACTATAAATACAACTGTAATCCTACACTACTATAAATACTAATCTAATCCTACACTGCTATAAATACTACTCTAATCCTACACTACTATAAATACTACTGTAATCCTACCCCTACTATAAATACTCCTGTAATCCTACCACTACTATAAATACTCCTGTAATACTACACTACCATAAATACTACTGTAATCCTACACTACTATAAATACTTCTGTAATCCTACACTACTATAAATACTACTGTAATCCTACACTACTACAAATACTACTGTAATCCTAAACTACTATAAATACTCCTGTAATCCTACCATTACTATAAATACTCCTGCAATCCTACACTACTATAAATACTACTGTAATCCTACCACTACTATAAATATTAATGTAATCCTACACCACTATAAATACTACTGTAATCCTACCACTACTATAAATACCCCTGTAATCCTACACTACTATAAATAGTACTGTAATCCTACACTACTATAAATACTTCTGTAATCCTACACTACTATAAATACTACTGTAATCCTATACTACTATAAATACTACTGGAATCCTAAACTACTATAAATACTCATGTAATCCTACCATTACTATAAATACTCCTGCAATCCTACACTCCTATAAATACTACTGTAATCCTTCACTACCATAAATACTCCTGTAATCGTACACTACTATAAATACATCTGTAATCCTACCACTACTATAAATACTACTGTAATCCTACACTACTATAAATACTACTGTAATCCTACCACTACTATAAATACTCCTGTAATTCTACCATTAGTATAAATACTACTTTAATCCTAACACTACTATAAATACTACTGTAATCCTACCATAGCTATAAATACTACTGCAATCCTACCACTACTATAAATACTCCTGTAATCGTACACTACTATAAATACTACTGTAATCCCACACTACTATATACACTACTGCAATCCTACACTACTATAAATACTCCTGTAATCGTACTCTACTATAAATACTACTGTAATCCCACACTACTATAAATACTACTGGAATTCTACACTACTATAAATACTCCTGTAATCCTGCACTACTATCAATACTACTGGAATCCTACACTACTATAAATACTCCTGTAATCCTATCATTACTATAAATACTCCTGTAATCCTACACTAATATAAATACTACTGTAATCCTACACTACTATAAATACTCCTGTAATCCTACCATTACTATAAATACTACTATAATCCTACACTACTATAAATACTACTGCAATCCTATCACTACTATAAATACTACTGTAATCCTACACTACTATAAATACTCCTGTAATCCTACCATTACTATAAATACTACCATTACTATAAATACTACTGTAATCCTACACTACTATAAATGCTACTGTAATACTACACTATTAATACTACTGTAATCATACCCCTACTATAAATACTACTGTAATCCTACCCCTACGGTTATGAATGGGTCACAGAGGAGGAAAAAACCTAAACATGCTAAGCCCAGAAAAAACAGAGAGGTTGGTAACTATGCAGATTGCAGATCCTTGATCTTACAATACAACTAGCAGCAGCCGTGGAGCGTGCCTACGATGAACTTAGACGCCTCGTCACGGCCGGGGGACTAAATAAGCCTAAAGCAAGAAAAGGGAAAACTAACTGCCCCAGAGCAGACCCCAAAGGAATAGACAGCCCCCACACATGTATTGACGGTGAAACAAGATGAAAACACAAACACAGGTAGAAAAATAGGCTGAGCAAACGATGGGGCCCAAACTAACAAGACAGGAGAGGAAAGGAAAGACACTGTCTGCAATCTGCCCAAAACCCTACAAAATAATGTCCAACACTTCTGATAGCAAAATTAACCCTGAAGTCACTAGACTTCTCCCACTATATCAGCACTCTGAAATATTCTGAGACAGAGCAAAAAGAGGCCAAACTAGTAAGGGACAAAAAGCAAATTGGCAAAATACTGATAAATATGAGTGGAAATTCAGCACAGCCCCCAGCCGGGGCTGGCTGACCACAAAAAACTAAATAGACCAACAAAATCAAGTGTGAACATTAGCAGAAAAACTTAGCTTTAGATGACTGGAACAGAGCTGAAAACCAAGAGCTGAGAAGCCAGAAGGAATCACCAGCAACTGAATAGGGCGTCGGCTGTCTTAAATCCAATCTGAGATTCCCGAGGTCCAATCGTCATCCTCATTCTCAGGTGGCAGATCTCCACCGATCAATCCAGCCTCACTACCTCCCGTCACCACCAGAGGGAGTCCAGAAGGAGAACTCACAACTGGTGAACCAGAGAATGAACTCACAACACCCTACTATAAATACTACAGTAATCCTTCAACTGCTATAAATACTACTGAAATCCTACCACTACTATAAATACTACTGTAATCCTACACTACTATAAATACTACTGTAATCCTACCCCTACTATAAATACTACTGTAATCCTACCCCTACTATAAATACTACTGTAATCCTTCCACTACTATAAATATTACTGTAATCCTACACTACTATAAATACTACTGTAATCCTTCCACTACCATTACTACTGCAATCCTACTATTGCTATGAATACTACTGTAATCCTTCCACTACTATAAATACTACTGTAATCCTTCCACTACTATAAATACTACTGCAATCAACCATACTATAAATACTACTGTAATCCTACACTACTATAAACACTACTGTAATCCTACCATTGCTATAAATACTCCTGTAATCCTACACTACTATAAATACTACTGTAATCCTACCACTACTATAAATATTCCTGTAATCCTACACTACTATAAATACTACTGCAATCCTTCCACTACTAATACTATGCAATACTGCCACTACTATTAACACTACCCTAATGCTACCCCTACTATAAATACTCTGGTAATCCTCCCCCTACTATAAATACTACTGCAATCCAACCCCTACTATAAATGCTACTGCAATCCAACCACTACTATAAATACTACTGCAATCCTACCACTACTATAAATACTGCTGAAATCCAACCACTACTATAAATACTCCTGTAATCCTACCACTACTATAAATACTACTGTAATCCTACACCTACTATAAATACTACTGTAATCCTTCCACTACTGTAAATACTACTGTAATCCTACCCCTACTATAAATACTACTGCAATCCAACCACTACTATTAATACTACTGTAATCCTACCCCTACTATAAATACTACTTTCATCCTTCCACTACTATAAATACTACTGCAATCCTACCACTACTATAAATACTACTGTAATCCTACACTACTATTAATACTACTGTGATCCAACCACTACTATAAATACTACTGTAATCCTTCCACTACTATTACTACTGTAATCCTACACTACTATAAATACTACTGCAATCCTACCACTACTATAAATACTACTGTAATCCTACCCCTACTATAAATACTACTGTAATCCAACCACTTCTATAAATACTACTGTAATCCTACCCCTACTATAAATACTACTGCAATCCTACCACTACTATAAATACTACTGCAATCCTACACTACTATAAATACTACTGCAATCCTACCACTACTATAAATACTACTGTAATCCTACCACTACTATAAATACTACTGCAATCCTACCACTACTATAAATACTACTGTAATCCTACCCCTACTATAAATACTACTGTAATCCAACCACTTCTATAAATACTACTGCAATCCTACACTACTATAAATACTACTGCAATCCTACCACTACTATAAATACTACTGCAATCCTACCACTACTATAAATACTACTGTAATCCTACCCCTACTATAAATACTACTGCAATCCTACCACTACTATAAATACTACTGTAATCCTACCCCTACTATAAATACTACTGTAATCCAACCACTTCTATAAATACTACTGCAATCCTACACTACTATAAATACTACTGCAATCCTACCACTACTATAAATACTACTGTAATCCTACCCCTACTATAAATACTACTGTAATCCAACCACTACTATAAATACTACTGTAATCCTACACTACTATAAATACTACTGTAATCTTACCACTACTATAAACATTACTGTAATCCTACACTACTATAAATACTACTGTAATCCTACCCCTACTATAAATACTACTGCAATCCAACCACTACTATAAATACTACTGCAATCCTACCACTGCTATTAATATTTCCACCATAACTAGCAATTCCATGGCTACGTCTCGTACTTTCTAAAAAAGCAAACAAAGGAATTATCTGGGATATAAACTGGTGTGCATGCATCATATAAGCGCACGTTCACACTAGCCACTAAATAGAAAAAAAACAAAGACAGAAACATAATGATTGAATACCCTGCAGTAAATAATAACGCAGTGCATGAAAATAATGTACGGTACTTAGTTACCATGTTTTTAAATAAAAAAAAATACAATTAAACTTACCGGTAATTCAGTTTCTAAAACCATCCAGGACAGCACATACCATCCTAATTAGGGACAGGAAACAAGAGGTTAAATAGCCCTTCTTGTCCCTCAATCCCCAGTGGTTTCAAGGACCACACAGAATGAACCTTTGAGTTTTTTTATTTACACTAAGGAATCAAATGAACATAACTTTATTACCTGTGCTGCCGTGGAGGGTCTTAGAAACCAAATTACCGGTAAGTGTAATTCTATTTTGTCGAATCCCCTCCACGACAGCACACAGGATAAATACCACAGACTAATGGTTAGGGAGGGACACAGCCTGGAGGACTTCCCTGCCAAAGGCTAGATCAGACTGATACCTAGCCCCGACCTATTCAAGCGCGCTTTGAAAACCCATCTCTTCAAACAAGCCTACCACATCAACTACCCAGCAAGCTAACTTTGCCCTGTTCCCTCCTTCCAAATATTATTCTGAATCTGCACCCTACTATTCATCTGTCTCCACACCCTCCATGCACAGGATAACTGCACTTGATACTTGACTATTGCACTTAAACACACGGGCTGATGACCGGATCATGCAGCTTTATATGAAAATCCCTATTATAATTGCCAGACCTGAAATAACAAGCATTTCTCACCTACTGTGTCCCCCCATTTCCTTGTAGATTGTAAGCTTGCGGGCAGGGACCTCACTCCTAATGTCACTGTTTAAATTGTCTTAACTTGTATTGAATTTATTGTCTGTACATGTCCCCGTTTAATTGTAAAGTGCTGCGGAATATGTTGGCGCTATATAAATAAAAATTATTATTATTATCTCTTATAGACATTAAATCTAATCTGTAGTGTTTAGTGAAGGTATGGACCGAGGACCAGGTAGCAGCTCTGCAGATCTGCTCGATGAACGCATTGGCCCTTTCCTCCCAGGAGACGGCGACGGCTCTAGTGGAATAGGCCTTCACCGATTCTGGAGGAGATAGGTCCTAATTTCTATACGTGTCCGTGACTGCTTTTTTTTATGTTCCAATAATCTTTATTAAAGTTTCAAAATTTTTGAGGGAAGGGGGGGGATACAAAAAAAAAAAAAAAAAAGGGATAGGGAAGGGAAAAGATTACCCTGTGAAGACAGGGAAATCCCCCAAGTGGGGGAGTAGACAGGCAATATACATTACACATCAGAGACCACATAGTCTTATGTATCAACCTTTCAAAAATACAAAGATTCTTTAAATTATCATCAGAATTAACTAACAGTAAGAAATATACCAGTACATAAAAATATGCAGCAACATTCGCTTATCTGTGTAAGCGAAGAAATGCTACAAATTCAACATAGCCAACCTGTTGCTTAATTTCTCAACAATAAGTAGTGATGTAGACATCTTCGTATTAATACCTGAAAACAAAAACAATTATTCTTGTTCGCCTCCAATGTGTCAATTAGTGAACATTCTATATATAAGGTAGATTATAAGAAGTATAGTAACCTGCCCCGTCCGGGTCACCTAGTGGTGGCCCTAAGACCGATTGGGGGGAAAGTCCGGTTCAATTCCAGAATGTTATAAACGTGGAATACAATAAGTAAGTAGACTATAAAGATACAATTCTTTCAATCAGGATGATAGTCCGTATTTAAAGAAGAGACTTCCTGTGGAATCCTAGAAAGTGCAATTCCGACGCTTTCTAAGAAGTCAGTCCCTTCATCTGGAGAGGAAATAGGGATTAACTTTGTTGCAAATTTCACAAGGAGAGTCGAAGATTGAGTCCAATAATATGGTATCCCGGCGCGTAAAAGTTCCCGTGTAGTAGAGGAGAATGTTTTCCTTTTTTGCAGGGTGTTTTTTGATAAGTCCTTGAAGAAAGATAAATGACTGTAGGGGGAAGACTCGAATTTTGATTCTTTAGACATTCTAAGGAGCGCATTCCTTATCCAGTTTGGACAAAACGAGACAATAACATCCCTTGCTAAGTCTTGCGGAAGTGTAGGTGGTCTGCGTATGCGAAATGTTTTTTCAATCAGATAGTTCTCATTAGTGTTGGGAAACAAATAGGTGACCATTGAAGATATATAGCTCTTTAACTGGGAGGTCTGAACAGATTCAGGGATCCCACGTATCTTAACATTATTTTTCCTTTTAAAATCCTCATAGTTGGCCAGAGTGGAGTTAAAAGAAGCAATATCCCTTTTAAATTTATTCAATGAGTCTGAAACCATGGACAGCGTTTGTGAGTTGCCTAATGGTAATATATCACTATCGATTTTAGCAGAATCAGTTATCTTTATATCATCAGAATAAGACCCAGAGACCCTTGAAGAATTTGAAAAAGTCGAATGGGTTGAATAAACTGAACGGGTATCATCTGTTAGTATTGTTGAAGTATCTTTAAAAAGCTTTTTGATAAAAATTTCAGAAGCTTCATGTTTATCCCTCTGGTTAACATCAGACAGCTGGATTTTGGGACCATGCGATAGATCCAGATCGCTCCTTCTAGAGTTTTCAACTGAATTTATAAGGGCTATAAACATTTTCGCCATGAACCCCTCTGTAGGGTAATTATCAGATGCTGGTATTTCATCTATAGATAATGGGTTAGAGAAAGACTGCTCATGGTTTATATCATGATTCAACTCAGTCTTGCCAGCTTGAAATAAAATTTTTTCAGTAAGCTCAGAATTTATTCGCGTAGCCGAATATTTTGAAGACGAAGATATAGAATGAATCTCATCTGAATTGTTGCTGAAGGAGTCACTTTCACTATTTTCACATGATCCCCTATCCACATAAAAATCCCCTGAGTGTACACTTTCTAGACCCTCCAATGAATCAAGAGAGCCTCCGCTTACAAGAGACGCTTTGGATGTCCCATTCAGAAAATGCTTAGCAGTATGATGATCTAAATCTGGGTCTTTAGCGTTAAAACTAGTAATTTGTAGTGTAGGGTTAAAAAGATTAGGAGGAGAATCTCCCCCATTCAGCACCCCCAAACGCAATCCTCCATATTCAGACCCATTTATCTGTGTACAGGTATGTCCAGCATCTGAGCCCCCAACAATCTTCTGATGCGGTTTATTTATATCTTTATAAGTGTTCCCATGCACCTCCCCTGTATTAAATTGGTCTCCACATACCCCACCATCTAGATCCAGGCTTCCAGAATGCGCCCCTGATGTTTCTCCTTCAGTCATCACTCCCCAAGGTGCCACTTCCAACATCTGAGATCCAGGTCTTGCCTGTGTCCTAGGCACAAATACAGGCGCATCGCTTCTCAGTGAAGGCTCACCATTCATCCGTTTGCAGTCTTGTTTAGGACGCAGTGGCAAAGTAGGAGATTCACTGCCGATATCCCCCTGCAGCCGCGCAGCCTCAGCAAGCATCCCCGATTCCCGGCTATAATCCTCCACAGCTGTGACCACTTTGAACTCCGGGGACCTCACCGTCAGTGTCCGATATCCAGGTCGGGCATTTAATGAGTCCAGATCCCCTCTGCAACTGCTGACAAGCTGATCGCATGCTCCCTTCATCGCCGCGGTGGAAGATTCATCAGCGCGTCTCCCCTGGAGCCACGCGGCCTCAGCTCTCTCCCCGCCGCGCTCCCGACTTCTGTATCCCGCAGCCAGGGTCGCGCTGGTTTCCCGTGACCTCACCTCCGAATCCCGACTACTCTGCCAGACTCCCGATGTCCCAGCCGAGGTCTCCTCCGATTTCTTCATCGGCGCCGCTTGATCCTCACTGCAGCGGCTCCCCGGCAGCCACGTGGCTCCTGTATTCAGCACGGTCTGCCGGCTTCTTCTTTGAACTTGTGCCAGGACCGCTCTCTGCTCAGGGAACCCATCCGCTGACCCCCGCGTTGTCCGGAGGGACTCTTCGGCTCTCCGCCTCTCTTCCTTGTCGGCTGATTTCTTCAGCGGCGCCGCTTCTTCTCTGCAACGGCTCCCCCGCAGCCGCGCGGCTCCTCAATCCAGCGCAGTCTGCCGGCTTCTTCTTTGAACTTGTGCCAGGACCGCGCTCTGCTCAGGAAGCCCAGCCGCTGACCACCGCACTGTCCGGAGGGACCCATCGGCTCCCCGCCTCTCATCCTTGTCGGCTTCAGCTGCATGAAGCCCGGGGCCATCTTATTTACAAACAGCACGGCGGGGACTAGGGCCCGACAGGTTCCCCAGACTGCTTGGACCCGCTGGTCGATTTCCCCTCACCAGAAAAGCTCTTCTCCTATTGTACTTCTTCCCAGGCATCTTCTTCTTGGTCTTTAAGTATATTATTCCACGATTTAGCAGTCTTTTCTGTAGCTTAAAGTGGGGAAGAGCAGGAGCTCCTAGAAGACACGTCTGCTCAGCTCCCCTGCAAACCACGCCCCCCCCCCGTGACTGCTTTTTTGTCCCAATTTGCCAGAGAAGTCTTGGAGGCTTTCTTTTCCTTGTGTGGACAAAAAGATTCTGATCCTTCCTCCAAGGTTTTGTTTGACTCAAGTAGAAGAGAATAGTCTGTCGAACATCCAGAGAATGGAATCCTGTTTCTCTCTCGTCCTTTGGGTTGTCACAGAAGGAGGGTAGAATTATTTCTTGGGACCTGTGGAAGTCAGATGACACGTTTGTCAAAAATGACCGGTCTAGACGGACTATTATTCTAAAGTCCAGAATTCTTAAATAAGGTTCCCTAATGGATAGGGCCTGAGTCTCGCCCACCCTCCTTGCTGTTGTAATGGCTACAAGTAGTACCGCTTTCCAGGATAGTTTGTATATCTGGACCTGGTCCATAGGCTCAAATGGTGGTATAGCTAGACCTTTCGGCACTATATTCAAATACCAAGTTGGAATTATGTTAGATTTCCTTGGACAGATTTTGAAGGCAGCTGACATGAACCTCTGTATCCACCGGTGGTCTGCCAGGTTCTGATCAAAGTAGGAGCTCAGGGCCGACACCTGGACTTTCAAGATACTGAGTTTTAGTCCTTCAGATAAACCATCTTGTAGGAGTCTAGAATTTTTGCCATGTAAGGGTGGAAAGGAGCGATGGGAGTGGGTCCATACCATGTCGAGGTCATTCCATACTTTGGAGTAGATGGCATTTGTAACCTGTTTCCTGCTTTTTTGCAAAGTGGATATGACAGCATCTGAAAGGCCTCTGGCTCTCAAGATGGTGGTTTTAGAAGCCAGGCTGCCAAGCGTAGGGGGAGCCGGGTGAAAAATAGGGCCTTGACGTAAAAGATTGTTGTCCAGTGGTAGGGTCAGAGGTTCTTCTGAGCTCAGGAGCTTCAGAGCCCCGAACCATCTCCCCTTTGCCTAGAGAGGGGCGATCAGGATGGTTTTGACCCTGTCCGTTCTGACCTTTTGCAGAGTCTTTGGCAACAGCGGACATGGAGGGAACACATAGGTCAACCTGAAACTCTCCACGGGTGAGAGAAGGTATCCACCTTTGATTGTGCTTCGTTTGGACCTATGTAGAAAACTTTTGCGTTTTTCCGGTTTGCAAACAGGTCCACCTCTGGCAGACCTAATTTTTTGGTTATTAACTGGAATACTCTCGTACTGAGGCTCCATTCGCCAGGGTCTAAATCCATCCTGCTCAGAAAATCTGCTTCGATGTTGTCAGATCCTTTTAAGTGAAAAGACAATAAAGACAGGAAGTGACATTGTGCCCAAATGAAAATTCTTGCCGAGACCTGCTGCAGACTTTCGAATTTTGTGCTGCCCTGATGATGTAGATGGGCCACAGTGGTCATGTTGTTGGAGTAAACTCGGACATGAGTTCCCTGAAGTATTGGTTTTGCTGCTGTCAGGGCCTCCTCTATCGCTCTCAATTCTCTGAAATTGGAGAAACGGTTATCGATCTTTTTGGGCCAGATTCCCTGAAAGACTCCTCGAGATGTCACCGCTCCCCAACCGCATTTGCTGGCATCTGTTTTTACTGATGACACTTGATATTGATTCCAAGGTAGTCCAATATCCAAGAGCACAGCACTGAATGGAGATGTTCTCTTAGAATAACACTGGAAGGAGCCATGATGAGAAGGTCGTTCAAGTAGGGAATGATGCACATGTCTTGCTTCCTGAAAAAGGCTACTACTTCCGCCAAGATCTTTGTGAATGTTCAGGGCACAGATGATATGCCGAAGGGAAGGATCTTGAACTGGAAGTGACACCTCCTGGCCTAGAGTGACCGCAAACCTCAAATACCGATGGTAGCTTGGATGAATGGGTACATGGTAGTATGCCTCCTAGAGGTCTATGGTGGCCATGGCGAAGCCCATCCCGATCAAAGGGATTGTAGATTTTACCGACTCCATTTTGAATTGTCGATACATGATGTATTGATTAAGCCGTTTCAGGTTGATGAAAACCCAATAATCTCCACTCGGCTTCTTTATAAGGAACACCCGGGAGTAATGACCTTGGCCTTACTCTGCTTCCGAAATCGGTGATTTTACCGCTGACAATAGCACTTGTTGGAGTTCTGTGTAGAGAATTTTCTGTAGCCGTGATGATGGTAGAGAAGTCACCTTTAGTCTTTGTGGGGGAAAGGAGGAAAATTCTAATTTTACTCCTCTTCTGACTGAGTACAGGATTTTGCAGTCTGATGTTACTTCCCGCCATCTTGAGAAGTAGTTTGAAATCCTTCCCCCTACTCGTTTGGCGTCATTTCCTATCTGAAAGGGGGTTCTGAAAAATATTTCTTCCTTTACCCCTTTCCGGTAGCTCCACCGACCAGTTTTATTTTTCCCTCTGTATTGAGGGGTCTGAGTCTGAGGTGGACGAAATGAGAGGGTTTTTGGCTCAGGAAGATTTTTTCTTTTTGTCAGTCATCTTCTCCAGTAATTCGTCCAGCGATAGACCAAACACGTATTCTCTATTGAAGGGAATAGAGCATAGTCTAGACTTGGATAGGATGTGTCCGCACCACATCTTTAACCATAGTGCTCTTTGGGTGGTGTTAGAGTAGCGGCGTCATCGCAGCAATGCGAAACTGACTCAGCCGAGGCATCCGCAAGAAAACCTGCAGCTTTCTGTGGAAAGGTAATGAGGCCAGAAAGTCTTCTCTTGGGGTACTGCCACTAGTACGGTCTTCCAGTTGTTGTAACCAGAGAAATAGGGTTCTTGTGACGCAGGAGAATGCAACATTTGTCTTTAAGGAGGTAACCGATGCTTCCCAAGACTTCCTCAATAAGCAGTCCATCTTGCGGTCAAGTGGATCTTTAAGTTGAGAGGAGTCCTCAAAAGGGTAACAGTTTTCTTGACTACCCTAGCCACTTGGATATCTGCTTTGGGAATTTCAGTCCAGAACTTTGAGACGTCTTCTTCTAGAGGGAAGCAATCATTCACATCACTTGCGACGTTCAGTATCCTTTCTGGGAATTCCCATTCATCCAGGATTAAATTTTGAACGTTGTCATGGATGGGAAAAACCATGTTCCTTCTTGATTTCAGACCACCAAACATCTCATCTTGGACTGTGCGGGATGGTTTCTCCTCTTGAACTCCCATAATATTCCTGACTGCCAGCAGTAGTTCCTCCATATTCTCAGAGGAAAAGAATAATTTTTATTATCCTCCGTATGACTCAGAGTAAGTACACCTTCTTCCACCCATTCTTCAGGACCTGATATTTCAGCTTCTGAGTCAGAGCTATCTTCAGGGGCGTATTTCCTCTTTTTGGGTACAGAGGCCCCCTGAAAAGGACTGGGAGAAGGTAGCTAGAGATGACTATCTCCTATTGCACCATCCTTCTCACTTCATCAATGAGGGATGGCTGTTCTTCCTGGACAATTTTCTCCGTGCATAGCGGATTGCCGGATGAAAGTTTTTTTACTGCAGACGGTGCACTTGCAATTTGCAGTTTTTTCCCTTGATTTTGGGGCAGGATCCTTGTCTCCCTAGAAGAGAGCAGAAGGGAAATTTCCATAAGGATGGATCCTGTACCAAAGGGGCCCTATCCTTACCAGGTATACTCACTGGACCAGGGTTACCAAAAGGCATCCATCATTACAACCACAGTCCTACCTTACGGAGTTGTGGGGAGGTTGACCTGACGGATGGATCTGCCTGTAGTGAGGGGCAGAGGGATAGCTCAGTGTAGGAATGAAAGCGCTGAGATGAAAAGGGTGCCGTGCTGTAGTGTGACCATTAGAGGGCAGTGGGGAGCGTAGGAGAGAGTGGTTATGTAACTGCCAGGGGTCAGTCACTGCCATTGGTTAAGAATAACTGTGAGATGATAGTGGGCGGAGCTACCAGGGCTGGTTTTATAAAGGCTGAGGGAAGGTTCTAGAAGTTCCAGTCAGCCAGGGGAGCTTACTAGATAGGAGGGACTGCCGTAGCAAAGAAGACGGTAGAAGGCCCTCAGAGAGTAACTGACAGTCAAGACGGTCACGGGGGGTGACCCAAAGCACAGTAGTGGCAGACGGAGACGGTCTGAGAGTATCAAGTACGGTGTACTTTGAATGGTGAAGCATTGTGGTGGATGTGCCTAGGGCAGCCACAGTGGAAAGAGTCACAAAGGACACCACGATGTACAGAATAAGATGTGAAGGTACCCAGGTCTGTGTAAAAAGGAAAAGGGAAAGTCCTGTAGTGAAGTGTGGAAGTCGTCAAAAAGGCGGTGAATAAACACGGACCTGTTGAACTCAATTTCTGTCTCATTCTCCAGTCTGTTGGCACCAAGAAGTGGGTCACCCCCCATTCCTGTAGCATCACCTTCCGCACCTATCCTACATTTGGCGTAGTCAGCAGGATCATTGCCGCAAATACATCATCTTCTGCGGCAAGCCTGCGCCAGAAGAGCCAAGGGTGTGGCGCCCCTGAGGCTCAGTCGCCACAGAGGTACTGCACCTTCTCCTAAGGTGTGGTGCCCCACCATCCAGGTAAGTTGGAGGCTCCTGACCACGCTCCAACACACGTACCCCACACAATAGAGTAGTTCAGAAAAACCACATTGCGGCTCCTTGCTTAGAGAGAAGCAGAGCACCTTTAGTGGTTCCCTGCTTGGAACACTAGACGTGCTGGGAGGTGGGTGAAGTTCAGAATATATATATAGGAGCGGGACGGTTCCAGGATTGGAGTTGAGTTGAGTTCAGAGGTGGAGTAGGCGAGAGGAAGCCACTCGGGAGGAGTGGGGATCCCTAGAAGAGGGATGGAGGACGGAGTGCTGCAGCTGCCTCAGTGATCTGAGCCAGCTGGCACGGGAAAGGAAAGAAGGAGAAGGACATTGAACTGAAGCCTGAGCTTCCATAGAAGGGAAAAGACAAGAACGGAACGTAGGAGAAAAAGGGAACACAGAGGACGTGGGTGTTATGAATGGGTCACCGAGGAGAAAAAAGCAAAACAAGCTAAGTCACAGAAAACCAGAGAGGTTGGTAACTATGCAGATTGCAGATCCCTGATCCTACCACACAACTAGCAACAGCCGTGGAGCGTACCTACGATGTTCCGGGGCTGGCTAAAAAACTGAATAGACCAACAAAATCAAGTGTCAAGATTAGCAGAAAAACTTAGCTTTAGATGACTGGAACAGAGCTGAAAACCAAGAGCTGACAAACCAGAAGGAATCACCAGCAACTGAATAGGGCGTCGGCTGTCTTAAATCCAATCTGAGATTCCTGAGGTCCAATCGTCATCCTCATTCTCAGATGGCAGATCTCCACCGATCAAATCAGCCTCACTACCTCGTGTTACCACCAGAGGGAGTCTGGAAGGAGAACTCACAACTGGTGAACCAGAGAATGAACTCACAACAGTGGGTTAGAGGAAGAACCCTGCCTAGAAGTTCTAAGCACCAGGCCGGGGCCCTGTCCCCGAGGTTGTATGGACACTAATAGTTCTGCACCAGGCACCGGTGGAGTAGTGGGCTGTAAATGCACTACTCCCATCTAAGACTTGAGGGCACAACAGCAACACGGATAGAGAGCCGGGACTAGGAGTAGAGAGTCCCAGAAGCAGGCTACAGCTGTCTGCCGTGCAAGTAGAGTTCTTGGGAACATCTGTCAGGAGGAACTCCAGTGTAACACAGTACTAGGAGATCTTCACACTTAAAGGCGCTATAGAGGAGACGTTGAGGAAAGGCACATAAGTTGGCGGAGTGTGGAAGGGTGCATCCCATCTTGCCTGTGGGTTGACTGAGTCCCTGACCCGGAGGACACGGCACAGAAGCGGACACTAAAGACTGAGTAAAGCTTTGGAACTACATGCCCTGGTGTCCTCCATTCCTTCCTGCGTCCGTCCGCCTGGCACTGCTACATCCCCTGCGCCAAACACTACAACATCTAAGTGTCTCCATATCTACACTGCCCTGGGACAACAGCTCTGCCTGTGGAGGGCTATAACATCATTGCTGCACCACGCCATCTGTCCCAGAGGATCTGTCTGCAGTGTCGGCTTAACACCTCCCTTGCCGAGCACCACAGGTGGCGTCACAAACTATTCATCTAACTACATTCCACCATTCATTTCTTCCTATTACTTGGGCGCCCAGAGCCATGGTCCGGGTCACCGCCGCTGTGACACATCCCACTGATACCGGCCTGGTACCGAGTACCCCACAGCCCTAGGAGGGCGACCCAAGGGACCCAAGTTGCTTTTTGCCCTTGTGGATTATAAAAAAAAAAAAAAACTGGACTGTGGATTGCTGGCTGTTAACAAGCGGATCCGGAGCGGAAAAGTGCTTTGTTAAAAATGGCTGTGGCGATTTGGCGTCAAAAAGCACAGGAGTTTGCAGCCACCTTGGACTACCATGAACAGCTGCTAGAGGTTCTGCTGCTGACGTCCGTGCAGAGTCATCGGGCCTGGAGGCTGGCCCTGCCGGACGGCGGGGTGGAGAACATCGACTGCTGGAGGAGCTGCGGGATGGACCGTCGCTAGCCGCGGTGTCGGGGAAGGTGAGCGGTACTCCGGCTCAACCGGCGGTGCCGCAGGCAGACCCCACCCTCATATCCCGTGTACAAGACAGGCCCCAGGGCCCTGACACTGGCCCCTGGCCTCCCCGCCTGACCTTCCGTTCTTCAGCGACCCCAGCCCTGGATGACTTTGCGGCTCCTGTCAGCGATCCTGAGCTGCCCCGCCCTGCGGCACCTTGTTCCGTGTCGCCGGCGCGGAACCGACCCGTGGCCGCCCCTGCCACACTCCATCTTCCGGCGCCAGCCTATCCATCAGGGCCTGCCGCCATTTCGGCCCCTGCTGCGGCCTGCTCCGCGGCCTACCTGCCGATGCCTGTGGCCGCCTCTGTCCCGTCCGTGACTCTGGTTGTGGCCAGCTCCCCAATGTCCGCGGCCGCCTCTGCCCCGTTCTTGACCCTGACTGCGGCCTGCCCACTGGACTCTGCGGCCTACACCGGACCCTCCGCCTGGGATGCGGAGATTAAAGAACAGAAGGAGGCCAATGAGTTGGAGGTGTGGGCACCGTTACACGAGAAGGAAGAGGCAGCCATGATTACGCCTCAATCATATGGGCGGCTTGTATATACTAACACCGGAAAAGGCTATGGATTTATCTGGGACCTTGCCACTGGCCACAAAGACTACCTCACTGTGACTCCCATCAGACCTGGATTGGCTCTGCGAGAGGGAGACCCGGTCTCCTATTGCAACGAATACTGCCTCTGGGGCTGCTATGAGGTAGCAGTCATCACCTACCCTGAGGGGTATGAGCCTCCATAAAAAGAGACAAGGACTCCTGGGTCTCGGGCATCAGAGACACTCGAGGCACAGAACATTTCAAGCATCCCGGGGGCTTCACGGCTGTGGAGTTCCCTGCTAATTGGCGAAACATTGGCTGCAAGGAGATGGCCCGAAGTATCCTGCTAAATGGACTGCCGTGCGCCGTTGCATGACTTAGGGACAGTTTGAAGTCCCCAACTGGGTAATAAGTGCCCACTCTTGGTGTAACGGGGATGCATATGGGGGAGTACTCTCCTCAAAGGAAGGGGGAGCACCAATATTCATAATATTTATGTTTTGGTTAAAAGGAAAAATGTTATGCCTTACAAAAAAAAAATAACTTTGATAGAATTAAGCATGGCATAGTAAAAACTATAGATGGTTTTGAAGATGTTATGCTTTGAAAAGTGCTAAATGGAAAATTTACAGTGATAGTCTAGTACGGTTAGAAGTAAGCATAAGATGTATAGTTAAAAAAAAAAAACTGTGTTTAGTATATATAGCCAAATTTGAAATGGTAAAGTGTTATTTTAAAAAAAAAAAGTGTGTTCAACAGGTCCCGGGTACGTGGAGTATGCCGACCACAACTTATTCAAGTTGACAGGACGACGAGACAGGAAGAAAGTAGGCAGACCGGGGTACATGAGTCAGGCCCCAGTACCACATACCCCCAGAAGGTTAGGAGGACGCTGACGATGACCTGGTAGGTTAGGGCCTCGGTCATGACGTTAAGAGGGTGACAGAAGGGGAGAGCAGTGGGAGGTACACATCCGTAGAGAAGTCTGGATGGACCTAACACAACCTGAATGAGTTGTCATGGTGGTGTATGCGCTGGCGAGTGAGCCGTGGGCTACTTGGAGCATGATTGCTCCCGGTTTGGGTGAGCCCCCGTGTATCGCGGGCCTGGCTCAACAACCGGTCCAACAAAAGAAGGTGGGTAAGTTTCAGAACAGGAAAGGAGATAAGATTGTCGGGGACGACAATGGATAAAGGAAGGGAGAATGTGGGGAGGTTGACCTGACAGATGGATCTGCCTGTAGTGAGGGGCAGAGGGATGGCTCAGTGTAGGAATGAAAGCGCTGAGATGAAAAGAAAAGGGTGCCGTGCTGTAGTGACCATTAGAGGGCAGTGGGGAGCGTAGGAGAGAGTGGTTATGTAACTGCCAGGGGTCAAAGTCACTGCCATTGGTTAAGAATAACTGTCAGGTGATAGTGGGCGGAGCTACCAGGGCTGGTAGTATAAAGGCTGAGGGAAGGTTCTAGAAGTTCCAGTCAGCCAGGGGAGCTTACTAGATAGGAGGGACTGCTGTAGCAAAGAAGACGGTAGAAGGCCCTCAGAGAGTAACTGACAGTCAAGACGGTCACGGGGGGGTGACATAAAGCACAGTAGCGGCAGACGGAGGTGGTCTGAGAGTATCAAGTACGGTGTACTTTGAATGGTGAAGCACTGTGGTGGATGTGCCTAGGGCAGCCACAGTGGAAAGAGTCACAAAGGACGCCACGACGTACAGAATATGAAGTGAAGGTACTTGGGGCTGTATAAAAAAGGAAAAGCGAAATTCCTGTAGTAAAGTGTGGAAGTCGTCAAAAAGGCGGTGAATAAACACGGACCTGTTGAACTCAATTTCTGTCTCAGTCTCCAGTCTGTCGGCACCAAGAAGTGGGTCACCCCCCCCCCCATTCCTGTAGGATCACCTTCCCGCACCTATCCTACAGAGTCTTCAGTCAGGGTCCTTTTATATAGGGACCAAGACCAAGCTCTTCTTCTCATCCAATAGGATGAGATCTCTCCCCCTCTGTGATAGATCCTGTCTTCTGGCACCTTTGCCAGTTTGAAAATTTCATATTATCCATCAAAATAGTGGTGCGTTCCACTGTGGAACGCAGGGCGAAAGTGACGTTGCATCTTCGCTCTCGGTGGTGTGCGTCACTTCCTATGCACGCCCAGGATTGCCGAAGAATGCGGAAGCCACCGCCGGCATGCAGGCGCTAGGGGGAGAGAAACTACGAGGCTGGGGGACTACAGGAGGCCTACAGCCACTCCTCACCATCCAGTATTGCCAACAGGTGCCGGAGGATTATGCGGTCCCACTGGAGGCAGGAGCAGCTGCCGGAGAAAGATCCAGGACGATCGACCCAGGCTGCCCAGCTTAAAAGGTATATACAAGAGAGATTCGCAGGCCCAGCTGTCAGGAACGCACAAAAAAAACCTCTTCATCCCTTAGGGACAGGAAAACACACTGGGGATTGAAGGAAGGGCTATTTAAACCTCTTATTTCCTGTCCCTAATTACGATGGGGAGGCCACCTCCTGTGTGCTGTCATGGAGGGGATTAGAGAAAATGTGAAAGCCATCCTGCCTCATCACGGTGACCATAATTGGGACAGTCCTAGCGCTAATATTGGCTGTGCATACACCAGTTGGTCACAGTCCATCTCATCCCTTATCTACATGCATGACAATTGACAAACGGTAAGGTTTTTAATATTAGGGTTAGGACTCTCCCAACTATGATCACCGGGATGAGGCGGGATGCCTTTCGCTTTTTTTATCAAATAAGATGTTAACCAAGTACCGTACATTACTTTCATGCATTATGCTATTTATTTACTGCAGGCTTTTATAATGTTATGTTACGGTCTTTGGTTTTGTCTCCGACTTTATACCTGACAGATGGGAAATGTTCAATTACTCCTGGCCCTGATCTCGGCCATCAGTCGTCCGGGGACACGCGTCCCTTGTCTTGAGCAGCCATCGTCTCTTTTGTCCGTGAGTTTGGGGGCCGGGACGCGACCTCTCATTATAGGACGACCCCGTGGTATGAGACAGCTGACGCCACTGATCACAGAACAACGAAAGCCATCATCTGACATTACGGGAAAGTCTATCATTTGCTTTACCCAATCATTATTTTGGTGCCTGTCCGCTGCCATCATTATGAAAGCAACTAAAAAAAAGTGTGAACAGGAGCAGGCTGCTATGAGAGCATGACCACCGTTACGAGAAGTCCGCTGCTTACTTACACGATGAGGAGGAGAGGATAGCGGTTCTGCTTCGTAAAATCACGAGGGTAGGACAGTCGCAGAGGAAGCTCTAAAACAAGAGACAGGCGTTAGATCCGGGAGTCTGCCCCACCACCACCCACTACCCTTCACATCTTCACCCCACCCCAGGCACTAAACCCCACCTCTGCTTACAAAACCCTGCCTCATCATTACCATAGTCCTCAATGGGAACCATTTTTACTTCACTCCTGAAGATTTCCTTCTGTGACACAGCTTCTTGTAGAACAGCATTGTCTTCAAGGACATAAAATTCTGCGGAAAAGAAAGGACATCAGGACTGAGACATCTACCAAGCTGAGACCCCTGCCGGACCTCCTGTATACCCTCGGCCGAGACCCCTGCCCCAGACCCCTTGTACACTGATAATACACCCCCAGCCGAGACCCCTGCCCCGGACCTCCTGTACACTGATAATATACCCCCAGCCGAGACCCCTGCCCCGGACCTCCTGTATACTGATAATATACCCCCAGCCGAGACCCCTGCCCCGGACCTCCTGTATACTGATAATATACCCCCAGCCGAGACCCCTGCCCCGCACCTCCTGTATACTGATAATATACCCCCAGCCGAGATCCCTGCCCCGGACGTCCTGTATACTCATAATATACCCCCAGCCGAGACCCCTGCCCCGGACCTCCTGTACACTGATAATATACCCCCAGCTGAGACCCCTGCCCCGCACCTCCTGTATACTGATAATATACCCCCAGCCGAGATCCCTGCCCCGGACGTCCTGTATACTCATAATATACCCCCAGCCGAGACCCCTGCCCCGGACCTCCTGTATACTGATAATATACCCCCAGCCGAGACCCCTGCCCCAGACCCCTTGTACACTGATAATACACCCCCAGCCGAGATCCCTGCCCCGGACGTCCTGTATACTGATAATATACCCCCAGCCGAGACCCCTGCCCCGGACCTCCTGTATACTGATAATATACCCCCAGCCGAGACCCCTGCCCCGGACCTCCTGTATACTGATAATATACCCCCAGCCGAGATCCCTGCCCCGGACGTCCTGTATACTCATAATATACCCCCAGCCGAGACCCCTGCCCCGGACCTCCTGTATACTGATAATATACCGCCAGCTGAGACCCCTGCCCCGGACTTCCTGTATACTGATAATATACCCCCAGCCGAGACCCCTGCCCCGGACGTCCTGTATACTGATAATATACCCCCAGCTGAGACCCCTGCCCCGGACATCCTGTATACTGATAATATACCCCCAGCCGAGACCCCTGCCCCGGACGTCCTGTATACTGATAATATACCCCCAGCCGAGACCCCTGCCCCGGACCTCCTGTATACTGATAATATACCCCCAGCCGAGACCCCTGCCCCGGACTTCCTGTATACTGATAATATACCCCCAGCCGAGACCCCTGCCCCGGACGTCCTGTATACTGATAATATACCCCCAGCTGAGACCCCTGCCCCGGACCTCCTGTATACTGATAATATACCCCCAGCCGAGACCCCTGCCCCGGACCTCCTGTATACTGATAATATACCCCCAGCCGAGACCCCTGCCCCGGACCTCCTGTATACTGATAATATACCCCCAGCCGAGACCCCTGCCCCGGACCTCCTGTATACTGATAATATACCCCCAGCTGAGACCCCTGCCCCGGACGTCCTGTATACTGATAATATACCCCCAGCTGAGATCCCTGCCCCGGACCTCCTGTATACTGATAATATACCCCCAGCTGAGACCCCTGCCCCGGACCTCCTGTATACTGATAATATACCCCCAGCCGAGATCCCTGCCCCGGACGTCCTGTATACTGATAATATACCCCCAGCCGAGACCCCTGCCCCGGACGTCCTGTATACTGATAATATACCCCCAGCCGAGACCCCTGCCCCGGACCTCCTGTATACTGATAATATACCCCCAGCTGAGACCCCTGCCCCGGACGTCCTGTATACTGATAATATACCCCCAGCCGAGACCCCTGCCCCGGACCTCCTGTATACTGATAATATACCCCCAGCTGAGACCCCTGCCCCGGACCTCCTGTATACTGATAATATACCCCCAGCCGAGATCCCTGCCCCGGACGTCCTGTATACTCATAATATACCCCCAGCCGAGACCCCTGCCCCGGACCTCCTGTATACTGATAATATACCCCCAGCCGAGACCCCTGCCCCAGACCCCTTGTACACTGATAATACACCCCCAGCCGAGATCCCTGCCCCGGACGTCCTGTATACTGATAATATACCCCCAGCCGAGACCCCTGCCCCGGACGTCCTGTATACTGATAATATACCCCCAGCCGAGACCCCTGCCCCGGACCTCCTGTATACTGATAATATACCCCCAGCCGAGATCCCTGCCCCGGACGTCCTGTATACTCATAATATACCCCCAGCCGAGACCCCTGCCCCGGACCTCCTGTATACTGATAATATACCCCCAGCTGAGACCCCTGCCCCGGACTTCCTGTATACTGATAATATACCCCCAGCCGAGACCCCTGCCCCGGACGTCCTGTATACTGATAATATACCCCCAGCTGAGACTCCTGCCCCGGACCTCCTGTATACTGATAATATACCCCCAGCTGAGACCCCTGCCCCGGACTTCCTGTATACTGATAATATACCCCCAGCCGAGACCCCTGCCCCGGACGTCCTGTATACTGATAATATACCCCCAGCTGAGACCCCTGCCCCGGACCTCCTGTATACTGATAATATACCCCCAGCTGAGACCCCTGCCCCGGACGTCCTGTATACTGATAATATACCCCCAGCCGAGACCCCTGCCCCGGACCTCCTGTATACTGATAATATACCCACAGCCGAGATCCCTGCCCCGGACGTCCTGTATACTGATAATATACCCCCAGCCGAGACCCCTGCCCCGGACCTCCTGTATACTGATAATATACCCCCAGCCGAGACCCCTGCCCCGGACCTCCTGTATACTGATAATATACCCCCAGCCGAGACCCCTGCCCCGGACCTCCTGTATACTGATAATATACCCCCAGCTGAGACCCCTGCCCCGGACGTCCTGTATACTGATAATATACCCCCAGCTGAGATCCCTGCCCCGGACCTCCTGTATACTGATAATATACCCCCAGCTGAGACCCCTGCCCCGGACCTCCTGTATACTGATAATATACCCCCAGCCGAGATCCCTGCCCCGGACGTCCTGTATACTGATAATATACCCCCAGCCGAGACCCCTGCCCCGGACGTCCTGTATACTGATAATATACCCCCAGCCGAGACCCCTGCCCCGGACCTCCTGTATACTGATAATATACCCCCAGCTGAGACCCCTGCCCCGGACGTCCTGTATACTGATAATATACCCCCAGCCGAGACCCCTGCCCCGGACCTCCTGTATACTGATAATATACCCCCAGCTGAGACCCCTGCCCCGGACCTCCTGTATACTGATAATATACCCCCAGCCGAGATCCCTGCCCCGGACGTCCTGTATACTCATAATATACCCCCAGCCGAGACCCCTGCCCCGGACCTCCTGTATACTGATAATATACCCCCAGCCGAGACCCCTGCCCCAGACCCCTTGTACACTGATAATACACCCCCAGCCGAGATCCCTGCCCCGGACGTCCTGTATACTGATAATATACCCCCAGCCGAGACCCCTGCCCCGGACGTCCTGTATACTGATAATATACCCCCAGCCGAGACCCCTGCCCCGGACCTCCTGTATACTGATAATATACCCCCAGCCGAGATCCCTGCCCCGGACGTCCTGTATACTCATAATATACCCCCAGCCGAGACCCCTGCCCCGGACCTCCTGTATACTGATAATATACCCCCAGCTGAGACCCCTGCCCCGGACGTCCTGTATACTGATAATATACCCCCAGCTGAGACCCCTGCCCCGGACTTCCTGTATACTGATAATATACCCCCAGCCGAGACCCCTGCCCCGGACGTCCTGTATACTGATAATATACCCCCAGCTGAGACCCCTGCCCCGGACCTCCTGTATACTGATAATATACCCCCAGCTGAGACCCCTGCCCCGGACTTCCTGTATACTGATAATATACCCCCAGCCGAGACCCCTGCCCCGGACGTCCTGTATACTGATAATATACCCCCAGCTGAGACCCCTGCCCCGGACCTCCTGTATACTGATAATATACCCCCAGCTGAGACCCCTGCCCCGGACGTCCTGTATACTGATAATATACCCCCAGCCGAGAACCCTGCCCCGGACCTCCTGTATACTGATAATATACCCCCAGCCGAGACCCCTGCCCCAGACCCCTTGTACACTGATAATACACCCCCAGCCGAGATCCCTGCCCCGGAGGTCCTGTATACTGATAATATACCCCCAGCCGAGACCCCTGCCCCGGACGTCCTGTATACTGATAATATACCCCCAGCCGAGACCCCTGCCCCGGACATCCTGTATACTCATAATATACCCCCAGCCGAGACCCCTGCCCCGGACGTCCTGTATACTGATAATATACCCCCAGCCGAGACCCCTGCCCCGGACATCCTGTATACTGATAATATACCCCCAGCCGAGATCCCTGCCCCGGACATCCTGTATACTCAAAATATACCCCCAGCCGAGACCCCTGCCCCGGACCTCCTGTATACTGATAATATACCCCCAGCTGAGACCCCTGCCCCGGACTTCCTGTATACTGATAATATACCCCCAGCCGAGACCCCTGCCCCGGACGTCCTGTATACTGATAATATACCCCCAGCTGAGACCCCTGCCCCGGACCTCCTGTATACTGATAATATACCCCCAGCTGAGACCCCTGCCCCGGACTTCCTGTATACTGATAATATACCCCCAGCCGAGACCCCTGCCCCGGACGTCCTGTATACTGATAATATACCCCCAGCTGAGACCCCTGCCCCGGACCTCCTGTATACTGATAATATACCCCCAGCTGAGACCCCTGCCCCGGACGTCCTGTATACTGATAATATACCCCCAGCCGAGACCCCTGCCCCGGACCTCCTGTATACTGATAATATACCCCCAGCCGAGACCCCTGCCCCAGACCCCTTGTACACTGATAATACACCCCCAGCCGAGATCCCTGCCCCGGAGGTCCTGTATACTGATAATATACCCCCAGCGGAGACCCCTGCCCCGGACGTCCTGTATACTGATAATATACCCCCAGCCGAGATCCCTGCCCCGGACATCCTGTATACTCATAATATACCCCCAGCCGAGACCCCTGCCCCGGACTTCCTGTATACTGATAATATACCCCCAGCCGAGACCCCTGCCCCGGACCTCCTGTATACTGATAATACACCCCCAGCTGAGACCCTTGCCCCGGACGTCCTGTATACTGATAATATACCCCCAGCCGAGATCCCTGCCCTGAACCTCCTGTATACTGATAATACACCCCCAGCTGAGACCCCTGCCCCGGACCCCTTGTATACTGATAATATACCCCCAGCCGAGATCCCTGCCCCGGACGTCCTGTATACTGATAATATACCCCCAGCAGAGACCCCTGCCCCGGACCTCCTGTATACTGATAATATACCCCCAGCCGAGACCCCTGCCCCGGACCTCCTGTATACTGATAATACACCCCCAGCTGAGACCCCTGCCCCGGACCTCCTGTATACTGATAATACACCCCCAGCTGAGACCCCTGCCCCTGACCTCCTTTATACTGATAATATACCCCCAGCCAAGACCCCTGCCCTGGACCTCCTGTATACTGATAATATACCCCCAACTGAGACCCCTGCCCCGGACCCCCTGTATACTGATAATATACACCCAGCTGAGACCCCTGCCCTGGACCCCATGTATACTGATAATATACCCCCAGCCGAGACCCCTGACCCGTACCCCATGTATATTGATAAAATACCCCCAGCCGAGACCCCTGCTCCGGACCCCCTGTATACTGATAATATACCCCCAGCCGAGACCCCTGCCCCGGACCCCCTGTACACTCATAATATACCCCCAGCCGAGACCCCTGACCCGTACCCCATGTATATTGATAAAATACCCCCAGCCGAGACCCCTGCTCCGGACCCCCTGTATACTGATAATATACCCCCAGCTGAGACCCCTGCCCCGGACTTCCTGTATACTGATAATATACCCCCAGCTGAGACCCCTGACCCGGACTTCCTGTATACTGATAATATACACCCAGCTGAGACCCCTGCCCCGGACCTCCTGTATACTGATAATATACCCGCAGCTGAGACCCCTGCCCCGGACTTCCTGTATACTGATAATATACCCCCAGCTGAGACCCCTGCCCCGGACCTCCTGTATACTGATAATATACCCGCAGCTGAGACCCCTGCCCCGGACTTCCTGTATACTGATAATATACACCCAGCTGAGACCCCTGCCCCGGACCTCCTGTATACTGATAATATACCCGCAGCTGAGACCCCTGCCCCGGACCTCCTGTATACTGATAATATACCCGCAGCTGAGACCCCTGCCCCGGACTTCCTGTATACTGATAATATACACCCAGCTGAGACCCCTGCCCCGGACCTCCTGTATACTGATAATATACCCGCAGCTGAGACCCCTGCCCCGGACTTCCTGTATACTGATAATATACCCCCAGCTGAGACCCCTGCCCCGGACCTCCTGTATACTGATAATATACCCGCAGCTGAGACCCCTGCCCCAGACTTCCTGTATACTGATAATATACCCGCAGCTGAGACCGCTGCCCCGGACTTCCTGTATACTGATAATATACCCGCAGCCAAGACCCCTGCCCCGGACCTCCTGTATACTGATAATATACCCGCAGCTGAGACCCCTGCCCCGGACTTCCTGTATACTGATAATATACACCCAGCTGAGACCCCTGCCCCGGACCTCCTGTATACTGATAATATACCCCCAGCCGAGACCCCTTCCCCGGACTTCCTGTATACTGATAATATACCCGCAGCTGAGACCCCTGCCCCGGACCTCCTGTATACTGATAATATACCCCCAGCTGAGACCCCTGCCCCGGACTTCCTGTATACTGATAATATACCCGCAGCTGAGACCCCTGCCCCGGACTTCCTGTATACTGATGATATACCCGCAGCCGAGACCCCTGCCCCGGACCTTCTGTATACTGATAATATACCCCCAGCCGAGACCCCTGCCCCGGACCTCCTGTATACTGATAATATACCCCAAGCCAAGACCCCTGCCCCGGACCTCCTGTATACTGATAATATACCCCCAGCCGAGATCCCTGCCCCGGACGTCCTGTATACTGATAATATACCCCCAGCCGAGACCCCTGCCCTGGACGTCCTGTATACTGATAATATACCCCCAGCTGAGACCCCTGCCCCGGACCTCCTGTATACTGATAATATACCCCCAGCTGAGACCCCTGCCCCGGACGTCCTGTATACTGATAATATACCCCCAGCTGAGACCCCTGCCCCGGACACCTGTATACTGATAATATACCCCCAGCTGAGACCCCTGCCCCGGACCTCCTGTATACTGATAATAAAGCCCCAGCCGAGATCCCTGCCCCGGACGTCCTGTATACTCATAATATACCTCTAGCCGAGACCCCTGCCCCGGACCTCCTGTATACTGATAATATACCCCCAGCCGAGACCCCTGCCCCAGACCCCTTGTACACTGATAATACACCCCCAGCCGAGATCCCTGCCCCGGACGTCCTGTATACTGATAATATACTCCCAGCCGAGACCCCTGCCCCGGACGTCCTGTATACTGATAATATACCCCCAGCCGAGACCCCTGCCCCGGACTTCCTGTATACTGATAATATACCCCCAGCCGAGACCCCTGCCCCGGACCTCCTGTATACTGATAATATACCCCCAGCCGAGACCCCTGCCCCGGACTTCCTGTATACTGATAATATACCCCCAGCCGAGACCCCTGCCCCGGACCTCCTGTATACTGATAATATACCCCCAGCTGAGACCCCTGCCCTGGACCTCCTGTATACTGATAATATACCCGCAGCCGAGATCCCTGCCCCGGACGTCCTGTATACTGATAATATACCCCCAGCTGAGACCCCTGCCCCGGACTTCCTGTATACTGATAATATACCCCCAGCCGAGACCCCTGCTCCGGACCTCCTGTATACTGATAATACACCCCCAGCTGAGACCCTTGCCCCGGACGTCCTGTATACTGATAATATACCCCCAGCCGAGATCCCTGCCCCGGACCTCCTGTATACTGATAATACACCCCCAGCTGAGACCCCTGCCCCGGACCCCTTGTATACTGATAATATACCCCCAGCCGAGATCCCTGCCCCGGACTTCCTGTATACTGATAATATACCCCCAGCCGAGACCCCTGCCCCGGACCTCCTGTATACTGATAATACACCCCCAGCTGAGACCCCTGCCCCGGACCTCCTGTATACTGATAATACACCCCCAGCTGAGACCCCTGCCCCTGACCTCCTTTATACTGATAATATACCCGCAGCTGAGACCCCTGCCCCGGACTTCCTGTATACTGATAATATACACCCAGCTGAGACCCCTGCCCCGGACCTCCTGTATACTGATAATATACCCGCAGCTGAGACCCCTGCCCCGGACCTCCTGTATACTGATAATATACCCGCAGCTGAGACCCCTGCCCCGGACCTCCTGTATACTGATAATATACCCGCAGCCAAGACCCCTGCCCCAGACTTCCTGTATACTGATAATATACCCGCAGCCGAGACCCCTGCCCCGGACCTCCTGTATACTGATAATATACCCCCAGCCGAGACCCCTTCCCCGGACTTCCTGTATACTGATAATATACCCGCAGCTGAGACCCCTGCCCCGGACGTCCTGTATACTGATAATATACCCCAAGCTGAGACCCCTGCCCCGGACCCCTTGTATACTGATAATATACCCCCAGCTGAGACCCCTGCCCCGGACCTCCTGTATACTGATAATATACCCGCAGCTGAGACCCCTGCCCCGGACGTCCTGTATACTGATAATATACCCCCAGCTGAGACCCCTGCCCCGGACCCCTTGTATACTGATAATATACCCCCAGCTGAGACCCCTGCCCCGGACCTCCTGTATACTGATAATATACCCCCAGCCGAGACCCCTGCCCCGGACGTCCTGTATACTGATAATATACCCCCAGCTGAGACCCCTGCCCCGGACCCCTTGTATACTGATAATATACCCCCAGCTGAGACCCCTGCCCCGGACCTCCTGTATACTGATAATATACCCCCAGCTGAGACCCCTGCCCCGGACCCCTTGTATACTGATAATATACCCCCAGCTGAGACCCCTGCCCCGGACCTCCTGTATACTGATAATATACCCCCAGCTGAGACCCCTGCCCCGGACCCCTTGTATACTGATAATATACCCCCAGCTGAGACCCCTGCCCCGGACCTCCTGTATACTGATAATATACCCGCAGCTGAGACCCCTGCCCCGGACCTCCTGTATACTGATAATATACACCCAGCTGAGACCCCTGCCCCGGACCCCTTGTATACTGATAATATACCCCCAGCTGAGACCCCTGCCCCGGACCTTCTGTATACTGATAATATACCCCCAGCTGAGACCCCTGCCCCGGACCTCCTGTATACTGATAATATACCCGCAGCTGAGACCCCTGCCCCGGACTTCCTGTGTACTGATAATATACCCCCAGCCGAGACCCCTGCCCCGGACTTCCTGTATACTGATAATACACCCCCAGCTGAGATCCCTGCCCTGGACCTCCTGTATACTGATAATATACCCGCAGCTGAGACCCCTGCCCCGGACTTCCTGTATACTGATAATATACCCGCAGCTGAGACCCCTGCCCCGGACCTTCTGTATACTGATAATATACCCGCAGCTGAGACCCCTGCCCCGAACCCCTTGTATACTGATAATATACCCCCAGCCGAGACCCCTGCCCCGGACCTCCTGTATACTGATAATATACCCGCAGCTGAGACCCCTGCCCCGGACCTTCTGTATACTGATAATATACCCGCAGCTGAGACCCCTGCCCCGGACCTCCTGTATACTGATAATATACCCCAAGCCAAGACCCCTGCCCCGGACCTCCTGTATACTGATAATATACCCGCAGCTGAGACCCCTGCCCCGGACCTCCTGTATACTGATAATATACCCGCAGCTGAGACCCCTGCCCCGGACCTCCTGTATACTGATAATATACCCGCAGCTGAGACCCCTGCCCCGGACCTCCTGTATACTGATAATATACCCCCAGCCGAGACCCCTGCCCCGGACGTCCTGTATACTGATAATATACCCCCAGCTGAGACCCCTGCCCCGGACCCCTTGTATACTGATAATATACCCCCAGCTGAGACCCCTGCCCCGGACCTCCTGTATACTGATAATATACCCCCAGCTGAGACCCCTGCCCCGGACCCCTTGTATACTGATAATATACCCCCAGCTGAGACCCCTGCCCCGGACCTCCTGTATACTGATAATATACCCCCAGCTGAGACCCCTGCCCCGGACGTCCTGTATACTGATAATATACCCGCAGCCGAGATCCCTGCCCCGGACCTCCTGTATACTGATAATATACCCGCAGCTGAGACCCCTGCCCCGGACCTCCTGTATACTGATAATATACACCCAGCTGAGACCCCTGCCCCGGACCCCTTGTATACTGATAATATACCCCCAGCTGAGACCCCTGCCCCGGACCTTCTGTATACTGATAATAAACCCCCAGCTGAGACCCCTGCCCCGGACCTCCTGTATACTGATAATATACCCGCAGCTGAGACCCCTGCCCCGGACTTCCTGTGTACTGATAATATACCCCCAGCCGAGACCCCTGCCCCGGACTTCCTGTATACTGATAATACACCCCCAGCTGAGATTCCTGCCCCGGACCTCCTGTATACTGATAATATACCCGCAGCTGAGACCCCTGCCCCGGACTTCCTGTATACTGATAATATACCCGCAGCTGAGACCCCTGCCCCGGACCTTCTGTATACTGATAATATACCCGCAGCTGAGACCCCTGCCCCGGACCCCTTGTATACTGATAATATCCCCCCATCCGAGACCCCTGCCCCGGACCTCCTGTATACTGATAATATACCCGCAGCTGAGACCCCTGCCCCGGACCTTCTGTATACTGATAATATACCCGCAGCTGAGACCCCTGCCCCGGACCTCCTGTATACTGATAATATACCCCAAGCCAAGACCCCTGCCCCGGACCTCCTGTATACTGATAATATACCCCAAGCCAAGACCCCTGCCCCGGACCTCCTGTATACTGATAATATACCCGCAGCTGAGACCCCTGCCCCGGACCTCCTGTATACTGATAATATACCCCCAGCTGAGACCCCTGCCCCGGACCTCCTGTATACTGATAATATACCCCCAGCTGAGACCCCTGCCCCGGACCTCCTGTATACTGATAATATACCCCCAGCTGAGACCCCTGCCCCGGACGTCCTGTATACTGATAATATACCCCCAGCTGAGACCCCTGCCCCGGACCTCCTGTATACTGATAATATACCCCCAGCTGAGACCCCTGCCCCGGACGTCCTGTATACTGATAATATACCCGCAGCTGAGATCCCTGCTCGGACCCCCTGTATGTTGTTGGGTATCATACATGATGAGGATGACACTGACCTGCGGGGTGACTTGTGTTGTGGACGCTGAATACATGAACCCCCCGACCTGTCACAGGAAAAGATAAACTATCATTCATCAGCACACAGGAATACGATCCATAGACTGCAAAACAGACATCTGATCGCCGAGACCCCAACTACACCAGTCAGGATAAAAAGTCCCCCCCCCCCTCGATAATACAAGTAGTCCTCCCCCAGATAACACAAGCCCGGATAAATAGTTTTCCCCCACCCGATAATAAAAGCCAGGATAAATATGGTATGCATTGCTGAATTTCCACCACTTTCCCATGCTCCCGAATGCCACATATGAACTGCATTGTATTTTATATGGTATGCATAGCTTACCCATCTTCTAGTATCCATAATTGTACCCCATCTTGTTATCTCTGCCACACATCTAAGTGGTCTGTATAACCCCTTCCCCCTTTTATGACCTCTGCTTAGCTCTGTGCATTTGGCCTGGGCAGTCACACCCCACTCTCACTCACACCTGATTGTCTTTAGCTGCACATATATTCTGCACCATGGGTCTGCTCCAGATGTTTGGCTCCATCAATTTCAAAATCCTATTTCAAAGTACAGATTTTAAGTACTGTTGAATTAGACTAGAATTGGACTGGAATTTGACTGTAAGGTAACGGACTATAACCCCACAACAATGTTTCGCCTTCTTTTTACTGTCACCCCCATACTACTCTATTTCTCCCTAACTCCTGCAATCCCTCCTCCTATTAAGGAACTATTCATCTCCCCCTCCATTCTCCCCAGCCACCTAACCTTCTCCTCACAACTGTTCCTCCACATACAATCCTTTTTCTCCAGACCCACACTGCCACATCATGTCCTATCCTGCTCCCACCTTCTAATGCTCTGTCTACTACTCCTTATTGCTGGCGACGTATCCCCAAATCCTGGCCCTCCTCAACACCTCCCTACACTCACTTCTACCACCCTGCCATGATCCTCTACACGTCTTCACAACCGTGACAACCTCATACCCATTCATCCAGCCACCACTCCCCCAACCCCCTGACCTGGAGCCCTATGGAACGCACGCTCTGTCTGCAACAAGCTATCATTTATCCATGACCTCTTTATCACCAACAAACTCTCCTTCCTAAACCTGGCTCACTCGCTCTGACACAGCCTCTCCAGCTGCGCTCTCCTATGGCGGATTCCATCTCTCTCACACCCCTCGCCCCAGCAACAAACGTGGTGGAGGAGTTGGCATGCTCCTGTCTGATACCTGCTCCTTTACCCCAACTCCTTTGCCACCCTCTGCTACTCTTCCCTCGTTTGAGGTGCACTCCATCCGCATCTACTCCCCTTCCAACCTCCAGCTGGCTGTCATCTACCACCCCCCAGAACTAGCCATCTCCACCTTTCTCGACCACTTCACCACCTGGCTACTCCATTTCCTTTCTGCTGACATCCCCACCATCATCATGGGCAACTTCAACATCCCCATTGACACTTCCACCCCGGCTGCCTCTAAACTTCTATCGCTCACGGCTTCCCTTGGCCTCACTCAAGGGTCCTCTGCGGCCACTCACAAAGATGGTCACACGCTGGACCTTAACTTCACCAGTCTCTGTTCCCTCACTAATCTCAATAACTCACCCCTCCCCCTGTCTGACCACAACCTACTGACATTCTCTTCCCTCTCCTCTCCCACTGAGCAACCCCCACTCCATAAACTCGCTCACCCTAGCAGGAATCTCAAACACCTCAATTTACAATCACTCTGTGAATCCCTTCTCCCCCTTACAGACATAGCTTCCCTTCACGACACAGATGCTGCTGCCACTTTTTATAACATCACAATAACAGCAACACTTGATTCGGCTGGCCCCCTCACGCAGAGAAAAACTCAAACAATCAACAGGCAGCCCTTGCTGACCAGCCTGACCAAAGAACTGAGACGGGTTTCCAGGGCCGCTGAGCGGAGATGGAAGAGAACCCATACTACTGAGCACTTCAACGCATGCAAGCAGTCCCTTGCCAGCTTTAAGTCCACGTTCTCTGTCGCAAAGCAAACTTACTTCGCATCTCTCATATCCTCCCTGTCTCATAACCCTAAACAGCTCTTCAACACTTTCAATTCTCTACTCCACTCCACAGCACCTCCTCCCCCTCCTCTCATCTCTGCTGAAGACTTTGCCTCCTTCTTTAAGCAGAAGATCGACACGATCAGACAAAACTTTGGCCCGCAGGCCCCAATGCCCCTCTTAACCGCTCAGCCCTGTTCTGAAAAAGCCAGCTTCTCCACCATGACAGACGACCAGCTCTCCACCCTTCTGTCAAGATCACACCTCACCACTTGTGCCCTTGACCCACTCCCGTCCCACCTCATCCCTAACTTGACCACAGTCCTCATCCCATCTCGAACACACCTATTCAACCTTTCACTTATAAATGGTGTCTTTCCCTCATCCTTCAAACATGCCTCAATCACACCCATCCTCAAAAAGCCCTCCCTTGACCCATCCTCTGTGTCTAACTATCACCTGATATCTCTTCTCCCTTACACCTCAAAACTACTGGAACAGCATGTATATCTTGAACTGTCCTCCCACCTCTCCTCCTGTTCCCTCTTTGACCGGTTACAATCTGGCTTCCGACTGCATCACTCAACTGAAACTGCCCTAACTAAAGTCACTAATGACTTACTAACCGCCAAGAGCAAGCGACACTACTCTGTCCTCCTTCTCCTGGACCTGTCCTCTGCCTTCGACACCGTAGACCATTCCCTCCTGCTACAGATTCTCTAATCTCTTGGTATCACAGTCTTGGCCCTATCCTGGATCTCATCATACCTAACGGACCGTACATTCACTGTCTCCCTCTCACACACCACCTCCTCACCTCGCCCCGTCTGCCGGTGTTCCCCAAGGCTCTGTCCTAGGACCCCTACTATTCTCCATCTATACCTTCGGCTTGGGATAGCTCATAGAATCCCATGGTTTGCAGTATCACCTCTATGCCGATGACACGCAGATCTACCTATCTGGACCCGACCTCGCCTCCTTACTGACTGACATCCCACAATGTCTGTCTGCTATCTCAGCCTTCTTCTCTGCTCGCTTTCTCAAACTGAACATGGACAAAACAGAATTCATCATCTTTCCCCATCTCACTCTACCCCTCCACCAGACCTATCCATCAATGTCAACGGCTGCTCTCTTTCCCCAGTCCTGCATGCCAGGTGCCTTGGGGTGATCCTCGACTCTGCGCTCTCTTTCAAACAACATATCCAAGCCCTCGCCTCCTTCTGCCGCCTCAAACTCAAAAATATTTCCCGGATCCGCTCATTCCTCAACCACGGATCCACAAAAACACTAGTGCACGCTCTTATCATCTCCCGCCTCGACTACTGCAACCTCCTACTCTCTGGCCTCCCCTCTAGCACCGGTCCAGTCCATCCTACACTCTGCTGCCCGACTAATCCACCTGTCTCCCCGCTATTCCCCAGCCTCCCCCCCATGCCAGGCCCTTCACTGGCTTCCTATTGCCCAGAGGATCCAATTCAAAACCCTAACCATGACATACAAAGCCATCCACAACCTGTCTCCTCCATACATCTGTGACATGGTCTCTAAGTACCTACCCGCACGCAACCTTCGATCGTCCCAAGATCTCCTCTATTCCCCCCTTATCTCTTCTTCTCACAACCGCATACAAGACTTCTCCCGTGCTTCCCCCATACTCTGGAACTCCCTACCGCAACACATCAGACTCTCACCATCAACGGAAACCTTCAAGAAGAACCTGAAGGCCCACCTGTTCTGACAAGCCTACAGCCTGCAATTATCCACGGTCTACTGAACCACCGCATGACCTGCTCTACCCTCTCCTACTGTATCCTCACCCATCCCTGTAGACTGTGAGCCCTCGCGGGCAGCGTCCCCTCTCCTTATGTACTTGTATGTCCCTTGTACCTTGTCTTGCAATTGTATATTACTCTTGTATATATTACACTTGTCTATATTTCCCCTTTTCACATGTAAAGCGCCATGGAATAAATGGCGCTATATAAATACATAATAATAATAATAATAATACAAGCCAGGATAAATAGTTCTCCCCCCGATAACACAAGCCCGAATAAATAGTCCTCCCCCGATAATAAAAGCCAGGATAAATAGTCCTCCCCCCGATAATACAAGCCTGGATAAATAGTCCCCCCAATACAAGCCAGGAGAAATAGTCCTCCCACCAGATAATACAAGCCAGGATAAATAGTCCTCCCCCTGATAATACAAGCCCAGATAAATACTCCTCCCCCCCGATAATACAAGCCATAATAAATAGTCCTCCCCCCGATAATTCAAGCCAGGATAAGTAGTCCTCCCCCGAATAATACAAGCCAGGATAAATAGTCCCCCCCACCGATAATACAAGCCCAGATAAATAGTCCTCCTCCTGATAATACAAGCGATGATAAATAGTCCTCCCCCCGATAATACAAGCCAGAATAAATAGTCCTCCCCCGGTACTTCAAGCCAGGATAAGTAGTCCTCCACCCGATAATACAAGAAAGAATAAATAGTCCTCCCCCCTCGATAATACAAGCCAGGATAAATAGTCCTCCCCTCCCCAATAATACAAGCCAGGATAAATAGTCCTCCTCCCGATAATACAAGCGATGATAAATGGTCCTCCCCCCGATAATTCTACCTGGGATAAATAGTCCTCCCCCTAAAAAAACAAGCCAGGATAAATAGTCCTCCCCCCGATAATACAAGCCAGGATAAACAGTCCTCCCCCGCCGATAATACAAGCCCGGATAAGTGGTCCTCCCCCCGATAATACAAGCCATGATAAATAGTACTCCCCCCGATAATACAAGCCAGGATAAGTAGTCCTTCCCCGATAACACAAGCCAGGATAAGTAGTCCCCCCCGATAATACAAGCCAGGATAAGCAGTCCTCCCCCCGATAATACAAGCCAAGATAAATAGTCCTCCCCCGATAATACAAGTCATGATAAATAGTCCTCCCCCCGATAATACAAGCCATGATAAATAGTCCTCCCACCGATAATACAGGCCAGGATAAATAGTCCCCCCCCGAAAATACAAGCCAGGATAAATAGTCCTCCCCCCGATAATACAAGCCCAGATAAATAGTCCTCCCTCGATAATACAAACCATGATAAATAGTCCTCCCACCGATAATACAGGCCAGGATAAATAGTCCTCCCCACCGATAATACAAGCCAGGATAAATAGTACTCCCCCTGATAATACAAGCCATGATAAATAGTCCTTCCCCCGATAATGCAAGCCAGGATAAATAGTCCCCCCCGATAATACAAGCCATGATAAATAGTCCTCCCCCTGATAATACAAGCCAGGATAAATAGTCCTTCCCCGATAATACAAGCCAGGATAAATAGTCCTCCCTCGATAATACAAGCCATGAAAAATAGTCCTCCCCCGCGATAATACAGGACAGGATAAATAGTCCTCCCTAGGATAATACAAGTGAGGATAAATAGTCCTCCCCCCGATAATACAAGCCAGGATAAATAGTCCCCCCCAATAATAAAAGCCATGATAAATTGTCCTCCCCACGATAATACAAGCCAGGATAAAAAGTCCTCCCCCGATAATACAAGCCCGGATAAATAGTCCTCCCCCCGATAATTCAAGCCATGATAAATAGTCATACCCACGATAATACAAGCCAGGATAAATAGTCCCCCCGATAATACAAGCCATGATAAATAGTCCTCCCCCCGATAATGCAAGCCAGGATAAATAGTCCTCCCTCGATAATACAAGACAGGATAAATAGTTATCCCCCCAGATAATACAAGCCAGGATAAATAGTCCTCCCCATGATAATACAAGCCAGGATAAATAGTCCTCCCTCGATAATACAAGCCATGATAAATAGTCCTCCCCCCGATAATACAAGCCAGGATAAACAGTCCTCCCCCAATAATACAAGCCTGGATAAATAGTCCTCCCCCCGATAATACAAGCCATGATAAATAGTCCTCCCCCCGATAATACAGGCCAGGATAAATAGTCCTCCCACCGATAATACAAGCCCGGATATAAAGTCCTCCCCCCGATAATACAGGCCAAGATAAATAGTCCTCCCCCCGATAATTCAAGAAATGATAAATAGTCCTCCGATAATACAAGCCATGATAAATAGTCCTCCCCCCGATAATACAAGCCATGATAAATAGTCCTCTACCCGATAATACAAGCCATGATAAATAGTCCTCCCCCGATAAAACAAGCCATGATAAACAGTCCTCCCCCGATAATACAAGCCATGATAAACAGTCCTCCCCCCGATAATACAAGCCAGGATAAATAGTCCTCCCCCCGGTAATACAAGCCCGGATAAATAGTCCTCCCCCAATAATACAGGCTAGGATAAATAGTCCACCCCCGATAATACAAGCCAGGATAAATAGTTCCTCCCCACGATAATACAAGCCAGGATAAATAGTCCTCCCCCCGAAAATACAAGCCAGGATAAATAGTCCTCCCCCCGATAATACTGGCCAGGATAAATAGTCTTCCCCACGATAATACAAGCCAAGATAAATAGTGCTCCCTCGATAATACAAGCCATGATAAATAGTCCTCCCCCGATAATACAAGCCCAGATAAATAGTCCTCCCTCGATAATACAAGCCATGATAAATAGTCCTCCCCGATAATACAGGCCAGGATAAGTAGTCCTCCCCCAATAATACAAGCCATGATAAATAGTCCTCCCCCGATAGTACAAGTCATGATAAATAGTCCTCCCCCCGATAATACAAGTCATGATAAATAGTCCTCCCCCCGATAATATAAGCCAGGATAAATAGTCCTCCCCCGATAATACAAGCCAGGATAAATAGTCCTCCCCCCGATAATACAGGCCAGGATAAGTAGTCCTCCCCCCGATAATACAAGCCATGATAAATAGTCCTCCCCCCGATAATACAAGTCAGGATAAATAGTCCTCCCCCGATAATACAAGCCAGGATAAATAGTCCTCCCCCCGATAATACAAGCCATGATAAATAGTCATCCCCCCGATAATACAAGTCATGATAAATAGTCCTCCCCCCGATAATACAAGCCAGGATAAATAGTCCTCCTGTCATGGTCCAGTCCGGAGTTTATTTTCTGCTGTCTTCACTCCAGACTGGTCATGTGGGACTTAATCTCCTCAGCCTCGTTCTGGAGCTAGCTGGGCTATTTCAGTCTCTCACAGCCTGCTGACCAGTGTTAGTGATAGCTCAAGCTTCCAGTTTAGAGCCTCTGACCCTTGTACCTTTGTGATCCTCCTACCTTTGACTGATATTCACGTGTATGACCCGGACTGATTTCTGACCCCGTCTCTTGGTATTCGTCTCTGCTGTTACGTTCCCTCTCTGGCATCTGACTCCCCGGCTTGTCCCCCTGACCATGTATTTCGTCTCACGTTTTGGACCCCGTGCTCATGTTCTGGCTTTCTGACCTTTGGCTTGGTATTTTGACTACGTGTATTGCTGCTCCTTCTTTCTGCTCCTGCTAGTTTCTGACTCGGTTCGTCTGACTATTCTCTCTCGTTACCTGTGGCACCTGTGCTGTTGCTCAGGGTTGCTGCTCTTAGTGTGTAACCTCTCTTTCCTCACCAGCTCCCCCTGGTGGAGGTTTCACTACATTATCACTAACCCATACATTTAAACGGGATTTTGCACTTTTTTTTCTTTGGTCATGGATCTGCTGCATAACTTGACAAATCAAGTGTCCAGTTTGACACAGATGGCGCAGGATTTTTCTGTGAATCATCAGTCCCTTGTCATGTCTCATCCCACTTACAGAAAGAACTGAATGAGACTATTAAGACCATGCAGGGAAACACCTCTCATATTGTTTGTCCACCAGGTGACTCTGTAGATGTTATTTTGCACTCTCCTGAACCCTCAGTTAAACTTCCTGACACATTTTCTGGCGAAAAAGATAAATTTCACATATTCAAGGAGAGTTGTAAATTATGGTTTTCTCTTAGACCCCGATCGTCTGGGGATGAGACTCAGCGGGTGGGGATTGTTATCTAATTACTTAGGGAGGGTCCCCAATCCTGGGTTTTTTCATTGCCCCCTACTGACCCTGAACGGATGTCAGTAGATAGGTTCTTTGAGGCCCTAGGACTTATCTATCACGAACGGGACCGTGTTAGGGCGGCAGAGAACACTATTTTGGGTCTGGGGCAAGGGAAGTGTAACGGGGTCTACCAAGCTGGAGTACCTCTTTCAGTACCACCCCGTGTTTTCGGAGGTCCACTCTGCGTTGGCTGGAGTCTGAATGAATGACGCTGGCTGGAATTCCTTGGTTACATGGGCGCATATAAAAGATCACTGCTTCTCCACGTATTTCCAGTCTGACAACACTTTACTCACAGGACACAGAATATATCACACAGATACAGAGGGCAGGCCAATAGAAAAGCGGCAGGCCAGACATACATTACAATAGCTACAGGTGGCCGGAGCCTGCCGATGTTTACTGTGCGAATTACAAAGGTGGTGGGAGGGCGGACAAAAGGAGAATATCGTGTCACCTCTCCCCAGGGGCGCAGCCTGTGGGCTGATGCATTAGGGACATGCATCTCACATAGAACCTATTATACATACATATAACTGCACAACATATTCTGGGTGCTGAGTAGTTCTGTAGCACGTGACACGGCTCCCCCTTTTCAGCGACGCGATCGGCATACACAGTCTGATCCTCAACGGATCGGTTTGGGGATGACCGAAGTTTATGGGGTTGGTACAAGTTCCGTTTGTCGACTTAGTCCATCGACGTTACCGTTTTGTTTGCCGGGTCTGTGGTGGATGGTGAAGTCCAGAGGTTGTAGGGCTAAAATCCACCGCAGCAATCTGGCGTTGTCTCCGGAGACCTGATTAAGCCAGACTAGGGGATTATGGTCCATTAGGAGGGAAACTGTCGTCCAAACAAATATGGTTGCAACTTCTTGAGTGCCCATACTACCGCCAGGCACTCCTTCTCGATGGCCGCATAGCTTACTTCACGGGGCAGTAGTTTCCGACTCAGGTAAGCTACATGGTGTTCTTGGCCGTCCGGCCCGACTTGGCTCAGTACTGCCCCAATCCAAACATAGAAGCATCTGTGTGAACCAGGAAACGTTTAGTTGGATTGGGTGCGGCCAATACAGGGGTATTGGTGAGGGTGTCCTTTAGTTGGCGGAAGGCTTCCTCACACTCTGAGGTCCAGGTTACCTGGCGGGGTTGGTTCTTACGGGTCAGATCAGTGAGGGGCTTGGCTACGCTGCTGTAATTGGGAACGAATTTCCTGTAATACCCCGCTGTCCCTAGAAACGCCATGACCTGGGTTTTAGTGCGTGGGATGGGCCATTTGGCTATGGCCTCAATCTTGGCTGGTTCTGGTCGCTGTATCCCACTTCCCACCCAATGCCCTAAATATTGAACCTCTGCTTTGCCCACGTGACACTTGATTGGGTTCAGGGTGATTCCGGCCTGGTGGATCCTGTCCAATACTGTCTCTAGGTGATTTAGATGCTCTTCCCATGTCGCACTCTAGATGGCGATGTCGTCCAGGTAGGCACAAGCATAGTCCTGGAGACCATCCAGAAGCCGGTCAGCCAGCCTTTGGAAGGTCGCCGGGGCATTCTTCATCCCGAATGGCATAACTCGAACCTGGAATAAGCCGACTGGGGTGACAAATGCCGACTTGGGAATAGCGTCACGACTAGGGGTTATCTGCCAGTAGCCTTTGCATAGATCGATGGTGGTCAAATACTTTGCCCCCGCCAGCCGGTCTAACAACACATCCACACGCGGCATGGGGTATGCATCCGTCACTGTTTTCTCATTGAGCTTACGATAGTCTACACAAAACCGTGTAGTCCCATCCTTCTTGGGCACTAACACTACGGGGGATGCCCAGGGACTATCTGACTCTTCAATGACCCCTAAACGCAGCATCTCTTGTATCTCTTGTCGCATCCCCTCTCGTACAGACTCAGGGACGCGAAAGGGGTTTTGTCGTAGGGAGGTCTGATCCTGGTTCTCAACCTTGTGTTGTGCCAGGCGAGTGTACCCCGGTCTATCTGAAAACATCCTCTGTCGCAGCCTCAACAACGCCTCCGCCTGCTGTCTCTCCCAGGGGCCTAGGTCTTCACCCAAGTGTACCTGGTCCCATGTTTTAAACTGAGTCCTTTCCCCTAAGACATCCGGCAAGGGAAGTCTGGCTAAATCCTCTGCTTCAGGTGCACAGATGGCCACTACCTCTTCAGGGCGCTCCCGGTAGGGCTTCAGCATATTCACGTGGAACATGCGGATAACCCTGGGGTCGTTACAATCGGCGACATTATAGGTTGTGTCGCCTATTTTCCCCACTACCTGGTAGGGCCCCTGCCATGCAGCTTGAAACTTATTCTGCTTAGTGGGCTCTAACACCAGGACCTTCTGTCCTATTTCCAAAGTGTGCTCTCTGGCCCTCCGATCGTACCATACGCCCTGGCGCCGCTGGGTCGCCTGCAGGTTCTCACGTACAACCTGGGTCAGCTCCTGCAGGCGGTCCCGGAATTCCAGCACATAGGGTACAATAGGTACCTTTTCTATGAGTCCCTCCCCCTCCCAGTGTTCCATCACTAAGTCTAGGGGTCCCCTTACCCGTCTCCCGTATACCAGCTTGAACGGGGAGAACCCCGTGGATTCTTGGGGCACCTCCCGATAGGCAAACAGGAGGTGTGGCAAGAATTTCTCCCAGTCCCTGTAGGTCCTGGTAAAAGTCCCAATGAGCTGTTTTAATGTCCCGTTAAAGCGTTCCCACAACCCATTGGTTTGCGGGTGGTGCGGGGCGCTTCTAATGGACTTTACGCCGCACAGCTTCCACAGTTGGTTGGTCACCTCTGCTGTAAACTGGGTACCCTGGTCCGAGATAATCTCCCGGGGAAATCCAACCCATGGGAAAACCTGGAGCAGGGCTGCTGCCACGTCTCTGCCAGTATGTTAGGTAACGCAACCGCTTCTGGATACCGTGTGGCATAATCTACCACTGTCAATATATACCTTTTCCCGGACTGACTGGGTTTGGCTAACGGCCCTATCAGATCGACCGCTACTCAGCTAAATGGTTCCTCCAAAATGGAGAGGGGGCGTAATCTGGCCTTGCATCGATCCCCCCTCTTGCCAATGCGCTGACAACTGTCACAGGTCTGGCAGTAATGACGAACATCATAGGTTACCCCCGGCCAAAAGAAGTTTTGTGTCAGACGATGCCTGGTGCGACTGACGCCGAAGTGCCCGGCCAAGGGTATATCATGAGAGATTCGCAGTAGCTCCTGCCTATACTTCTTGGGAACTACCAGCTGTTGTTTTATAGTGGGGCTCATCCCTGTGTGGTGCTGCTCTGTGATCCGGTAGAGGAGTCCCTGCTTCCATACAAACTGTTCCCCTTCCAGTACTCCTCTCCCCTCCTGTGCCTTCCCACGATATCCCTCTAATGAAGGATCCTCAAGTAACTCCCTCTTAAATTCATCTGGGGTGGCCCAAGAAATGTGTCTGGCTATGGGAATACGTGTAGGGCTGGGATGTCTTACCTGGGCCTCCTCTGAGTGTGATTCCGCCTCCGCAGCTCGAGCTTGTCTCTGGGTGGTCACAGGATATGCCCCCAAGTCATTTCCCAGCAAGACGTCTGCAGGCAAATCCTCCATCAAGCCGACCTCAACAAGGCCATCCCCGACTCCCCAGTTCAGGTGAATCCTGGCAGTGGGCAGTCGATGTATAGCTCCCCCTGCTACACAGACTGCCACTGTCCGGTCCGTCTTCTCTTAGTCCCGGACGAGATGAGGCTTCACAAGGGTCAAAGTTGCCCCAGAATCTCTTAGTCCCTGCATACGTTTCCCATTAACCCACACGACCTGTCGATGCTGTTGTCGATTATCTGCCCAGGCTGCCTGCACGGGGTCTACTTCATGCAGCTCTTCCTACATCTCTTCCACCCCTTGGTTAGTCGTAGCCCCCAATGCCGGGTCAGCTTTGCCTTTGTAGCAGTGTACAGCAGCCCGGCTGAAGGTAGCTGTTCCCGCCTTTGGCCTCTGGGTATGCTGAGTCCGGTTGGGACATTGTCTTTGCAGGTGGCCCAGCTGACGACAGGTGTGGCATCGCGCCCCAGGGGGACTGTGGTAGGCCGGGTTTCTAGCTGGTCCCCCTACAATCTTCGGTGGTTTGGGGCCCTCCAGGTCCATGGGCGGGCCCCTAGTGACCACCTTTGATCCGGACAACTGCGGCCTCCTGGCATCATGATGTTCATCGGCCAGACGAGCGGCTTCCTCGAGAGTCGTTGGCCACCTGTCCCGAAGCCATTCCTGTGTCTCGGGGTTTAGTCCATTAAAGAATCGTTCTAACAGGAAGAGCTGGAGGACGTCCTCCTTAGTGGTTGCTTGGCTCCCTTGTACCCACTGTAGCAGTGACCGCCGTAATTTACAGGCCCATTCAGCGTGGGTATCGGTTACACGTTTTATAAGTCCGCGGAACTTTTGGAGGTATGCCTATGGTGTCAGCGCATACCGGGCCAAGATCACTTCTTTGATCCGCTCATAGTCCATACAGTCCTCATCAGGTACCGTGCGATAGGCGTCCGCTGCCCGGCCTGTCACCTTGCTGGCCAGAATCTGAACCCGTTCCTCCGGCTTCACTTGATGAAGGGCACACTGCCGCTCAAAGTCCGGCAGAAAGCCATCAGTGTCTTCCTCTGCCTCCCCCAACTGTCGGAAGGCTTTATACTGGATCTTTTTGTGGCTTATTGTTGAAGGTACCTGGTCGAAGGCCAGAGCTCCCCCTGCTCGCTGACTCTCCTCTCTCCGCTCTGCCATCTCCATCTTGGCCACTTCCACTTTGGTCCGCTCTGCTATCTCCATCTTGGCTAGCTCTATCCTGGTCCGCTCGGCCATCTTTTCCTTCAGATCAGTACGCACATCAGCCATCACCTCTCGTATGATCTCTACTGCAAGGTTTGGGCCATAGAATGTCAGTCTGTTCTTTACCTCCCTCTGGAATTCGGTCTCCTCCACATTCACATTGGGGGGCGCTGCACTGTCGTGTTCCATGATGGTTGCTATCAAATCCGCTTTTGTTTTGTTGTTGCCGATCAACCTTCAGGCTTCCACCAGATCTTTTAATGTAGTCCTCTTTAATTTCTGGTAGTTATTTTCCATTCATTCCTTTCCTCCTGTAGAAGGGGTATCATATCCTGCTGCTGCCACCAGTGTAACGGGGTCTACCATGCTGGAGTACCTCTTTCAGTACCACCCCGTGTTTTCGGAGGTCCACTCTGCGTTGGCTGGAGTCTGAATGAGGGACGCTGGCTGGAATTCCTTGATGGGCGCATATAAAAGATCACTGCTTCTCCACGTATTTCCAGTCTGACAACACTTTACTCACAGGACACAGAATATATCACACAGATACAGAGGGCAGGCCAATAGAAAAGCGGCAGGCCAGACATGCATTACAAAAGCCGCAGGTGGCCGGAGCCTGCCGATGTTACTGTGGGAATTACAAAGGTGGGGGGAGGGCGGACAAAAGGAGAATATCGTGTCCCCTCTGCCCAGGGGCACAGCCTGTGGGCTGATGCATTAGGGACATGCATCTCACATAGAACCTATTATACATACTGTGAGAATCATGTGCGAATAGTGGATGAGGGCAGGTATATCTCGCCCAGATTCCTTTCCTATGTGGCCTAGTCTGGTCAGTATCACACCTGCTTGCTAATGAATAATGGGAGGTGGATATAAAAGGATGCAAGGTGGTTGTGTGAGTGTCTCAGCCTGGGAACACAGAGAGCTTGTCTGTGTGAGAGACACACATGTGAGTGAAAGCAGTGCCCACTGAACTGTGGTTTGGCTGGACGGGAGAAGCCCGCCAGTTGGTAGTTAGGTTGTCCATTGTTTAGTTAGTGCCGGACAGGCAAGGATTTGTTTTATGTTTTATTTCCCTTTGCATTGCTTTCACCATTAATAAACCTGACCCAGGGTCAGTTACACCCGAATCCCAGCTCTGCGCCTGAGTTTCATGCGGAACGCACGTGACCTTTGACCCCAGCAAAGCCGATCCCGGAGTGTTTTATCACAATACATATAACTGCACAACATTCTGGTTGCTAAGTGGATCTGTAGCACGTAACAGGAAGCACTCAGCCGAATGGTACAGCTCCGAATTCCGTCGATGGTCCACTGAGGTGTCCTGGGACGACTCCACACTGAGATGTCTGTTCAGGAAGGGACTGTCAGATTGCTTGAAGGACGCTCTGGCTCTCCATCCACCTCCCAGTTCATTGGAGGAGGCTATGACTCAGGCTATCCGTATGGATCGGAGACTGCGGGAGAGAGGTGTTACTCAGCGAGGGGTTTCCGTTTTTCCCTGCTAACCCTGATGTTTTGCTTCCATCTGAATCTATGGAGGTGGGAGCCACCAACCCCCAGGAGAAAGAGAGGAAACGGCGACGTGATGGAAAATTGTGTTTTTAATGTGGAGATCCCGGACATTGGAAAAAAGACTGCCCCTCCTGTCCTCCGACTAACAAGCGGCTAAGTCTAGTTGATAATCGTGGAGGTCACCCAGATTCTCTGGTACCTTTTTCTTCTTTTTCAAAGATACTGCTAAAGGTGGAACTTGGTGTCGAGAACGGCTTGTTCCATACTTTGGCTTTTGTAGACTGTGGGTCATCCCTGAACCTGATTGACTCTAAGCTGGTGGCTCGCTGTAGATTAGGGACAGTTAGGTTGGGGACTCCCTTAAAAATTGTGGCTATTGACTCTACACCTCTCACTAAGGATGGTCTCCATTTCATTTCTAAAGAATTCACCCTCAGGGTGGGGGCTCTACACCAGGAGCGCATGTCATGCTTTGTTTTAGATAACCTCCCTGCTGGCCTGGTGTTAGGGTTTCCCTGGTTGCAACGGCATAACCCGGTTATTGACTGGGGGTCCCGGGATATTGTTAAATGGGGACCTGGTTGTTCGGAAAATTGTCTTGCTACTGTGTCTATGTCATCCGTCAGTCTGGAGGGTATTCCGGCGTACCTGAAGGATTTTGAGGATGTGTTCTCCGAAAATGAGGCTGAGGTTCTACCACCACACCGTCCATTCGATTGTGCCGTGGATCTTGCTCCCGGTGCCAAATTGCCCAAAGCCCGGCTGTACAATCTCTCAGGCCCTGAGCGGGCTGCTATGAAGGAGTATATCTCTGAGAGCCTCCGTAAAGGGACCCTAGGAAGGTACAGTCCATTGTGGATTGGGTGCAACCCAGAGATCTCAAGGGTCTTCAGCGATTTCTGGGTTTCGCCAATTATTATAGAAAATTCATCAAGGGGTTCTCTCAAGTGGCCAAACCCCTCTGTTATGAATGAGTCACCGTAGGAGGCAAAAACAGAAATACTAGCTAAGTCAAGAAAACCAGAGAAGTTGGCAGCTATCGGATTACAGACCCCTGAACCTATCAACAACAACTAGCAGTAGCCGTGGGGGGTTCCTACGGTGCCCTAGACCCCTCCATCACAGCCGGAGAACTACATAGCCTAAAGACAGAAAGGGAAATCTAAACTGCCCCAGAGCAGACCCCAAAGCAATAGGCAGCCCCCAACATATAATGACGGTGAAGCAAGATGAAAAAACATTCACACAGATAGAAAGATAGGCTGAGCAAACGATGGGGACCAAGCTAACTACATAGGACAGGATAGAAAAGCTGCTGTCTGTAATCCGCCAAAACCCTATCAAAACAAGAGCCAACAGCTGATAAGGAAAAAAGCCCTGAAGACGCTAGGCTTCAAAAAGACTATATCAGTACTCAGGTATTTTCTGAAGACAGAGTAAAAAGGAATTCAGCACACCCCAGCAGGGAATGGCAGAAATCCAGAAAAACAAGGAAAAACAAAACCAAAACACAAATGCAAAAAACAGAGCAGAAAACTTAGCTTTTGAGGGGCAGGAATCAGACTGGTCTCCTAGAATCCCTCAGAGAGACCACCAGCAAGGCAGAAGGGCGTCAGCTGCCTTATATCCAGTCAGCAACTCCCATCACCCAGTCATCATCATCCTGCACAGATGCTTGGCAATCAGCCTCACTACCTTCCTTCACCAGGAGAGGGAGTTCATCAGACTTCAATGGTGAAGGGAAAATGAACTCACAACAGTACCTCCCCTTTGAGGAGGGGTCACCGAACCCTCATCCACGCCACCAAGGCGATCAGGGTGAGCCCGATGAAAGGCACGCACCAATCTTTTGGCATGAATATCAGAGGCAGAGACCCAGGAATTATCCTCCTGACCATGACCCTTCCACTTAACCAAATACTGGAGTCTCTGTCTAGCCAGACGGGAATCAAGTATCTTCTCTATCTCATATTCCATGTTACCTTCAACCAATACAGGGTCCGGAGGTGCCACCCCAGGAACTACTGGTTCAACAAACCTCTTCAACAAGGACTTATGAAACACAGTATGGATTTTAAATGTGACAGGAAGAGCCAAACAAAAAGAGACCGTGTTAATAATCTCCAAAATCTTGTAAGGTCCAATAAATCTAGGCTTAAACTTAGGAGAAGCCACCTTCATAGTGATATTTTTTGATGATAACCAAACCATATCACCAACCTTAAACTGGGGGCCAATGGTCCTATGTCGGTTGGAAAACAGCTGGGCCTTTTCCTGGGAGAGAGATAACTTATCCACCACTTGGTCCCAGATCTGGTGCATTCTCTCCACCACAGTGTCAACACCTGGGCAGGCAGAAGGCTCCACCTGCCCTGAAGAAAATCGAGAATGAAACCCAAAGTTACAAAAAAAACGTGACATCAAAGTGGCAGAACTACATCTATTATTTAAAGCAAATTCGGCCAAGGGCAAAAATGAAACCCAATCATCCTGATCAGCGGAAATAAAACATCTCAAATACGACTCCAAGGTCTGGTTTGTTCTCTCCGTCTGCCCATTGGTCTGAGGGTGAAAAGCAGAGGAGAAGGACAACTGAATTCCCAGCTTGGAACAGAAAGTCCTCCAAAATCTAGACACAAACTGAACTCCTCTGTCAGATACAATGTTCTCAGGAATCCCGTGCAAGCGAACCACCTGTTGCAAAAAAAACAGGGGCACCAACTCAGAGGAAGATGGCAACTTAGGGAGTGGTACAAGATGAACCATCTTAGAGAACCTATCACAAATCACCCAAATAACAGTCATTCTCTGAGAGACAGGCATATCAGAGATGAAATCCATTGAAATATGGGTCCATGGCCTCCTGGGGATCGGCAAAGGCATCAACAACCCACTAGAGCGAGAACAAGGTTTAGACCGGGAGAAAGTCCCACAGGACTGCACAAAATTCCTGACATCACGAGACAAGGCGGGCCACCAAAAAGACCGACTCACCAGATCTCTAGTACCAAAGATACCTGGATGACCAGCCAATGCAGAGCAATGAACTTCAGACATCACTCTCTTCTTCCACTGGTCAGGAACATACAACTTCCCACTGGGACAACGCTCAGGTTTGTCCTCCTGGAACTCTTCCAGAGCACGTCTCAAATCGGGTGAAATGGCAGAAAGAACTACCCCTTCGCCTAAGATGGTAGCAGGCTTGGTCACCACAGGAGAATCAGCAAAGAAGCTCCTAGAGAGAGCGTCAGCCTTGACATTCTTAGTGCCAGGAAGAAAAGAGACCACAAAATTAAAACGTGTAAAAAAACAAGGCCCACCTAGCCTCTCTAGGGTTCAAGTGTTTGGCCGACTCCAGGTAAATCAAATTCTTGTGGTCAGTGAGGACAACAACTTGATGTTTAGCTCCCTCCAACCAATGTCTCCACTCCTCAAATGCCCATTTCATGGCTAACAGTTACCGATTCCCCACATCATAGTTACGTTCAGATGGAGAGAACTTTCGGGAAAAGAAAGCACAGGGATTTATTTTAGATGTTACAGGATCCTTTTGGGACAAAACAGCTCCTGCACCAATCTCAGAAGCGTCCACCTCTACCTGGAACGGGAGTGAGACATCAGGTTGCCGCAAAACCGGGGCAGAAGTGAATCTTTGCTTCAGCTCCTGAAAGGAAGAAACAGCCTCCGGAGACCAATTCAACACATCAGCACCCTTCTTAGTCAGATCAGTCAATGGCTTGGCAATACTAGAAAATTTTGCTATAAATTTCCGATAAAAATTAGCAAAACCCAAAAACTTCTGGAGGGCCTTCAAAGAAGTGGGCTGAACCCAATCATAAATGGCCTATACCTTGGCCGTGTCCATTTCAATAGTTGACGGAGACAAAATAAATCCCAAAAATGAAATCCTCTGTACTCCAAAAAGGCATTTCGATCCTTTGACATACAGGGAATTCTCCCTCAAGATCCGGAACACAGTCCGAACATCTTCCACATGAGAATCCCAATCCTTGGAGAAGATCAAAATATCATCCAGATAGATAATCAAAAATTTATCCACAAAGTCTCGGAAAATATCGTTCATGAAGCACTGGAAGACAGAAGGGGCATTAGTGAGCCCAAAAGGCATCACCAGGTACTCAAAATGTCCCTCCGGAGTATTAAACGCTGTCTTCCATTCATCCCCATGCTTAAAGCGGATAAGATTATACGCCCCCCCGAGGTCAAGCTTGGTAAACCAGCAAGCACCTTTAACTCTGGAGAATAGATCCGAAATCAGGGGTAACGGATACTGATATTTAATAGTAATTTTGTTGAGGGCACGATAATCAATACAAGGCCTTAATGAACCATCCTTTTTGGCCACGAAAAAAAACCCAGCACCTAAGGGTGAAGAGGATGGTCTAATATGACCCTTCTCCAACGCCTCCTTAATATAGGATCGCATAGCCTCGTGCTCGGGTACAGATAAATTGAAGAGCCGACCCTTGGGAAATTTACACCCTGGGCTCAGTTCAATTGCACAGTCATAACTCCTATGAGGAGGCAAAGACGCAGACTTATTCTCACTAAATACATCATAAAAATCCGCCAAATAGTCAGGAACATCATGAGACTGAGGAGAGGTGGAAAAAAACGGAGCCTCACTAAGGGCACACCGACAACCCCAACTCACCACAGACACAGATTTCCAATCCAAAACTGGATTATGAATTTGCAACCAGGGAAACCCCAGAACAATGGTACCATGCAAATTATGCAACACCAAAAATCTGCAATTTTCTTGATGGTCTGGGGCGACCCGCATTACCATCTGGGTCCAAAACTGGTTTATTTTTCGCCAAAGGAGTAGCATCAATCCCCCTCAAAGGGATAGGTGTCCACAGAGGTGTCATCGGAAATCCACAACGTTTAGCAAAATCCAAGTCCATTAGGTTCAGGGCTGCTCCCGAATCCACAAAAGCCTTGGCGGAAAATGTGGACAGGTAGCAGATCAGAGTAATTGCCAGAAGAAACTTAGGTTGAAGACCACCCACAGAAAACGTGTGTGCAAAACGTTACTCTTGTTTAGGACAGACAAAAATAATATGCGAGGCATCTCCACAAAAAAAACACAGCTTATTACGCCTTCTGAACTCCTGACTAGAGTTGAGCGACTTTTGTTTTTTTATGGTCGAGTTTCGTTTCGTGAAACCCGACTTTTCCAAAAGTCGGGTCGAGCAAGATCGGCCGATTATAGGGAAAAGTCGGGGTCGTCCCGAAACATGAAACCCAATGTAAGTCAATGGGGAATAAAAGTCGGCAGTGAGAGGAGGACAGGAAACACACCTACAGTGCTCATTTGAATGCCAAAGCATCAATTCTTCTTACTTAAGCTGGTCAACCTTAATTAACTTCATAATACAAGTTATGCACTGAAAAATGGGGGTTATTTGGCTAAAGTTGTGGGGGGTAGGTCTGGATCCAGGTTTTCATGTGCCCTGGGCGAAAGAGCGCCCCTTTAACACATACCACAACTCATCATGCTCCGATACGGCAGAGAAATAGCGGTATAGTACAATGAAAAATACTTCACTTTTTTCATCTCATGACGAGGCCCATCTATTTCTCCATACAGAATCATTGGTCCCATATAATGTTTGAAACAGTATATGATGAGCTCCACATAATGCTACAGTATATGTTGGTCCCCATGGATGAAGCTCCACTGTCTTATGGGCCCAAATAATGCTCCAAACATAATGGGCCCCATTTCTAATGCTCTAGTGTATAATGGGCCCTGTAAATGCTGCTCCAGTGTCTGATGTCCACCTTTGGAATGTTCCAGTGTATGGTGGGCCCCATCTATCATTCTCCAGAGTATAGTGCTCCCCAAAAATTGCTGTCCCAACATTGAAAACAATCAAGTAAGCCTCCTCGCTAGGGAATCCCTGTACTAGTCTGGACTCCTCGTCGTCCCCATCTTCCATCTCACTGCACAGTATTTCAACCTTGCAAGTGCTGTGATCCTGAGCAAGCAGGGGGGGCCCACTCGTTGGCGACGGCACTGGCACAGGGCCCCTGATAGTACGGTGGTGTGTCTGATGGCGGGTGGGCCGAACCTGCACTTTCATCTGCAGCTTCCTCTTTGTCACCGTGTAAGATGGAACTGTATATGGGAAGGGTAACCTGAGTTTCATCAGGGTCAGATTCAGGCCGTGTAGCGTGCGAGGGGAATGTAGTGGTCTGGGTCAATGTACCAGCAGATTCATCGAGCAGTGGCTGGGCATCAGTGCACTTGTGTCGCCCCCAGGAGTACGGTCGCCACAGTGGCATTACCTTCCTCCTAGGGAGTGTGATGTCATGCTTGGGAGCAACGAAGGATCTCTCTAGCAGGTTAACTGATTGGGCGGCGTTATTCCCACGAGTCATGACCCTCCAAACAGCGTTCATGAAGGCAAAGTGTTTATTTTACGTGGGCAGTATGATTGCAAAGCTGAACCTTAAAGGAATGTCCAGAAGGGCACCACCAGGAGTGGAGCCTACGGCGTAATTTGACTCAACACGGGCAACCACAACCATGCCAGCTACAGAACAGATGCACACATTGCAAGCTTAATTCCGTTAACGAACGAGACTCCGTCATGCCCCGCGGTCTGAGTCCGGCTTACTAGAGGGACACGTGAGGCTCTGGCACATGAGATTGGCCAATAACAAGTGTGTCATGCCCTTACATGTCCGTGGCTGCATGTGCGCTACACTGAAAAGGCCAGCGTTTGTCGCTTACAGGTGCAGATAACCCTCTGAACAACATTAGTGATGGGGATCACTGATTACAATTATTACTCGAGAATGATGATTTCCCAGTAAGTGCAGGTCAACCTCAGTTCCGGAATTAGGCCTAACCGTCATTCCTGAAAAAATGAAAAACTTACGTGTGCAAACCACAGGTGCTGTAGCTTGCTTAACAGCTCGCCAGCCGTTCTCACGCCCAGTATGGATTACACGTGATTGCACAAAGGTGAGAAAGGGTACCGTATCCCCGGATAACATGTATGGATAGCGTACACATTCAAAAGATATGTCTATACATCAGGAGGCAGGCTCAGACGGTGTTAGGCTCAGTATGGCTTGCAAGTGATTGCACAAAGGTGAGAAAGGGTACCGTATCCCCGGATAACATGTATGGATAGCGTACACATTCAAAAGATATGTCTATACATCAGGAGGCAGGCTCAGACGGTGTTAGGCCCAGTATGGCTTGCACGTGATTGCACAAAGGTGAGAAAGGGTACCGTATCCCAGGATAACATGTATGGATAGCGTACACATTCAAAATATATGTCTATACATCAGGAGGCAGGCTCAGACGGTGTCAGGCACAGTATGGATTTGACGGCCCAGACTACACAGCGGAGGAGCAGGGAGAGGTAAAGATTGCAAATGCTGGGGCCCTGCCCAAGCAAGGGGGGCCCACTCGTGGGCGTCGGTACTGGCACTGGGCCCCTCATAGTACGGCGGTGTGTCTGACGGCGGGTGTGCACCACCACCGTCAGAGACACTTGATTGCACTATGAGGGACCCTGTGCCAGTACCCGCACCCAAGAGTCAGCCTACCCACCTGTCCAGGGCAACGGCACTCGCACGGTGTCGTGCGCTAGGTGGTGACCCCGGCCATGGGGGGGGGAGGCAGCACAGTTAGGGAGTTTTAGAAAGTGGCATATGTTGATGTTGGACATTCAGCTGATGCAAAAGGCGAAATAGGTCAAGTCCCAGGAAGAGGTGGACCAAAGCAAGCCATTTTTCTGTCACCCTATGTGTCATCAGGGGAAGGTGGGACAAAATCCTTGGAAACCCATGCATGGTTCATTTTAATGAAGGTTAGATCATCCACATTTTGGGTTGACAGACGGGTCCTTTTTTCTGTCAGGATTGATCCAGCTGCACTGAAGACTCTTTCCGATAGCACACTTGCAGCTGGGCAAGCGAGCTCCTGTAAGGCATATTGTGCCAATTCAGGCCAGGTGTCCAGTTTAGCGGCCCAATAGTCAAAGGGGAATGACCTGTGTGGGAGAACATTGATATGGGAGGAAAAGTAGTTTGTAACCATAGTTGACAACTGCTGTCTCCTGTCACTTTCCATCGATGCAGTATTACCAGTTGTGTGAGCGGTACTTGAAAAATCAGTCCACAACATTGTCATGAAACCCCTGTCTCCAACGCCACTTCTGCTGTGTGCCCCATGAACACCTCTGCCAAGCTGCCCCCGGCCCGTACGGCTCGTGTGAGAACCATCACCGCTGCTGTGTGCTGGGAATGCCTCAAGCAACCGATTTACCAGAGTTGCTTGTTTATTAGCCAATATTAGGTCATGGTTCTCCTGTGGCATGATGTTTTGTAATTTACCTTTATAGCGTGGATCCAGGATGCTGGCCAACCAGTAGTCGTCATCGTTCATCATTTTGGCAATGCGGGGGTCCCTTTTTAGGATCCGCAAGGCATAATCTGACATGTGGGCCAATGTTCCCGGTGTCAATGATGCACTGCGAGTGCTGGTTGGAGGAGCACTTTCTGGCAAATCCACATCCCTCCAGTCACGCACAAACCCTGTAGCAGACCTTGCCACGCCAACATTTTCACTTGCCCCACGAGATGCATCCTCCTCCCCTAAGTAATCATCCCCATCATCATCCTCCTCCTCCTCTTCTTCCTCCAACTCGTCCAGGAGAGGTCCCTGAGCAGACAATGGCTGAATGTCATCAACGATTCCCTCCACCTCTTCCTCCTCGTCAACATTGGCTGCAGACGCCTGCTCCTTAAGGTGCGTCAAAGTTTGCATGAGCAGACGCATAAGTGGGATGATCATGCTTAGGATGGCGTCGTCTGCGCTTACCAGCCGTGTGCATTCCTCAAAACACTGAAGGACTTTACAGAGGTCTTTCAGCTTCGACCACTGCACACCTGTCAACTCCATGTCTGCTCTCAAAGTGCCTGGCCGTGTATCCTCCCACAAATGCATTATGGCCTGCCTCTGCTCGCACAGCCACTCCACCATGTGCAGGGTGGAGTTCCACCTTGTTGCAATGTCGATAATGAGGCGGTGGTTGGGAAGGTGGAGCAATCGCTGCAGCTTCTGCATACGAACGGAGTGTACAGGCGACCGGCGGATGTGCGCGCACAGTCTTCGCACCTTCTGGAGCAGGGCTGTTAACTCCGGATAATTTTTGAGGAAGCACTGCACCACCAGGTTCAAGGTGTGAGCCAAGCAAGGTATGTGGCTGAGTTTTGAAAGGGCTATGGCTGCCACAAAATTACGTCCGTTATCACTAACTACCTTGCCTGCCTCAAGATGTACACTGCCCAGCCATGACTCAGTTTGTCGCTTCAAGTACTCGGCCAGCACCTCCGCGGTGTGTCTGTCGCCCAAACACATCATCTGCAACAGAGCCTGCTGACGCTTTCCACTAGCTGCTCGATAGGGGGACACCTCGTGTGCAACAGTGGCAGCTGCAGATGGAGTGCTCGTACGACTGCGCTCTGTGGACGAGCTTTCCCTTCTGGAGGAGGAGGAGGAGGGTGGAACGCCTACAGCCAACTGTTTCCTATACCGTGGGCTAGGCAGCACTGTCCCACCACCGCTGTCCCCTGTGGACCCTGCATCCACCACATTAACCCAGTGCGCAGTGATGGACACGTAACGGCCCTGGCCATGCTGACTGGACCATGCATCAGTTGTGAGGTGCACCTTTCCACTCACTGACTGCTTGAGTGCATGGACAATGCGGTCTTTCACATGATGGTGGAGGGCTGGGATGGCTTTGCGAGAGAAGAAGTGGCGACTGGGTAGGTCATAGCGTGGTACTGCATAGGCCATGAGTTCGCGGAAAGCTGCGCTTTCCACCAACCAAAAGGGCATCATCTCAAACGAGATTAGTTTGGCAATGTGGGCGTTCAAACCCAGTGTACGCGGATGAGAGACTGAGTACTTTCTTGACCTACTCATAGTGTCTGGGAGGGTGAGCTGGACTTGAGAGCTGCATATGGTGGAAGTAGCGGTGGACAGGGCGGACTGAGAGAGGGTTGATGATGGTGATGGAGTTGGTGTTCTTTCTGATGGCCTAGATTCAGTATTTCGTTGATATAACAGTGGGATTCCCTGACTGCTGTGGCCTTGCAACGACACCTCAACATTTGCTGCTGTGCTAACCGGTGGGCTTACAGTGGGGGAAACAATGTAGCGTTGCTGACTACCTTCTTTGTGATCAGTTGCACATGTGGCACTTGCGGTTTGGTGTTGTGTCCACGCTTGCAAGTGCATGCTGGTTAAATGTCTAAGCATGCAACTGGTATTCAAATTTCAGATTTTTCCCTTGGCTAAAGGTCTTTGCGCACTTCTTACAGATAACCTTGGCCTGATCATGAGGATTTTGTTCAAAAAAAGTGCCACACTGCACTCTTCCTACTTTGGCAGACATTTTGCGGCCTAGCACGCTGTGATGTTTTGACCCTCTGGACAAGCTGTCCAGCAACTCTTTTGATTTTTGGAACCTGTCTTTGGAGTGCTCCGGGCCTGCCAGATAACAGCTGTTGCGATGTCGATGTCTGCTGTGGATGCTCCTCATCTGAGCTGTTGGAAGCAGCACCCTCTTCCCCCAATGGATGCCAATCTGGGTCAACAACTGGGTCATCCATCACCTCCTCTTCAATGTCATGTGCACCTTCCTCTGTGTCACCGTGTATGGTGGTATAGTGTGCCGGAAGGGGCACCTGAGTCTCATCAGGGTCAGAATCTGGCTCTGTCCACTGTGAGGACAATGTAGTGCTCTGAGTGAATGTACCAGCAGAATCATCTATCAGCGGCTGTGCATCAGTGCTCTCCATGTCAGATTCATCTTGGCCTGGGTAATTCACCATTTCACTTGATAATCCAGGCATGGTATGTGAAAACAGCTCCATGGAGTAATCACTTGTATGGCCTGCGTCATCCTTCAATCTTGGTTTGGGTGAAGGACACAAGGAAAGGTGTGGTTCATGAACATGAGCCTCCAATGAAGACTCAGTGCTTTTACTTTTTAGAACTTCAGAAGAGGAGGCGATAGAGCTGGAGGCTGAGTCAGCAATGTAAGACAAAACTTTTTCCTGATGCTCTGGCGTTAAAAGCGGTTTGCCAACTCCTAGAAAACTAAGCCTTCGAAGCCTTATGGAGCCAGACGATGACGCAGGCTCAACACCTCCTGCATTCAGTCCTATTTTGCTTTTGCCACTACCATCAGATCCACCACCAACACCATCATTACCAGCTGCCAACCCCCGCCCAATTCCACGGCCTCTTCCACCAGCCTTCCTCATTTTTGGTAGAAATGTAGACAAAATCCAACAAACTATATAGTAATGTAAAACAAGGTACAAGGTGTCTATAGGACAGGGGAGATTTAGATTTTCTGCAGACACTTGTGGACACTGGACACTTGGATTGTGTGAGGCCCACTGAATATCAGAGCGCTATGTCACAGGCTCGATGGCACAGGTGTGAAAAAAGTGACTACAGGATAAGGGAGATTTTGAATTTCTGCAGACACTTGTGGACACTGGACACTTTTGGATTGTGTGAGGCCCACTGAATATCAGAGCGCTATGTCACAGGCTCGATGGCACAGGTGTGAAAAAAGTGACTACAGGATAAGGGAGATTTTGAATTTCTGCAGACACTTGTGGACACTGGACACTTGGATTGTGTGAGGCCCACTGAATATCAGAGCGCTATGTCACAGGCTCGATGCAGCAGTTGTGAAAAAAGTGACTACAGGATAAGGGAGATTTTGAATTTCTGCAGACACTGGACACTTTTGGATTGTGTGAGGCCCACTGAATATCAGAGCGCTATGTCACAGGCTCGATGGCACAGGTGTGAAAAAAGTGACTACAGGATAAGGGAGATTTTGAATTTCTGCAGACACTTGTGGACACTGGACACTTTTGGATTGTGTGAGGCCCACTGAATATCAGAGCGCTATGTCACAGGCTCGATGCAGCAGGTGTGAAAAAAGTGACTACAGGATAAGGGAGATTTTGAATTTCTGCAGACACTTGTGGACACTGGACACTTTTGAATTGTGTGAGGCCCACTGAATATCAGAGCGCTATGTCACAGGCTCGATGGCACAGGTGTGAAAAAAGTGAATTGTAGAATTGGGCAGAATAGGAATCTCCCTAGAGTGTAGGTCTGTAAGAATGGAACAAGTCCTCCACATATCCTTCCACAGTGACACACAGATAGCTTCACTGTGGCTGTGATAACAGCTGTTACACGGTACTCTGTGAGGAGCGTACACCGCTGTATGGTGTGAATAAATGCACGCTCAGTACCTCAGCAGGACAAAAAAAAAAATTGGGATTGCTTTTAAAAAAGCAGTTTGCAGAGCAGTGGGGAAACAGCAATGCAGCTGTCAGGAAGCCTTAGAAGGCAGCCTAACAACCAACACCGCTGATCCACCACAATATAGCCTCCCCTTGCACTGCACACACAGTGACTGGTGTGTTGCACAGGCAAAATCGCTAGCAGCAGAAGCAGTTTTTTTTTCTTCTTCCCTGCCTAACGCTCTCCCTACAGAATCAGCAACCTCTCCCTATGCTAAGATCGGCAGAAGTAAGATGGCGGTCGGCGTGCATGCCCTTTTATAACCCCTGTGACGCCCACCAAAGCAAGCCAATCACTTGCATGCCCTTCTGAAAGATGGTGGTGACCCCTGCCTATGTAATCACGTTGCCCACAGTGTCCGTGGATCCTGATTGGCTGAAAAAGAGCGCTAAACAAACTTTTGAAACGCGACTTTGGCGCGTAAGTCGCCGACCTCGTGGCCGACCTCATCCTAGGGTCAGGTTTCGTTTCATGAAACCCGACTTTGCCAAAAGTCGGCGACTTTTGAAATTGTTCAACCCGTTTCGCTCAACTCTACTCCTGATGTTGCTCCCTGGACAAAACTCTATCACATTGCATAGATTCAGACACTTGTTCAACAGGTGTCAACACCTCTCGTGCAGTCCTGCGTTCACGTAAACGCCGATCAACCTGAATGGCTAATGAATCGTCAAGACCAGAAGGAACAGGAAATCCCACCATAGTATCTTTTACGGCTTCTGACAAACCCTTCCGAAAGAGAGCTGCCAAGGCATTATCATTCCAGGTAGTAAGGACCGCCCACATTCGTAATTTTTGACAGTACAATTCTGCAGAATCTCGACCCTGGCTCAATGCCAACAGGGTCTTTTCAGCCTGATCAATAGCATTAGGTTCGTCATACAACAACCCCAAGGCTTGAAAAAATGCGTTCACATTAGTCAGAATAGGATCATCTGGTTTCAAAGAAAACGCCCAATCCTGGGGATCGCCACGCAGCAAAGAGATGACAATTTTAACCTGCTGCGCGGAGCTCCCTGACGAGTTAGGCTTCAAGGCAAAAAATAATTTACAATTATTTTTGAAATTCAAAAAGTTAGACCGATCTCCAAAAAACACATCAGGAGTAGGGATCTTTGGTTCAGCAGCATGTGAATGAGCAAGGTAGGCGGAAATTCCCCGCACTTCCGCAGCGAGATGCTCCACACGATCAGACAATTGCTTTATCTCCATTGAGAGAAAAAAAAAAAATTCCCCCTACGGCCTCAGAGATATAGAGGAAAAAATATACACACTTTTTTTTTTTTTTTTTTTACACAATTCTTTCCTGCTATTGAGTACAAAAACAGAAATACTAGCTAAGTCCAGAAAACCAGAGAAGTTGGCAGCTATCGGATTACAGACCCCTGAACCTATCAACAACAACTAGCAGTAGCCGTGGGTGGTTCCTACGGTGCACTAGACCCCTCCATCACAGCCGGAGAACTACATAGCCTAACGACAGAAAGGGAAATCTAAACTGCCCCAGAGCAGACCCCAAAGCAATAGGCAGCCCCCAACATATAATGACGGTGAAGCAAGATGAAAAAACACTCACACAGATAGAAAGATAGGCTGAGCAAACGATGGGGCCCAAGCTAACTACATAGGACAGGATAGAAAAGCTGCTGTCTGTAATCCGCCAAAACCCTATCAAAACAAGAGCCAACAACTGATAAGGAAAAAAGCCCTGAAGATGCTAGGCTTCAAAAAGACTATATCAGTACTCAGGTATTTTCTGAAGACAGAGCAAAAAGGAATTCAGCACACCCCAGCAGGGAATGGCAGAAATCCAGAAAAACAAGGAAAAACAAAACCAAAACACAAATGCAAAAAACAGAGCAGAAAACTTAGCTTTTGGGGGCAGGAATCAGACTGTTCTCCTAGAATCCCTCAGAGAGATCACCAGCAAGGCAGAAGGGCGTCGGCTGACTTATATCCAGTCAGCAACTCCCGTCACCCAGTCATCATCATCCTGCCCAGATGCTTGGCAGTCAGCCTCACTACCTTCCTTCACTAGGAGCGGGAGTTCATCAGACCTCAATGGTGAAGGGGAAAATGAACTCACAACACCCCTCACTGATCTCACCCAAAGGGGGCGGATCTCAAAAACTGGTCAGCTCCAGCTGTGGCGGAGTTTTCCTTGTTAAAAGAACGTTTCATGACTGCTCCGGTACTGGTGCAACCTGACTTGTCTAAACCATTCATCATAGAAGTGGATGCCTCTGAGGTGGGAGTGGGGGCTGTGTTGTCCCAGGGGCCCACCACATTAACTAACTTAAGACCCTGTGCCTTCTTTTCTAAAAAATTTTGCTCTGCTGAAAGGAATTATGATGTGGGTAACCGAGAGTTTTTGGCCATTAAATTGGCTTTTGAAGAATGGAGGCATTTTTTGGAGGGGGCTGTCCATCGTATCACTGTCATTACAGATCACAAGAAACTGTCTTACATCGAATCCGCCAAATGTTTGACTCCGAGACAGGCAAGGTGGTCACTTTTTTTTCCCGATTTCAGTTTTCCATCACTTTCAGACCAGGTTCCAAGAATGTGAAGGCGGATGCCTTGTCTAGCAGCCTAGATCTGGTATCGCCTCCTGAGCCTCCTTCCTCCATTCTTCAGCGCGGGGTGGTGGTGGTTGTGGTGTCCCCGAGATTGGAGCAGGAGATTCGTGAGGCCCAATCTCTTGCTCCTCCATCCATGCTTGAAAATAAGCTCTTTGTGCCTGTCCAGTATCGGTTAAGGGTGCTTCGGGAGTTCCACGACTCAGCTCTGAATGGGCATCCTGGAATCTCGGCCACTCGTAAAGCCATCACTAGGCTGTTCTGGTGGCCCTCGCTGACTTCTGACGTCACTGGTTTTGTGTCCTCCTGTGAAACTTGTGCCTGCGCTAAAGCCTCCCACAACCGGCCGGCCGGGGAATTGGTGCCACTGCCAATTCCGGATAGACCGTGGACTCACCTGTCCATGGATTTTATCACCGATGTCCCACCCTCTAATGGCAAAACCGTGATTTGTGTAGCTGCGTAGCTGTGGATAGGTTCAGTAAACAAGCACATTTTGTACCCTTAACGGGCCTTCCTAATGCTGAGACTCTATCTAAGCTATTCATTGAGCATGTGATTCGGTTGCATGGTGTGCCTGTCAGTGTGGTGTCTGATAGAGGGGTGCAATTCGTGGCAAGATTCTGGAGAGCTTTTTGTAAAAGGCTGGGCATCAGTTTGACCTTTTCATCGGCCTACCATCCGGAGACCAAGGGTCAGACTGAAAGGACCAATCAGTCTTTGGAGCAGATCCTGCGGTGTCTTGTCACATCCAGACAGGATGAGTGGTGCTCTGTGATACCTATAGCGGAATTCGCCTTCAATAATCGTGTCAATCAGTCTACTGGTACTTCTCCTTTCTACTGCAACTATGGGTTTCACCCTCATTTTGGTGAATTCTCCAGACTAGATTCGGAGTGTCCAGGGGCTGATTCAGCCTTTTTGCGGTTGGAGGAGGTTTGGATGGAGGTTCAGAGAAACATTGGGGAGGCTCAGGGCAAATATCAATTTTTTGCGGATAAACGACGCTCTGTGGGGCCGACTTATCAGGTGGGGGATAAGGTATGGTTATCCACCAAAAACATAAGGCTGAGAATTCCCTCTGCTAAGTTGGGTCCCAAGTTTATTTGTCCGTATGAGATTTTAGAGGTGATTAATCCTGTGGCCTTTCGCCTGCGTTTGCCTCTGTCATTACGGATTCCTAATGTGTTCCATAAAGCGCTTCTGAAGCCGTCGGTGCCTTCCTCTGATGAGTCTCCCTCACACCCGCCGCCTGTTATGATAGATGGTCAGACCGAGTATGAGGTGGAACAGGTGGTGGATTCTCGTATGCTCCGTCGTTCACTTCAGTACTTGGTCCATTGGAAAGGCTACGGTCCTGAGGATCGGTCATGGGTGTCGGCGCGTTCAGTCCATGCGGATCGGTTGGTCCGGGCCTTTCACGCTCATCATCCAGGGAAGCCTGGGGTCCAGTGGCCCCCCATTGAGAGGGGAGTACTGTCATGGTCCAGTCCGGAGTTTATTTTCTGCTGTCTTCACTCAGGACTGGTCACGCGGGAGTTAATCTCCTCAGCCTCGTTCTGGAGCTAGCTGGGCTATTTCAGTCTCTCACAGCCTGCTGACCAGTGTTAGTGATAGCTCAAGCTTCCAGTTTAGAGCCTCTGACCCTTGTACCGGGGTGTTCCTCCTGCCTTTGACTGATATTCACGTGTATGACCCGGACTGATTTCTGACCCCATCTCTTGGTATTCGTCTCTACTGTTACGTTCCATCTCCGGCATCTGACTCCCCAGCTTGAACCCCGACCACGTATTTCATCTCACGTTTTGGACCCCGTGCTCATGTTCTGGCTTTCTGACTCTCTGCTTGGTATTTTGACTACGTGTATTGCTGCTCCTTCTGGTACGTATGCTCCTGCTAGTTTCTGACTCGGTTCGTCTGACTATTCTCTCTCGTTACCTGTGGCACCTGTGCTGTTGCTCAGGGTTGCTGCTCTTAGTGTGTAACCTCTCTTACCTCACCAGCTCCCCCTGGTGGGGGTTTCACTACACCTCCCCCCGATAATACAAGCCAGGATAAATAGTCCTCCCCCCGATAATACAAGCCAGGATAAATAGTCCTCCCCCCGATAATACAGGCCAGGATAAATAGTCCTCCCCCCAACCCGATAATACAAGCCAGTATAAATAGTCCTCCCCACGATAATACAAGCCAGGATAAATAGTCCTCCCCCCAATAATACAAGCCCGGATAAATAGTCCTCCCCCAATAATACAGGCCAGGATAAATAGTCTTCCCCCCGATAATACAGGCCAGGATAAATAGTCTTCCCCATGATAATATAAGACAGGATAAATAGTCCTCCCTCGATAATACAAGCCATGATAAATAGTCCTTCCCCCGATAATACAAGCCATGATAAATAGTCCTCCCCCCGATAATACAAGCCAGGATAAATAGTCCTCCCCCCGATAATACAAGCCCGGATAAATAGTCCTCCCCCCGATAATACAGGCCAGGATAAATAGTCCTCCCCCCGATAATACAAGCCAGGATAAGTAGTCTTCCCCATGAAAATACAAGCCAGGATAAATAGTCCTCCCTCGATAACACAAGCCATGATAAATAGTCCTCCCCCTATAATACAAGCCAGGATAAATAGTCCTCCCCCGATAATACAAGCCCGAAAAAATAGTCCTCCCCGGATAATACAAACAGGATAAATAGTCCTTCTCCCCGATAATACAGGCCAGGATAAATAGTCCTCCCCCCGATAATACAAGCAAGGATAAATAGTCCTCTCCACGATAATATAAGCCAGGATAAATAGTCCTCCCCCGATAATACAAGCCCGGATAAATAGTCCTTCCCCCGATAATACAGGCCAGGATAAATAGTCCTCCCCCCGATAATACAGGCCAGGATAAATAGTCTTCCCCATGATAATACAATCCAGGATAAATAGTCCTTCCTCGATAATACAAGCCATGATAAATAGTCCTCCCCCCGATAATACAAGCAATGATAAATAGTCCTGCCCCCCGATAATACAAGCCAGGATAAATAGTCCTCCCCCCGATAATACAAGCCCAGATAAATAGTCCTCCCTCGATAATACAAGCCATGATAAATAGTCCTCCCCCCAATAATACAAGCCATGATAAACAGTCCTCCCCCCTATAATACAAGCCTGGATAAATAGTCCTCCCCCCGATAATACAAGCCAGGATAAATAGTCCTCCCCCGATAATACAAGTCATGATAAATAGTCCTCCTGTCATGGTCCAGTCCGGAGTTTATTTTCTGCTGTCTTCACTCCAGACTGGTCATGCGGGACTTAATCTCCTCAGCCTCGTTCTGGAGCTAGTTGGGCTATTTCAGTCTCTCACAGCCTGCTGACCAGTGTTAGTGATAGCTCAAGCTTCCAGTTTAGAGCCTCTGACCCTTGTACCTTGGTGTTCCTCCTGCCTTTGACTGATATTTACGTGTATGACCCGGACTGATTTCTGACCCCGTCTCTTGGTATTCGTCTCTGCTGTTACGTTCCCTCTCTGGCATCTGACTCCCCGGCTTGTACCCTGACCACATATTTCGTCTCACGTTTTGGACCCCGTGCTCATGCTCTGGCTTTCTGACTCTCGGCTTGGTATTTTGACTACGTGTATTGCTGCTTCTTCTGGTACGTCTGCTCCTGCTAGTTTCTGACTCAGTTCGTCTGACTATTCTCTCTCGTTACCTGTGCTGTTGTAAGGGTTGCTGTTCTTAGTGTGTAACCTCTCTTCCCTCACCAGCTCCTCCTGGTGGAGGTTTCACTACACCTCCCCTCGATAATACAAGCCAGGATAAATAGTCCTCCCCCGATAATACAAGCCAGGATAAATAGGCCTCCCCCCGATAATACAGGCCAGGATAAATAGCCCTCCCTTCGATAATACAGGCCAGGATAAATAGTCCTCCCCCCCTCCAATTATACAAGCCAGGATAAATAGTCCTCCCCCTGACAATACAAGCCAGGATAAATAGTCCTCCCCCTGACAATACAAGCCAGGATAAATAGTCCTCCCCCGATAACACAAGCCAGGATAAATAGTCCTCCCCCCGATAATACAGGCCAGGATAAATAGTCCTCCCTTCGATAATACAGGCCAGGATAAATAGTCCTCCCCCCCTCCAATAATACAAGCCAGGATAAATAGTCCTCCCCCTGACAATACAAGCTCGGATAAATAGTCCTCCCCCGACAATACAAGCACAGATAAATAGTCCTCCCTCGATAATACAAGCCAGGATAAATAGTCCGCCCCCCGATAATAAAAGCCAGGATAAATAGTCCTCCCCACGATAATATAAGCCAGGATAAATAGTCCTCCCCCCAATAATACAAGCCCGGATAAATAGTCCTCCCCCCGATAATACAGGCCAGGATAAATAGTCCTCCCCCCGATAATACAGGCCAGGATAAATAGTCTTCCCCACGATAATACAAGCCAGGATAAATAGTCCTCCCTCGATAATACAAGCCATGATAAATAGTCCTCCACACGATAATAAAAGCCATGATAAATAGTCCTGCCCCCCGATAATACAAGCCAGGATAAATAGCCCTCCCCCCGATAATACAAGCCCGGATAAATAGTCCTCCCTCGATAATACAAACCATGATAAATAGTCCTCCCCCCGATAATGCAAGCCATGATAAATAGTCCTCCCCCCGATAATACAAGCCAGGATAAATAGTCCTCCCCCTATAATACAGGCCAGGATAAGTAGTCCTCCCCCCGATAATACAAGCCATTAGTCATCCCCCGATAATACAAGTCATGATAAATAGTCCTCCTGTCATGGTCCAGTCCGGAGTTTATTTTCTGCTGTCTTCACTCCGGACTGGTCATGCGGGACTTAATCTCCTCAGTCTCGTTCTGGAGCTAGCTGGGCTATTTCAGTCTCTCACAGCCTGCTGGCCAGTGTTAGTGATAGCTCAAGCTTCCAGTTTAGAGCCTCTGACCCTTGTACCTTGGTGTTCCTCCTGCCTTTGACTGATATTCACGTGTATGACCCGGACTGATTTCTGACCCCGTCTCTTGGTATTGGTCTCTGCTGTTACGTTCCCTCTCCGGCATCTGACTCCCCGGCTTGTACCCTGACCACGTATTTTGTATCACGTTTTGGACCCTGTGCTCATGCTCTGGCTTTCTGACTCTCGGCTTGGTATTTTGACTACGTGTATTGCTGCTTCTTCTGGTACGTCTGCTCCTGCTTGTTTCTGACTCGGTTCGTCTGACTATTCTCTCTCGTTACCTGTTGCACCTGTGCTGTAGCTAAGAGTTGCTGTTCTTAGTGTGTAACCTCTCTTCCCTCACCAGCTCCCCCGGTGGAGGTTATACTACACCTCCCCCCGATAATACAAGCCAGGATAAATAGTCCTCCCTCGATAATACAAGCCATCATAGTCCTCCCCCCTATAATACAAGCCAGGATAAATAGTCCTCCCCCCGATAATACAAGCCCGGATAAATAGTCCTCCCCCAATAATACAGGCCAGGATAAATAGTCCTCCCCCCGATAATACAGGCCAGGATAAATAGTCCTCCCCCCAATAATACAAGCCATGATAAATAGTCCTCCCCCGATAATAAAAGCCATGATAAACAGTCCTCCCCCCGATAATACAAGCCAGGATAAATAATCCTCCCCCCGATAATACAAGCCAGGATAAATAGTCCTCCTCCCCGATAATACAGGCCAGAATAAATAGTCCTCCCCCCGAAAATACAAGCCAGGATAAATAGTCCTCCCCACGATAATATAAGCCAGGATAAATAATCCTCCCCCCGATAATACAGGCCAGGATAAATAGTCCTCCCCCCGATAATACAGGCCAGGATAAATAGTCTTCCCCACGATAATACAAGCCAGGATAAATAGTCCTTCCTCGATAATACAAGCCATGATAAATAGTCCTCCCCCCGATAATACAAGCCATGATAAATAGTCCTCCCTCGATAATACAAGCCTGGATAAATAGTCCTCCCCCCGATAATACAAGCCAGGATAAATAGTCTCCCCCTATAATACATGCCAGGATAAGTAGTCCTCCCCCCGATAATACAAGCCATGATAATTAGTCCTCCCCCAATAATACAAGTCATGATAAATAGTCCTCCTGTCGTGGTCCTGTCCGGAGATTATTTTCTGCTGTCTTCACTCCGGACTGGTCATGCGGGTCTTAATCTCCTCAGTCTCGTTCTGGAGCTAGCTGGGCTATTTCAGTCTCTCACAGCCTGCTGACCAGTGTTAGTGATAGCTCAAGCTTCCAGTTTAGAGCCGCTGACCCTTGTACCTTGGTGCTCCTCCTGCCTTTGTCTGATATTTACGTGTATGACCCGGACTGATTTCTGACCCCGTCTCTTGGTATTCGTCTCTGCTGTTACGTTCCCTCTCTGACTTTCTGACTCTCGGCTTGGTATTTTGACTACGTGTATTGCTGCTTCTTCTGGTGCGTCTGCTCCTGCTAGTTTCTGACTCGGTTCGTCTGACTATTCTCTCTCGTTACCTGTAGCACCTGTGCTGTTGCTAAGGGTTGCTGTTCTTAGTGTGTAACCTCCTTCCCTCACCAGCTCCCCCTGGTGGAGGTTTCACTACACCTCCCCCCGATAATACAAGCCAGAATAGTCCTCCCCCCGATAATACAAGCCAGGATAAATAGTCCTCCCTCGATAATACAAGCCATGAGAGTCCTCCCCCCTATAATACAAGCCAGGATAAATAGTCCTCCCCCCCTCGATAATACAAGCCCGGATAAATAGACCTCCCCCAATAATACAGGCCAGGATAAATAGTCCTCCCCCCAATAATACAGGCCAGGATAAATAGTCCTACCCACGATAATACAAGCCAGGATAAATAGTCCTCCCTCGATAATACAAGCCATGATGAATAGTCCTCCGCACGATAATACAAGCCCGGATAAATAGTCCTCCCCCCGATAATACAGGCCAGGATAAGTAGTTCTCCCCCTGATAATACAAGCCAGGATAAATAGTCCTCCCCACGATAATACAAGCCAGGATAAATAGTCCTCCCTCGATAATACAAGCCATGATGAATAGTCCTCCCCACGATAATACAAGCCCGGATAAATAGTCCTCCCCCCGATAATACAGGCCAGGATAAGTAGTTCTCCCCCCGATAATACAGGCCAGGATAAATAGTCCTCCCCACGATAATACAAGCCAGGATAAATAGTCCTCCCTCGATAATACAAGCCATGATGAATAGTCCTCCCCCCGATAATACAAACCAGGATAAATAGTCCTTCCACTGATAATACAAGCCAGAATAAATAGTCCTCCCCCCGATAATACAGGCCAGGATAAATAGTCCTCCCCCTGATAATACAAGCTAGGATAAATAGTCCCCCCCGATAATACAAGCCATGATAAATAGTCCTTCCCCCGATAATACAAGCCATGATATATAGTTCTCCTCCCCCCGATAATACAAGCCATGATATATAGCCCTACCCCCCGATAATAAAAGCCAGGATAAATAGTCCTCCCCCGATAATACAAGCCAGTATAAATAGTCCTCCCCCCGATAATACAAGCCAGGATAAATAGTCCTCCCCCCGATAATACAGGCCAGGAAAAATAGTCCTCCCCTCCCCCGAAAATACAAGCCAGGATAAATAGTCCTCCCCCTAAAATAAAAGCCAGGATAAATAGTCCTCCCCCCGATAATACAAGCCTGGATAAATAGTCCTCCCCCAATAATACAGGCCCTGATAAATAATCCCCCCCCCCGATAATACAGGCCAGGATAAATAGTCCTCCCTATGATAATACAAGCCAGAAAAAATAGTCCTCCCTCGATAATACAAGCCATGATAGTCCTCCCCCCTATAATACAAGCCAGGATAAATAGTCCTCCCCCCGATAATACATGCCCGGATAAATAGGCCTCCCCCCGATAATACAAGCCAGGATAAATAGTCCCCCCGATAATACAAGCCATGATATATAGTCCTCCCCCCGATAATAAAAGCCAGGATAAATAGTCCTCCCCCGATAATACAAGCCAGGATAAATAGTCCTCCCTCGATAATACAAGCCATGAGAGTCCTCCCCCTATAATACAAGCCAGGATAAATAGTCCTCCCCCCGATAATACAAGCCCGGATAAATAGTCCTCCCCCCAATAATACAGGCCAGGATAAATAGTCCTCAACCCGATAATACAGGCCAGGATAAATAGTCCTCCCCACGATAATACAAGCCAGGATAAATAGTCCTCCCTCGATAATACAAGCCATGATGAATAGTCCTCCGCACGATAATACAAGCCCGGATAAATAGTCCTCCCCCCGATAATACAGGCCAGGATAAGTAGTTCTCCCCCTGATAATACAAGCCAGGATAAATAGTCCTCCCCACGATAATACAAGCCAGGATAAATAGTCCTCCCTCGATAATACAAGCCATGATGAATAGTCCTCCCCACGATAATACAAGCCCGGATAAATAGTCCTCCCCCCCCGATAATACAGGCCAGGATAAGTAGTTCTCCCCCCGATAATACAGGCCAGGATAAATAGTCCTCCCCACGATAATACAAGCCAGGATAAATAGTCCTCCCTCGATAATACAAGCCATGATGAATAGTCCTCCCCCCGATAATACAGGCCAGGATAAATAGTCCTCCCCCCGATAATACAAGCTAGGATAAATAGTCCCCCCCGATAATACAAGCCATGATAAAGAGTCCTTTCCCCGATAATACAAGCCATGATATATAGTTCTCCTCCCCCCGATAATACAAGCCATGATATATAGCCCTACCCCCCGATAATAAAAGCCTGGATAAATAGTCCTCCCCCGATAATACAAGCCAGTATAAATAGTCCTCCCCTCGATAATACAAGCCAGGATAAATAGTCCTCCCCCGATAATACAGGCCAGGATAAATAGTCCTCCCCTCCCCCGAAAATACAAGCCAGGATAAATAGTCCTCACCCTATAATACAAGCCAGGATAAATAGTCCTCCCCCCCGATAATACAAGCCTGGATAAATAGTCCTCCCCCAATAATACAGGCCCTGATAAATAGTCCCCCCCCCGATAATACAGGCCAGGATAAATAGTCCTCCCTACGATAATACAAGCCAGAAAAAATAGTCCTCCCTCGATAATACAAGCCATGATAGTCCTCCCCCCCTATAATACAAGCCAGGATAAATAGTCCTCCCCCCGATAATACATGCCCGGATAAATAGGCCTCCCCCCGATAATACAAGCCAGGATAAATAGTGCTCCCCCAAATAATACAGGCCAGGATAAATAGTCCTTCCCCCCGATAATACAAGCCAGGATAAATAGTCCCCCCGATAATACAAGCAATGATAAATAGTCCTCCCCCCTATAATACAAGCCAGGATAAATAGTCCTCCCCCGATAATACAAGCCCGAATAAATAGTCCTCCCCGGATAATACAAACAGGATAAATAGTCCTCCTCCCCGATAATACAGGCCAGGATAAATAGTCCTCCCCCCGATAATACAAGCCAGGATAAATAGTCCGCTCCACGATAATATAAGCCAGGATAAATAGTCCTCCCCCCGATAATACAAGCCCGGATAAATAGTCCTTCCCCCGATAATACAGGCCAGCATAAATAGTCCTCCCCCCGATAATACAGGCCAGGATAAATAGTCTTCCCCACGATAATACAATCCAGGATAAATAGTCCTTCCTCGATAATACAAGCCATGATAAATAGTCCTCCACCCGATAATACAAGCCATGATAAATAGTCCTGCCCCCCGATAATACAAGCCAGGATAAATAGTCCTCCCCCCGATAATACAAACCCAGATAAATAGTCCTCCCTCGATAATACAGCCATGATAAATAGTCCTCCCCCCCGATAATACAAGCCATGATAAACAGTCCTCCCCCCTATAATACAAGCCTGGATAAATAGTCCTCCCCCCTATAATACAAGCCAGGATAAATAGTCCTCCCCCGATAATACAAGTCATGATAAATAGTCCTCCTGTCATGGTCCAGTCCGGAGTTTATTTTCGGCTGTCTTCACTCCAGACTGGTCATGCGGGACTTAATCTCCTCAGCCTCGTTCTGGAGCTAGTTGGGCTATTTCAGTCTCTCACAGCCTGCTGACCAGTGTTAGTGATAGCTCAAGCTTCCAGTTTAGAGCCTCTGACCCTTGTACTTTGGTGTTCCTCCTGCCTTTGACTGATAATTACGTGTATGACCCGGACTGATTTCTGACCCCGTCTCTTGGTATTCGTCTCTGCTGTTACGTTCCCTCTCTGGCATCTGACTCCCCGGCTTGTACCCTGACCACATATTTCGTCTCACGTTTTGGACCCCGTGCTCATGCTCTGGCTTTCTGACTCTCGGCTTGGTATTTTGACTACGTGTATTGCTGCTTCTTCTGGTACGTCTGCTCCTGCTAGTTTCTGACTCAGTTCGTCTGACTATTCTCTCTCGTTACCTGTGCTGTTGTAAGGGTTGCTGTTCTTAGTGTGTAACCTCTCTTCCCTCACCAGCTCCCCCTGGTGGAGGTTTCACTACACCTCCCCTCGATAATACAAGCCAGGATAAATAGCCCCCCCGATAATACAAGCCATGATATATAGTCCTCCCCCCGATAATAAAAGCCAGGATAAATAGTCCTCCCCCGATAATACAAGCCAGGATAAATAGTCCTCCCTCGATAATACAAGCCATGAGAGTCCTCCCCCTATAATACAAGCCAGGATAAATAGTCCTCCCCCCGATAATACAAGCCCGGATAAATAGTCCTCCCCCCAATAATACAGGCCAGGATAAATAGTCCTCAACCCGATAATACAGGCCAGGATAAATAGTCCTCCCCACGATAATACAAGCCAGGATAAATAGTCCTCCCTCGATAATACAAGCCATGATGAATAGTCCTCCGCACGATAATACAAGCCCGGATAAATAGTCCTCCCCCGATAATACAGGCCAGGATAAGTAGTTCTCCCCCTGATAATACAAGCCAGGATAAATAGTCCTCCCCACGATAATACAAGCCAGGATAAATAGTCCTCCCTTGATAATACAAGCCATGATGAATAGTCCTCCCCACGATAATACAAGCCTGGATAAATAGTCCTCCCCCCCCGATAATACAGGCCAGGATAAGTAGTTCTCCCCCCGATAATACAGGCCAGGATAAATAGTCCTCCCCACGATAATACAAGCCAGGATAAATAGTCCTCCCTCGATAATACAAGCCATGATGAATAGTCCTCCCCCCGATAATACAGGCCAGGATAAATAGTCCTCCCCCCGATAATACAAGCTAGGATAAATAGTCCCCCCCGATAATACAAGCCATGATAAATAGTCCTTTCCCCGATAATACAAGCCATGATATATAGTTCTCCTCCCCCCGATAATACAAGCCATGATATATAGCCCTACCCCCCGATAATAAAAGCCTGGATAAATAGTCCTCCCCCGATAATACAAGCCAGTATAAATAGTCCTCCCCCCGATAATACAAGCCAGGATAAATAGTCCTCCCCCGATAATACAGGCCAGGATAAATAGTCCTCCCCTCCCCCGAAAATACAAGCCAGGATAAATAGTCCTCACCCTATAATACAAGCCAGGATAAATAGTCCTCCCCCCCGATAATACAAGCCTGGATAAATAGTCCTCCCCCAATAATACAGGCCCTGATAAATAGTCCCCCCCCCGATAATACAGGCCAGGATAAATAGTCCTCCCTACGATAATACAAGCCAGAAAAAATAGTCCTCCCTCGATAATACAAGCCATGATAGTCCTCCCCCCCATAATACAAGCCAGGATAAATAGTCCTCCCCCCGATAATACATGCCCGGATAAATAGGCCTCCCCCCGATAATACAAGCCAGGATAAATAGTGCTCCCCCAAATAATACAGGCCAGGATAAATAGTCCTTCCCCCCGATAATACAAGCCAGGATAAATAGTCCCCCCGATAATACAAGCAATGATAAATAGTCCTCCCCCCTATAATACAAGCCAGGATAAATAGTCCTCCCCCGATAATACAAGCCCGAATAAATAGTCCTCCCCGGATAATACAAACAGGATAAATAGTCCTCCTCCCCGATAATACAGGCCAGGATAAATAGTCCTCCCCCCGATAATACAAGCCAGGATAAATAGTCCGCTCCACGATAATATAAGCCAGGATAAATAGTCCTCCCCCCGATAATACAAGCCCGGATAAATAGTCCTTCCCCCGATAATAGAGGCCAGGATAAATAGTCCTCCCCCCGATAATACAGGCCAGGATAAATAGTCTTCCCCACGATAATACAATCCAGGATAAATAGTCCTTCCTCGATAATACAAGCCATGATAAATAGTCCTCCACCCGATAATACAAGCCATGATAAATAGTCCTGCCCCCCGATAATACAAGCCAGGATAAATAGTCCTCCCCCCGATAATACAAACCCAGATAAATAGTCCTCCCTCGATAATACAGCCATGATAAATAGTCCTCCCCCCCGATAATACAAGCCATGATAAACAGTCCTCCCCCCTATAATACAAGCCTGGATAAATAGTCCTCCCCCCTATAATACAAGCCAGGATAAATAGTCCTCCCCCGATAATACAAGTCATGATAAATAGTCCTCCTGTCATGGTCCAGTCCGGAGTTTATTTTCGGCTGTCTTCACTCCAGACTGGTCATGCGGGACTTAATCTCCTCAGCCTCGTTCTGGAGCTAGTTGGGCTATTTCAGTCTCTCACAGCCTGCTGACCAGTGTTAGTGATAGCTCAAGCTTCCAGTTTAGAGCCTCTGACCCTTGTACTTTGGTGTTCCTCCTGCCTTTGACTGATAATTACGTGTATGACCCGGACTGATTTCTGACCCCGTCTCTTGGTATTCGTCTCTGCTGTTACGTTCCCTCTCTGGCATCTGACTCCCCGGCTTGTACCCTGACCACATATTTCGTCTCACGTTTTGGACCCCGTGCTCATGCTCTGGCTTTCTGACTCTCGGCTTGGTATTTTGACTACGTGTATTGCTGCTTCTTCTGGTACGTCTGCTCCTGCTAGTTTCTGACTCAGTTCGTCTGACTATTCTCTCTCGTTACCTGTGCTGTTGTAAGGGTTGCTGTTCTTAGTGTGTAACCTCTCTTCCCTCACCAGCTCCCCCTGGTGGAGGTTTCACTACACCTCCCCTCGATAATACAAGCCAGGATAAATAGTCCTCCCCCGATAATACAAGCCAGGATAAATAGTCCTCCCCCCGATAATACAGGCCAGGATAAATAGCCCTCCCTTCGATAATACAGGCCAGGATAAATAGTCCTCCCCCCCTTCAATAATACAAGCCAGGATAAATAGTCCTCCCCCTGACAATACAAGCCAGGATAAATAGTCCTCCCCCGATAAGACAAGCCAGGATAAATAGTCCTCCCCCCCGATAATACAGGCCAGGATAAATAGTCCTCCCTTCGATAATACAGGCCAGGATAAATAGTCCTCCCCCCCTCCAATAATACAAGCCAGGATAAATAGTCCTCCCCCTGACAATACAAGCTCGGATAAATAGTCCTCCCCCGACAATACAAGCACGGATAAATAGTCCTCCCTCGATAATACAAGCCAGGATAAATAGTCCTCCCCCCGATAATACAAGCCAGGATAAATAGTCCTCCCCACGATAATATAAGCCAGGATAAATAGTCCTCCCCCCAATAATACAAGCCCGGATAAATAGTCCTCCCCCCGATAATACAGGCCAGGATAAATAGTCCTCCCACCGATAATACAGGCCAGGATAAATAGTCTTCCCCACGATAATACAAGCCAGGATAAATAGTCCTCCCTCGATAATACAAGCCATGATAAATAGTCCTCCCCACGATAATAAAAGCCATGATAAATAGTCCTGCCCCCCGATAATACAAGCCAGGATAAATAGCCCTCCCCCCGATAATACAAGCCCGGATAAATAGTCCTCCCTCGATAATACAAACAATGATAAATAGTCCTCCCCCCGATAATGCAAGCCATGATAAATAGTCCTCCCCCCGATAATACAAGCCAGGATAAATAGTCCTCCCCCTATAATACAGGCCAGGATAAGTAGTCCTCCCCCCGATAATACAAGCCATTAGTCATCCCCCGATAATACAAGTCATGATAAATAGTCCTCCTGTCATGGTCCAGTCCGGAGTTTATTTTCTGCTGTCTTCACTCCGGACTGGTCATGCGGGACTTAATCTCCTCAGTCTCGTTCTGGAGCTAGCTGGGCTATTTCAGTCTCTCACAGCCTGCTGGCCAGTGTTAGTGATAGCTCAAGCTTCCAGTTTAGAGCCTCTGACCCTTGTACCTTGGTGTTCCTCCTGCCTTTGACTGATATTCACGTGTATGACCCGGACTGATTTCTGACTCCGTCTCTTGGTATTCGTCTCTGCTGTTACGTTCCCTTTCCGGCATCTGACTCCCCGGCTTGTACCCCGGCCACGTATTTCGTGTCACGTTTTGGACCCTGTGCTCATGCTCTGGCTTTCTGACTCTCGGCTTGGTATTTTGACTACGTGTATTGCTGCTTCTTCTGGTACGTCTGCTCATGCTTGTTTCTGACTCGGTTCGTCTGACTATTCTCTCTCGTTACCTGTGGCACCTGTGCTGTAGCTAAGAGTTGCTGTTCTTAGTGTGTAACCTCTCTTCCCTCACCAGCTCCCCCGGTGGAGGTTATACTACACCTCCCCCCGATAATACAAGCCAGGATAAATAGTCCTCCCTCGATAATACAAGCCATCATAGTGCTCCCCCCTATAATACAAGCCAGGATAAATAGTCCTCCCCCCGATAATACAAGCCCGGATAAATAGTCCTCCCCCAATAATACAGGCCAGGATAAATAGTCCTCCCCCCGATAATACAGGCCAGGATAAATAGTCCTCCCCCCAATAATACAAGCCATGATAAATAGTCCTCCCCCGATAATAAAAGCCATGATAAACAGTCCTCCCCCCGATAATACAAGCCAGGATAAATAATCCTCCCCCCGATAATACAAGCCAGGATAAATAGTCCTCCTCCCCGATAATACAGGCCAGAATAAATAGTCCTCCCCCCGATAATACAAGCCAGGATAAATAGTCCTCCCCACGATAATATAAGCCAGGATAAATAATCCTCCCCCCGATAATACAGGCCAGGATAAATAGTCCTCCCTCGATAATACAAGCCTGGATAAATAGTCCTCCCTCGATAATACAAGCCTGGATAAATAGTCCTCCCCCCGATAATACAAGCCAGGATAAATAGTCTCCCCCTATAATACATGACAGGATAAGTAGTCCTCCCCCCGAAAATACAAGCCATGATAATTAGTCCTCCCCAAATAATACAAGTCATGATAAATAGTCCTCCTGTCGTGGTCTAGTCCGGAGTTTATTTTCTGCTGTCTTCACTCCGGACTGGTCATGCGGGACTTAATCTCCTCAGCCTCGTTCTGGAGCTAGCTGGGCTATTTCAGTCTCTCACAGCCTGCTGACCAGTGTTAGTGATAGCTCAAGCTTCCAGTTTAGAGCCGCTGACCCTTGTACCTTGGTGCTCCTCCTGCCTTTGTCTGATATTTACGTGTATGACCCGGACTGATTTCTGACCCCATCTCTTGGTATTCGTCTCTGCTGTTACGTTCCCTCTCTGGCTTTCTGACTCTCGGCTTGGTATTTTGACTACGTGTATTGCTGCTTCTTCTGGTGCGTCTGCTCCTGCTAGTTTCTGACTCGGTTCGTCTGACTATTCTCTCTCGTTACCTGTAGCACCTGTGCTGTTGCTAAGGGTTGCTGTTCTTAGTGTGTAACCTCTCTTCCCTCACCAGCTCCCCCTGGTGGAGGTTTCACTACACCTCCCCCCGATAATACAAGCCAGAATAGTCCTCCCCCCGATAATACAAGCCATGATAAATAGTCCTCGCTCGATAATACAAGCCATGAGAGTCCTCCCCCCTATAATACAAGCCAGGATAAATAGTCCTCCCCCCCCTCGATAATACAAGCCCGGATAAATAGTCCTCCCCCAATAATACAGGCCAGGATAAATAGTCCACCCCCCAATAATACAGGCCAGGATAAATAGTCCTACCCACGACAATACAAGCCAGGATAAATAGTCCTCCCTCGATAATACAAGCCATGATGAATAGTCCTCCGCACGATAATACAAGCCCGGATAAATAGTCCTCCCCCCGATAATACAGGCCAGGATAAGTAGTTCTCCCCCTGATAATACAAGCCAGGATAAATAGTCCTCCCCATGATAATACAAGCCAGGATAAATAGTCCTCCCTCGATAATACAAGCCATGATGAATAGTCCTCCCCACAATAATACAAGCCCGGATAAATAGTCCTCCCCCCCGATAATACAGGCCAGGATAAGTAGTTCTCCCCCCGATAATACAGGCCAGGATAAATAGTCCTCCCCACGATAATACAAGCCAGGATAAATAGCCCTCCCTCGATAATACAAGCCATGATGAATAGTCCTCCCCCCGATAATACAAACCAGGATAAATAGTCCTTCCACTGATAATACAAGCCAGAATAAATAGTCCTCCCCCCGATATTAAAGGCCAGGATAAATAGTCCTCCCCCTGATAATACAAGCTAGGATAAATAGTCCCCCCCGATAATACAAGCCATGATAAATAGTCCTTCCCCCGATAATACAAGCCATGATATATAGTTCTCCTCCCCCCGATAATACAAGCCATGATATATAGCCCTACCCCCCGATAATAAAAGCCAGGATAAATAGTCCTCACCCTATAATACAAGCCAGGATAAATAGTCCTCCCCACGATAATACAAGCCAGGATAAATAGTCCTCCCTCGATAATACAAGCCATGATGAATAGTCCTCCCCCCGATAATACAGGCCAGGATAAATAGTCCTCCCCCCGATAATACAAGCTAGGATAAATAGTCCCCCCCGATAATACAAGCCATGATAAAGAGTCCTTTCCCCGATAATACAAGCCATGATATATAGTTCTCCTCCCCCCGATAATACAAGCCATGATATATAGCCCTACCCCCCGATAATAAAAGCCTGGATAAATAGTCCTCCCCCGATAATACAAGCCAGTATAAATAGTCCTCCCCCCGATAATACAAGCCAGGATAAATAGTCCTCCCCCGATAATACAGGCCAGGATAAATAGTCCTCCCCTCCCCCGAAAATACAAGCCAGGATAAATAGTCCTCACCCTATAATACAAGCCAGGATAAATAGTCCTCCCCCCCGATAATACAAGCCTGGATAAATAGTCCTCCCCCAATAATACAGGCCCTGATAAATAGTCCCCCCCCCGATAATACAGGCCAGGATAAATAGTCCTCCCTACGATAATACAAGCCAGAAAAAATAGTCCTCCCTCGATAATACAAGCCATGATAGTCCTCCCCCCCTATAATACAAGCCAGGATAAATAGTCCTCCCCCCGATAATACATGCCCGGATAAATAGGCCTCCCCCCGATAATACAAGCCAGGATAAATAGTGCTCCCCCAAATAATACAGGCCAGGATAAATAGTCCTTCCCCCCGATAATACAAGCCAGGATAAATAGTCCCCCCGATAATACAAGCAATGATAAATAGTCCTCCCCCCTATAATACAAGCCAGGATAAATAGTCCTCCCCCGATAATACAAGCCCGAATAAATAGTCCTCCCCGGATAATACAAACAGGATAAATAGTCCTCCTCCCCGATAATACAGGCCAGGATAAATAGTCCTCCCCCCGATAATACAAGCCAGGATAAATAGTCCGCTCCACGATAATATAAGCCAGGATAAATAGTCCTCCCCCCGATAATACAAGCCCGGATAAATAGTCCTTCCCCCGATAATACAGGCCAGGATAAATAGTCCTCCCCCCGATAATACAGGCCAGGATAAATAGTCTTCCCCACGATAATACAATCCAGGATAAATAGTCCTTCCTCGATAATACAAGCCATGATAAATAGTCCTCCACCCGATAATACAAGCCATGATAAATAGTCCTGCCCCCCGATAATACAAGCCAGGATAAATAGTCCTCCCCCCGATAATACAAACCCAGATAAATAGTCCTCCCTCGATAATACAGCCATGATAAATAGTCCTCCCCCCCGATAATACAAGCCATGATAAACAGTCCTCCCCCCTATAATACAAGCCTGGATAAATAGTCCTCCCCCCTATAATACAAGCCAGGATAAATAGTCCTCCCCCGATAATACAAGTCATGATAAATAGTCCTCCTGTCATGGTCCAGTCCGGAGTTTATTTTCGGCTGTCTTCACTCCAGACTGGTCATGCGGGACTTAATCTCCTCAGCCTCGTTCTGGAGCTAGTTGGGCTATTTCAGTCTCTCACAGCCTGCTGACCAGTGTTAGTGATAGCTCAAGCTTCCAGTTTAGAGCCTCTGACCCTTGTACTTTGGTGTTCCTCCTGCCTTTGACTGATAATTACGTGTATGACCCGGACTGATTTCTGACCCCGTCTCTTGGTATTCGTCTCTGCTGTTACGTTCCCTCTCTGGCATCTGACTCCCCGGCTTGTACCCTGACCACATATTTCGTCTCACGTTTTGGACCCCGTGCTCATGCTCTGGCTTTCTGACTCTCGGCTTGGTATTTTGACTACGTGTATTGCTGCTTCTTCTGGTACGTCTGCTCCTGCTAGTTTCTGACTCAGTTCGTCTGACTATTCTCTCTCGTTACCTGTGCTGTTGTAAGGGTTGCTGTTCTTAGTGTGTAACCTCTCTTCCCTCACCAGCTCCCCCTGGTGGAGGTTTCACTACACCTCCCCTCGATAATACAAGCCAGGATAAATAGTCCCCCCGATAATACAAGCCATGATATATAGTCCTCCCCCCGATAATAAAAGCCAGGATAAATAGTCCTCCCCCGATAATACAAGCCAGGATAAATAGTCCTCCCTCGATAATACAAGCCATGAGAGTCCTCCCCCTATAATACAAGCCAGGATAAATAGTCCTCCCCCCGATAATACAAGCCCGGATAAATAGTCCTCCCCCCAATAATACAGGCCAGGATAAATAGTCCTCAACCCGATAATACAGGCCAGGATAAATAGTCCTCCCCACGATAATACAAGCCAGGATAAATAGTCCTCCCTCGATAATACAAGCCATGATGAATAGTCCTCCGCACGATAATACAAGCCCGGATAAATAGTCCTCCCCCGATAATACAGGCCAGGATAAGTAGTTCTCCCCCTGATAATACAAGCCAGGATAAATAGTCCTCCCCACGATAATACAAGCCAGGATAAATAGTCCTCCCTTGATAATACAAGCCATGATGAATAGTCCTCCCCACGATAATACAAGCCTGGATAAATAGTCCTCCCCCCCCGATAATACAGGCCAGGATAAGTAGTTCTCCCCCCGATAATACAGGCCAGGATAAATAGTCCTCCCCACGATAATACAAGCCAGGATAAATAGTCCTCCCTCGATAATACAAGCCATGATGAATAGTCCTCCCCCCGATAATACAGGCCAGGATAAATAGTCCTCCCCCCGATAATACAAGCTAGGATAAATAGTCCCCCCCGATAATACAAGCCATGATAAATAGTCCTTTCCCCGATAATACAAGCCATGATATATAGTTCTCCTCCCCCCGATAATACAAGCCATGATATATAGCCCTACCCCCCGATAATAAAAGCCTGGATAAATAGTCCTCCCCCGATAATACAAGCCAGTATAAATAGTCCTCCCCCCGATAATACAAGCCAGGATAAATAGTCCTCCCCCGATAATACAGGCCAGGATAAATAGTCCTCCCCTCCCCCGAAAATACAAGCCAGGATAAATAGTCCTCACCCTATAATACAAGCCAGGATAAATAGTCCTCCCCCCCGATAATACAAGCCTGGATAAATAGTCCTCCCCCAATAATACAGGCCCTGATAAATAGTCCCCCCCCCGATAATACAGGCCAGGATAAATAGTCCTCCCTACGATAATACAAGCCAGAAAAAATAGTCCTCCCTCGATAATACAAGCCATGATAGTCCTCCCCCCCATAATACAAGCCAGGATAAATAGTCCTCCCCCCGATAATACATGCCCGGATAAATAGGCCTCCCCCCGATAATACAAGCCAGGATAAATAGTGCTCCCCCAAATAATACAGGCCAGGATAAATAGTCCTTCCCCCCGATAATACAAGCCAGGATAAATAGTCCCCCCGATAATACAAGCAATGATAAATAGTCCTCCCCCCTATAATACAAGCCAGGATAAATAGTCCTCCCCCGATAATACAAGCCCGAATAAATAGTCCTCCCCGGATAATACAAACAGGATAAATAGTCCTCCTCCCCGATAATACAGGCCAGGATAAATAGTCCTCCCCCCGATAATACAAGCCAGGATAAATAGTCCGCTCCACGATAATATAAGCCAGGATAAATAGTCCTCCCCCCGATAATACAAGCCCGGATAAATAGTCCTTCCCCCGATAATAGAGGCCAGGATAAATAGTCCTCCCCCCGATAATACAGGCCAGGATAAATAGTCTTCCCCACGATAATACAATCCAGGATAAATAGTCCTTCCTCGATAATACAAGCCATGATAAATAGTCCTCCACCCGATAATACAAGCCATGATAAATAGTCCTGCCCCCCGATAATACAAGCCAGGATAAATAGTCCTCCCCCCGATAATACAAACCCAGATAAATAGTCCTCCCTCGATAATACAGCCATGATAAATAGTCCTCCCCCCCGATAATACAAGCCATGATAAACAGTCCTCCCCCCTATAATACAAGCCTGGATAAATAGTCCTCCCCCCTATAATACAAGCCAGGATAAATAGTCCTCCCCCGATAATACAAGTCATGATAAATAGTCCTCCTGTCATGGTCCAGTCCGGAGTTTATTTTCGGCTGTCTTCACTCCAGACTGGTCATGCGGGACTTAATCTCCTCAGCCTCGTTCTGGAGCTAGTTGGGCTATTTCAGTCTCTCACAGCCTGCTGACCAGTGTTAGTGATAGCTCAAGCTTCCAGTTTAGAGCCTCTGACCCTTGTACTTTGGTGTTCCTCCTGCCTTTGACTGATAATTACGTGTATGACCCGGACTGATTTCTGACCCCGTCTCTTGGTATTCGTCTCTGCTGTTACGTTCCCTCTCTGGCATCTGACTCCCCGGCTTGTACCCTGACCACATATTTCGTCTCACGTTTTGGACCCCGTGCTCATGCTCTGGCTTTCTGACTCTCGGCTTGGTATTTTGACTACGTGTATTGCTGCTTCTTCTGGTACGTCTGCTCCTGCTAGTTTCTGACTCAGTTCGTCTGACTATTCTCTCTCGTTACCTGTGCTGTTGTAAGGGTTGCTGTTCTTAGTGTGTAACCTCTCTTCCCTCACCAGCTCCCCCTGGTGGAGGTTTCACTACACCTCCCCTCGATAATACAAGCCAGGATAAATAGTCCTCCCCCGATAATACAAGCCAGGATAAATAGTCCTCCCCCCGATAATACAGGCCAGGATAAATAGCCCTCCCTTCGATAATACAGGCCAGGATAAATAGTCCTCCCCCCCTTCAATAATACAAGCCAGGATAAATAGTCCTCCCCCTGACAATACAAGCCAGGATAAATAGTCCTCCCCCGATAAGACAAGCCAGGATAAATAGTCCTCCCCCCCGATAATACAGGCCAGGATAAATAGTCCTCCCTTCGATAATACAGGCCAGGATAAATAGTCCTCCCCCCCTCCAATAATACAAGCCAGGATAAATAGTCCTCCCCCTGACAATACAAGCTCGGATAAATAGTCCTCCCCCGACAATACAAGCACGGATAAATAGTCCTCCCTCGATAATACAAGCCAGGATAAATAGTCCTCCCCCCGATAATACAAGCCAGGATAAATAGTCCTCCCCACGATAATATAAGCCAGGATAAATAGTCCTCCCCCCAATAATACAAGCCCGGATAAATAGTCCTCCCCCCGATAATACAGGCCAGGATAAATAGTCTTCCCCACGATAATACAAGCCAGGATAAATAGTCCTCCCTCGATAATACAAGCCATGATAAATAGTCCTCCCCACGATAATAAAAGCCATGATAAATAGTCCTGCCCCCCGATAATACAAGCCAGGATAAATAGCCCTCCCCCCGATAATACAAGCCCGGATAAATAGTCCTCCCTCGATAATACAAACAATGATAAATAGTCCTCCCCCCGATAATGCAAGCCATGATAAATAGTCCTCCCCCCGATAATACAAGCCAGGATAAATAGTCCTCCCCCTATAATACAGGCCAGGATAAGTAGTCCTCCCCCCGATAATACAAGCCATTAGTCATCCCCCGATAATACAAGTCATGATAAATAGTCCTCCTGTCATGGTCCAGTCCGGAGTTTATTTTCTGCTGTCTTCACTCCGGACTGGTCATGCGGGACTTAATCTCCTCAGTCTCGTTCTGGAGCTAGCTGGGCTATTTCAGTCTCTCACAGCCTGCTGGCCAGTGTTAGTGATAGCTCAAGCTTCCAGTTTAGAGCCTCTGACCCTTGTACCTTGGTGTTCCTCCTGCCTTTGACTGATATTCACGTGTATGACCCGGACTGATTTCTGACTCCGTCTCTTGGTATTCGTCTCTGCTGTTACGTTCCCTTTCCGGCATCTGACTCCCCGGCTTGTACCCCGGCCACGTATTTCGTGTCACGTTTTGGACCCTGTGCTCATGCTCTGGCTTTCTGACTCTCGGCTTGGTATTTTGACTACGTGTATTGCTGCTTCTTCTGGTACGTCTGCTCATGCTTGTTTCTGACTCGGTTCGTCTGACTATTCTCTCTCGTTACCTGTGGCACCTGTGCTGTAGCTAAGAGTTGCTGTTCTTAGTGTGTAACCTCTCTTCCCTCACCAGCTCCCCCGGTGGAGGTTATACTACACCTCCCCCCGATAATACAAGCCAGGATAAATAGTCCTCCCTCGATAATACAAGCCATCATAGTGCTCCCCCCTATAATACAAGCCAGGATAAATAGTCCTCCCCCCGATAATACAAGCCCGGATAAATAGTCCTCCCCCAATAATACAGGCCAGGATAAATAGTCCTCCCCCCGATAATACAGGCCAGGATAAATAGTCCTCCCCCCAATAATACAAGCCATGATAAATAGTCCTCCCCCGATAATAAAAGCCATGATAAACAGTCCTCCCCCCGATAATACAAGCCAGGATAAATAATCCTCCCCCCGATAATACAAGCCAGGATAAATAGTCCTCCTCCCCGATAATACAGGCCAGAATAAATAGTCCTCCCCCCGATAATACAAGCCAGGATAAATAGTCCTCCCCACGATAATATAAGCCAGGATAAATAATCCTCCCCCCGATAATACAGGCCAGGATAAATAGTCCTCCCTCGATAATACAAGCCTGGATAAATAGTCCTCCCTCGATAATACAAGCCTGGATAAATAGTCCTCCCCCCGATAATACAAGCCAGGATAAATAGTCTCCCCCTATAATACATGACAGGATAAGTAGTCCTCCCCCCGAAAATACAAGCCATGATAATTAGTCCTCCCCAAATAATACAAGTCATGATAAATAGTCCTCCTGTCGTGGTCTAGTCCGGAGTTTATTTTCTGCTGTCTTCACTCCGGACTGGTCATGCGGGACTTAATCTCCTCAGCCTCGTTCTGGAGCTAGCTGGGCTATTTCAGTCTCTCACAGCCTGCTGACCAGTGTTAGTGATAGCTCAAGCTTCCAGTTTAGAGCCGCTGACCCTTGTACCTTGGTGCTCCTCCTGCCTTTGTCTGATATTTACGTGTATGACCCGGACTGATTTCTGACCCCATCTCTTGGTATTCGTCTCTGCTGTTACGTTCCCTCTCTGGCTTTCTGACTCTCGGCTTGGTATTTTGACTACGTGTATTGCTGCTTCTTCTGGTGCGTCTGCTCCTGCTAGTTTCTGACTCGGTTCGTCTGACTATTCTCTCTCGTTACCTGTAGCACCTGTGCTGTTGCTAAGGGTTGCTGTTCTTAGTGTGTAACCTCTCTTCCCTCACCAGCTCCCCCTGGTGGAGGTTTCACTACACCTCCCCCCGATAATACAAGCCAGAATAGTCCTCCCCCCGATAATACAAGCCATGATAAATAGTCCTCGCTCGATAATACAAGCCATGAGAGTCCTCCCCCCTATAATACAAGCCAGGATAAATAGTCCTCCCCCCCCTCGATAATACAAGCCCGGATAAATAGTCCTCCCCCAATAATACAGGCCAGGATAAATAGTCCACCCCCCAATAATACAGGCCAGGATAAATAGTCCTACCCACGACAATACAAGCCAGGATAAATAGTCCTCCCTCGATAATACAAGCCATGATGAATAGTCCTCCGCACGATAATACAAGCCCGGATAAATAGTCCTCCCCCCGATAATACAGGCCAGGATAAGTAGTTCTCCCCCTGATAATACAAGCCAGGATAAATAGTCCTCCCCATGATAATACAAGCCAGGATAAATAGTCCTCCCTCGATAATACAAGCCATGATGAATAGTCCTCCCCACGATAATACAAGCCCGGATAAATAGTCCTCCCCCCCGATAATACAGGCCAGGATAAGTAGTTCTCCCCCCGATAATACAGGCCAGGATAAATAGTCCTCCCCACGATAATACAAGCCAGGATAAATAGCCCTCCCTCGATAATACAAGCCATGATGAATAGTCCTCCCCCCGATAATACAAACCAGGATAAATAGTCCTTCCACTGATAATACAAGCCAGAATAAATAGTCCTCCCCCCGATATTAAAGGCCAGGATAAATAGTCCTCCCCCTGATAATACAAGCTAGGATAAATAGTCCCCCCCGATAATACAAGCCATGATAAATAGTCCTTCCCCCGATAATACAAGCCATGATATATAGTTCTCCTCCCCCCGATAATACAAGCCATGATATATAGCCCTACCCCCCGATAATAAAAGCCAGGATAAATAGTCCTCCCCCGATAATACAAGCCAGTATAAATAGTCCTCCCCCCGATAATACAAGCCAGGATAAATAGTCCTCCCCCCGATAATACAGGCCAGGATAAATAGTCCTCCCCTCCCCCGAAAATACAAGCCAGGATAAATAGTCCTCCCCCTAAAATAAAAGCCAGGATAAATAGTCCTCCCCCCGATAATACAAGCCTGGATAAATAGTCCTCCCCCAATAATACAGGCCCTGATAAATAATCCCCCCCCGATAATACAGGCCAGGATAAATAGTCCTCCCTATGATAATACAAGCCAGAAAAAATAGTCCTCCCTCGATAATACAAGCCATGATAGTCCTCCCCCCTATAATACAAGCCAGGATAAATAGTCCTCCCCCCGATAATACATGCCCGGATAAATAGGCCTCCCCCCGATAATACAAGCCAGGATAAATAGTCCCCCCGATAATACAAGCCATGATATATAGTCCTCCCCCCGATAATAAAAGCCAGGATAAATAGTCCTCCCCCCGATAATACAAGCCATGATAAATAGTCCTCCCTCGATAATACAAGCCATGAGAGTCCTCCCCCCTATAATACAAGCCAGGATAAATAGTCCTCCCCCCCCTCGATAATACAAGCCCGGATAAATAGTCCTCCCCCAATAATACAGGCCAGGATAAATAGTCCACCCCCCAATAATACAGGCCAGGATAAATAGTCCTACCCACGACAATACAAGCCAGGATAAATAGTCCTCCCTCGATAATACAAGCCATGATGAATAGTCCTCCGCACGATAATACAAGCCCGGATAAATAGTCCTCCCCCCGATAATACAGGCCAGGATAAGTAGTTCTCCCCCTGATAATACAAGCCAGGATAAATAGTCCTCCCCATGATAATACAAGCCAGGATAAATAGTCCTCCCTCGATAATACAAGCCATGATGAATAGTCCTCCCCACGATAATACAAGCCCGGATAAATAGTCCTCCCCCCCGATAATACAGGCCAGGATAAGTAGTTCTCCCCCCGATAATACAGGACAGGATAAATAGTCCTCCCCACGATAATACAAGCCAGGATAAATAGCCCTCCCTCGATAATACAAGCCATGATGAATAGTCCTCCCCCCGATAATACAAACCAGGATAAATAGTCCTTCCACTGATAATACAAGCCAGAATAAATAGTCCTCCCCCCGATATTAAAGGCCAGGATAAATAGTCCTCCCCCTGATAATACAAGCTAGGATAAATAGTCCCCCCCGATAATACAAGCCATGATAAATAGTCCTTCCCCCGATAATACAAGCCATGATATATAGTTCTCCTCCCCCCGATAATACAAGCCATGATATATAGCCCTACCCCCCGATAATAAAAGCCAGGATAAATAGTCCTCCCCCGATAATACAAGCCAGTATAAATAGTCCTCCCCCCGATAATACAAGCCAGGATAAATAGTCCTCCCCCCCGATAATACAGGCCAGGATAAATAGTCCTCCCCTCCCCCGAAAATACAAGCCAGGATAAATAGTCCTCCCCCTAAAATAAAAGCCAGGATAAATAGTCCTCCCCCCGATAATACAAGCCTGGATAAATAGTCCTCCCCCAATAATACAGGCCCTGATAAATAATCCCCCCCCGATAATACAGGCCAGGATAAATAGTCCTCCCTATGATAATACAAGCCAGAAAAAATAGTCCTCCCTCGATAATACAAGCCATGATAGTCCTCCCCCCTATAATACAAGCCAGGATAAATAGTCCTCCCCCCGATAATACATGCCCGGATAAATAGGCCTCCCCCCGATAATACAAGCCAGGATAAATAGTCCCCCCGATAATACAAGCCATGATATATAGTCCTCCCCCCGATAATAAAAGCCAGGATAAATAGTCCTCCCCCGATAATACAAGCCAGGATAAATAGTCCTCCCTCGATAATACAAGCCATAAGAGTCCTCCCCCTATAATACAAGCCAGGATAAATAGTCCTCCCCCCGATAATACAAGCCCGGATAAATAGTCCTCCCCCAATAATACAGGCCAGGATAAATAGTCCTCAACCCGATAATACAGGCCAGGATAAATAGTCCTCCCCACGATAATACAAGCCAGGATAAATAGTCCTCCCTCGATAATACAAGCCATGATGAATAGTCCTCCGCACGATAATACAAGCCCGGATAAATAGTCCTCCCCCCGATAATACAGGCCAGGATAAGTAGTTCTCCACCTGATAATACAAGCCAGGATAAATAGTCCTCCCCACGATAATACAAGCCAGGATAAATAGTCCTCCCTCGATAATACAAGCCATGATGAATAGTCCTCCCCCCGATAATACAAACCAGGATAAATAGTCCTTCCACTGATAATACAAGCCAGAATAAATAGTCCTCCCCCCGATAATACAGGGCAGGATAAATAGTCCTCCCCCCGATAATACAAGCTAGGATAAATAGTCCCCCCCGATAATACAAGCCATGATAAATAGTCCTTCCCCCGATAATACAAGCCATGATATATAGTTCTCCTCCCCCCGATAATACAAGCCATGATATATAGCCCTACCCCCCGATAATAAAAGCCTGGATAAATAGTCCTCCCCCGATAATACAAGCCAGTATAAATAGTCCTCCCCCCGATAATACAAGCCAGGATAAATAGTCCTCCCCCGATAATACAGGCCAGGATAAATAGTCCTCCCCTCCCCCGAAAACACAAGCCAGGATAAATAGTCCTCCCCCTATAATACAAGCCAGGATAAATAGTCCTCCCCTTCGATAATACAAGCCTGGATAAATAGTCCTCCCCCAATAATACAGGCCCTGATAAATAGTCCCCCCCGATAATACTGGCCAGGATAAATAGTCCTCCCTACGATAATACAAGCCAAAAAAAATAGTCCTCCCTCGATAATACAAGCCATGATAGTCCTCCCCCCCATAATACAAGCCAGGATAAATAGTCCTCCCCCCGATAATACATGCCCGGATAAATAGGCCTCCCCCCGATAATACAAGCCAGGATAAATAGTGCTCCCCCAAATAATACAGGCCAGGATAAATAGTCCTTCCCCCCGATAATACAAGCCAGGATAAATAGTCCCCCGATAATACAAGCAATGATAAATAGTCCTCCCCCCTATAATACAAGCCAGGATAAATAGTCCTCCCCCGATAATACAAGCCCGAATAAATAGTCCTCCCCGGATAATACAAACAGGATAAATAGTCCTCCTTCCCGATAATACAGGCCAGGATAAATAGTCCTCCCCCCGATAATACAAGCCAGGATAAATAGTCCGCTCCACGATAATATAAGCCAGGATAAATAGTCCTTCCTCGATAATACAAGCCATGATAAATAGTCCTCCACCCGATAATACAAGCCATGATAAATAGTCCTGCCCCCCGATAATACAAGCCAGGATAAATAGTCCTCCCCCCGATAATACAAACCCAGATAAATAGTCCTCCCTCGATAATACAAGCCATGATAAATAGTCCTCCCCCCGATAATACAAGCCATGATAAACAGTCCTCCCCCTTATAATACAAGCCTGGATAAATAGTCCTCCCCCCGATAATACAAGCCAGGATAAATAGTCCTCCCCCGATAATACAAGTCATGATAAATAGTCCTCCTGTCATGGTCCAGTCCGGAGTTTATTTTCTGCTGTCTTCACTCCAGACTGGTCATGCGGGACTTAATGTCCTCAGCCTCGTTCTGGAGCTAGTTGGGCTATTTCAGTCTCTCACAGCCTGCTGACCAGTGTTAGTGATAGCTCAAGCTTCCAGTTTAGAGCCTCTGACCCTTGTACTTTGGTGTTCCTCCTGCCTTTGACTGATAATTACGTGTATGACCCGGACTGATTTCTGACCCCGTCTCTTGGTATTCGTCTCTGCTGTTACGTTCCTTCTCTGGCATCTGACTCCCCGGCTAGTTTCTGACTCAGTTCGTCTGACTATTCTCTCTCGTTACCTGTGCTGTTGTAAGGGTTGCAGTTCTTAGTGTGTAACCTCTCTTCCCTCACCAGCTCCCCCTGGTGGAGGTTTCACTACACCTCCCCTCGATAATACAAGCCAGGATAAATAGTCCTCCCCCGATAATACAAGCCAGGATAAATAGTCCTCCCCCCGATAATACAGGCCAGGATAAATAGCCCTCCCTTCGATAATACAGGCCAGGATAAATAGTCCTCCCCCCCTCCAATAATACAAGCCAGGATAAATAGTCCTCCCCCTGACAATACAAGCTCGGATAAATAGTCCTCCCCCGACAATACAAGCCCGGATAAATAGTCCTCCCCCCGATAATACAGGCCAGGATAAATAGTCCTCCCCCGATAATACAGGCCAGGATAAATAGTCCTCCCCCGATAATACAGGCCAAGATAAATAGTCTTCCCCACGATAATACAAGCCAGGATAAATAGTCCTCCCTCGATAATACAAGCCATGATAAATAGTCCTCCCCACGATAATAAAAGCCATGATAAATAGTCCTGCCCCCCGATAATACAAGCCAGGATAAATAGCCCTCCCCCCGATAATACAAGCCCGGATAAATAGTCCTCCCTCGATAATACAAACCATGATAAATAGTCCTCCCCTCGATAATACAAGCCATGATAAATAGTCCTCCCCCCGATAATACAAGCCAGGATAAATAGTCCTCCCCCTATAATACAGGCCAGGATAAGTAGTCCTCCCCCCGATAATACAAGCCATGATAATTAGTCCTCCCCCGATAATACAAGTCATGATAAATAGTCCTCCTGTCATGGTCCAGTCCGGAGTTTATTTTCTGCTGTCTTCACTCCGGACTGGTCATGCGGGACTCAATCTCCTCAGTCTCGTTCTGGAGCTAGCTGGGCTATTTCAGTCTCTCACAGCCTGCTGACCAGTGTTACTGATAGCTCAAGCTTCCAGTTTAGAGCCTCTGACCCTTGTACCTTGGTGTTCCTCCTGCCTCTGACTGATATTCACGTGTATGACCCGGACTGATTTCTGACCCCGTCTCTTAGCATTCGTCTCTGCTGTTACGTTCCCTCTCCGGCATCTGACTCCCCGGCTTGTACCCCGACCACGTATTTCGTGTCACGTCTTGGACCCTGTGCTCATGCTCTGGCTTTCTGACTCTCGGCTTGGTATTTTGACTACGTGTATTGCTGCTTCTTCTGGTACGTCTGCTCCTGCTTGTTTCTGACTCGGTTCGTCTGACTATTCTCTCTCGTTACCTGTGGCACCTGTGCTGTAGCTAAGAGTTGCTGTTCTTAGTGTGTAACCTCTCTTCCCTCACCAGCTCCCCCTGGTGGAGGTTATACTACACCTCCCCCCGATAATACAAGCCAGGATAAATAGTCCTCCCTCGATAATACAAGCCATCATAGTCCTCCCCCTATAATACAAGCCAGGATAAATAGTCCTCCCCCCGATAATACAAGCCCGGATAAATAGTCCTCCCCCAATAATACAGGCCAGGATAAATAGTCCTCCCCCCGATAATACAGGCCAGGATAAATAGTCCTCCCCCCAATAATACAAGCCATGATAAATAGTCCTCCCCCGATAATAAAAGCCATGATAAACAGTCCTCCCCCCGATAATACAAGCCAGGATAAATAATCCAACCCCCGATAATACAAGCCAGGATAAATAGTCCTCCTCCCCGATAATACAGGCCAGGATAAATAGTCCTCCCCCCGATAATACAAGCCAGGATAAATAGTCCTCCCGACGATAATATAAGCCAGGATAAATAATCCTCCCCCCGATAATACAGGCCAGGATAAATAGTCCTCCCTCGATAATACAGGCCAGGATAAATAGTCTTCCCCACGATAATACAAGCCAGGATAAATAGTCCTTCCTCGATAATACAAGCCATGATAAATAGTCCTCCCTACGATAATACAAGCCATGATAAATAGTCCTGCCCCCCGATAATACAAGCCAGGATAAATAGTCCTCCCCCCCAATAATACAAGACCGGATAAATAGTCCTCCCCCAATAATACAGGCCAGGATAAATAGTCTTCCCCCAAATAATACAGGCCAGGATAAATAGTCCTCCCCACGATAATACAAGCCAGGATAAATAGTCCTCCCTCGATAATACAAGCCATGATGAATAGTCCTCCGCACGATAATACAAGCCCGGATAAATAGTCCTCCCCCCGATAATACAGGCCAGGATAAGTAGTTCTCCCCCTGATAATACAAGCCAGGATAAATAGTCCTCCCCACGATAATACAAGCCAGGATAAATAGTCCTCCCTCGATAATACAAGCCATGATGAATAGTCGTCCCCACGATAATACAAGCCCGGATAAATAGTCCTCCCCCTGATAATACAGGCCAGGATAAGTAGTTCTCCCCCCGATAATACAGGCCAGGATAAATAGTCCTTCCACTGATAATACAAGCCAGAATAAATAGTCCTCCCCCCGATAATACAGGCCAGGATAAATAGTCCTCCCCCCGATAATACAAGCTAGGATAAATAGTCCCCCCAGATAATACAAGCCATGATAAATAGTCCTTCCCCCGATAATACTAGCCATGATATATAGTTCTCCTCCCCCCGATAATACAAGCCATGATATATAGCCCTACCCCCCGATAATAAAAGCCAGGATAAATAGTCCTCCCCTGATAATACAAACCAGTATAAATAGTCCTCCCCCGATAATACAAGCCAGGATAAATAGTCCTCCCCCCGATAATACAGGCCAGGATAAATAGTCCTCCCCTCCCCCGAAAATACAAGCCAGGATAAATAGTCCTCCCCCTATAATACAAGCCAGGATAAATAGTCCTCCCCCCCGATAATACAAGCCTGGATAAATAGTCTTCCCCCAATAATACAGGCCCTGATAAATAGTCCTCCCCCCGATAATAC